>NW_019734322.1:258181-466682 GCF_002891405.2 Cryptotermes secundus
GTCTCTAATATTCTTGTTTTTGGTGTTCTTTGCAAGCTCATCAATTTTGTCTTTCAGATATTCCCTCTTTTTGTTCCTGAAATGCCTGCTGGTTTCATGTCTTATGTTGTTCAGATTATCACCATTTAACTCGCTTGGATCCTGTAACCATTGCAATTTGTCCTTTCTTTTGTCTAATAATTTTGAGCATCCTTCATCGAACCATGGCTTGTTCTTCTTTGGTTCATAATAACATAGACTCTCTTTGGCAGACATTTTTATATTCTCTCTAGTAGTTTCCCAAGCTTTAGTAGCATCCACCTTAGTGTCCAAGTTTTCCAAAGCTGCGAACCTATTTGAGATTTCAATACAATACTGTTTTTTACCCTCTACCTTGTTTAATTTCTTGAGATTGAACCTCTCCATATGAACTCAGTGTGTTGTTTGTTTGCTCACTGCCAGTCTTTCCCTAACCTTTGCCACCACCAGGTAGTGGTCAGTATCACAATCTGCTGCCCTGAATGATCGGACATCAAGTATGCTTGAGTGCCATCTCCTATTATCAAAATATGGTCTATTTGACTGAGTACCTTCCCATCAGGAAATGTCCAAGTAAATTTATGGATGTTATGATGTGGGAACATTGTACTTTTGACAGTAAGATTTTTTGATGTGGCAAAGTTTACTACTCTAACTCCATTGTCATCACTAGTTTCATGCAAACTCTCATTCCCAATTATGTCATCAATTTTGTCGTCTGTTGGGGCATTAACATTCATAAGAATGATATGACACCAGCGACCTTTTAGTATTATACAGTATATGATATCCTATCACTAACGAACTCTGCCCTCTTAACTGCTGATATGATTCTCTTATGTACGAGAAAACCTGGTCCCAATTCATGATTTCCATTCCCCTTTCCACTAACTTATATATTAATATTTCCTCTACCACTGGCATGAGCAAACCTGCCCTATACATACTTCTGACGTTCCAGGTACTGAATCTCATATCCATTTTCTTTAGCCACGGTCATTTATCCAGAGGATCCATCCAGGTCTGAGGCTCTGTGTTCATTTTCATAACATGATTTTTTTACGATGATGAGTTGTTAGCCCCACGCTCAACACCCAAGCTGGAGGACGACCTCTTGTTGGCTGTCCATGACTGCTTATTCAAAAAAATCAGCTTCCCTCCATACCTGGAGGGCATCTCCTCCATCCACAACCTGAGGACGTGCCATGCTATGGTGACAAGGACCCACCTAACATGGAAAATATATCTACCACTGTATAAAATCAGATTCAAGCAACCGAAGAAAACAATTATAAGAAAGAACGCACTTCTGTAACTGGTTTTTGTGAGCAGTATAAGGCAGTGTGCAGTGTTAACCTGAAACTTACATTTTTACTGATGAAGCAGATTTCTGAAGTATCATGTGCCATTACTGCTGCATGAATAGTAGCACCCATATTTTTGAACAGGCTATTAATTCAGAATGGTATGTCAGTGACATTCTTCAGCTCTTTTTTTTTTGAGAGCATTATGGAATGATAAGACATTATCTTATACAAGATGGTGCTAGGGCCGTGCCATAGCTCAAGTGGTTAGTCACTGGCTTCCCACCACGGTGGCCTGGGTTTGATCCCGGGTCTGGTCAAGTGGGATTTGTGGTGGACAAAGTGGTGCTGGAGCAAGTTTTCTCAGAGTACTTCGGTGTCTCCTGCCAATCTTCATTCCACCAATTGCTCCACAGTCACCCTCACCTATCATCTGGGGCTGGTACAATAGGCCAGAAGTGGCCACAGTGCAAGGGACTTAGTCCCACCCCACTAGCAATAAAAAAAAACATGGAATAATTAACTTTACTGTAAAAACAAGCAGGGCCTTTATATACAGTATTTTATCCATTTTAGATAGATGAAAAATTAAGGAACTGAGTTTATACCGCAGTATTTATACCAGGTGTCACGTAACTTCGAACAAGGCTAAGAGTAACCTTGAATGCGCAGAAGAAAAATTTCTGACAAGGGGGTGGAGGGTGTGAGAAGTGACAGGCGGCCAGTGGAAGAACAAGTGTTAAAAAACTCCGCCCACCACAAGCTATGCGCGGGATTTGACTAGGAATGCGGGGCCTTGTTCGAAGTTACGCGACACTGTCTATAAACTAGACTAGTGAATTCCAGCTCAGATCAACCATACCCATCCATCATTTGACAAATACCTTAAAACAACACAGGGAACTTAACACATGATACTACCAGCCAGGAATTTTCATGTAACAAGAGTAGTTCCTACCACACCCTGCAAGCTGTAATGGTATGCAAAAAGAAGGCTTATTGGTGCAGCTGGCCTCAAAATACTTCCTATCTTTGGTCAGAGTGGTCTAAGACATGTAAAGAAGGGAACTACAAAAGTTATGTAAGCAGACTGGGGCACACGGTACCATAGTTGGTTGAGGCAGTATGCTACAAGCCGGAAGGTCGCGGGTTCAAGTCCCAATGAGGTCATTACATTTTTTTCAGTTGACCTAATCCTTGCAGCCACACTATGGCCCTGGGGTCAACTCAGCCTCTAACAGGAATGAGTGCCAGGAATATTCTTGGGTGTAAAGGGCAGCCGGTGCATAAGGTTGACAACCTTGCCGCCATCTATGAGCAGAGTGTCTAGAAAATGTGGAAACCTCAGCATCTCACAACCCTATGGGCCTCCATGGCCTGTTACAGGGATACCTTTACTTTACTTTTACTTTTTATGTAAGCAGACTATGTTACTGAGCAGAGAGATTCATTTGTTTCCAAGAGACTCATGTATCATTTATACTTTGATGTAAAGGCTGAAATGACATCTAACATCTAACAGGACTAGAGTATAACAGACTTGGGTTACATGATCTTCAGACTCTCGTTGCAGAAGAGACAAATTAACACCATTATGTCTGAAACATGTTTTAATGTCATAGATTAATACAAATGTTTAACAGCATGTAAAGATTGATTTATCATCTCCAGGTAACCTCCACAGCATCTGTGCGGTACCTGAAAAAAAGATCAATTCAGGTTAATCAGATAGCATCATTATGGCATGTAATATTTCAGGTTTTCACAGCAGTAAAAATTCACGCTGTAAGCTTCTGGGTTAAAAGAAAAGTGTTGTCTGCCAGGCTACCATATGATGTCAAAACCCAGAAGACTACATGCTAACACACATGGCACTTTCTCCACACCAGGTATAGCAGATATGCTGCTACAGTTTGGTCTTCTGAAATTATAAGTGGCATTTCCTTGACATCAGATGTAATGGTGATATTGCTATGATTCAGTTTTTTGGAATTAGGTATTAGTACTTCTTCCACACTGACAGAAGCAGTTGGACACTCATGGCTTAATCTTCTGGAATACTGTAGTTAACATTTCCATTATAACAGATATAACAGTGACACCGCCATGCTGTCTTGTTGAAACAAACATATTTTCCACTTGATATAATGACCATTTCCACAACACTAACTGCACTGTTTAGACCACCATGTCTCTAACTTCTGGAATTAATGACTGCATATCCTCCACTAAAGATACAATAGTTATACCAACATGGATCAGTCAGAAGTGTCTCGTTTATGAAAATAGAATGCACTGAGTGAAGTTGTGGTGTGACAGGTTTTGTGAGATGCAACCCAGATGCAATACTGGCCTGTACTAAATTCCTCACCTCTGTGTAACAGTTGTATCATGCCACTTGGTCACATTGCCAGACTTGAACATCTCCAAGCCAGCCTGTGCAATCATCACCCCATTGTCAATGCAGAATCTCTCATCTGTAGCAAACAACTTTGCTCCTCTCTCATCACACATGGCCCCCATCATTTCCTGCAGACGCATATTGCAACCAACGCCACCAACTATGAGAACTTCCTGTGACCCACAGTGAGCCATGGCTCGCTCTGCAATATGTAAGTACAAGCAGGTAGAATTCCTTATCTCACAGGTCTTCTGACTGACAGATGGTAGAAGTGGACTGGACTTTGTTCTATTTATTCTGGTACGTTATGATGCTGTATTGACGCCTTATGTTTTTCAAGCCTGAATCATACAAGTGGCTGAAGGCATTATCCACAACGTTGCTGAGCAGAGAAAGAAGGAAAGGTTACATATGGGGTATAAGAAACTGTATGACATACATCTTATCTCTTACATTTCCACAAGACATTCTTGTCTACTCTTGTTATCCTACAGTTTCCTCAACTTACAAACAATGCTTATCTCAAAATTAAAAGCAACGAACCTGTGATTTCCACCAACATTGCAAACAATGTTTCTTGGAGAGAGAAACATAGGTCTTCTGGAGAGTACTTCCCGCTATTCAAAAGTTGATGACTTTGTTTCTGAATATATGAGAGAATTCCAGAGAAGGATACGTCCATTCCTTTCACCACATATGGCAAGGGTAATAATTTCTTACCTCTGAAAAATGATCAAACATTAATATCTAGTAAGCGGCCTGGGGTAACGTTCCCACCTCATGACTCAAGGTACACGGGTTCAAACCCGGCGGAGGTCGTGGAATTTTTAAGGGCAGAAAAATTCAGGGAACAAGTCCTCCAGGAGGGACTTTAAGCCGTGGGTCCCGTGTCGTAGATTTACGGCACGTAAAAGATCTTCATGTCTCTAGGAGACCTCTGAGCAAAATTAGGCAAAGTTTCCAATGCCTCCGGTAGATGGGGGAAGTATTGGGAACCACTGCCAGCTTTGCTGGCTGAACAGGGCTGATTGCGAGCACCAGTACCGGCAGGGTATGGCGACTGGTAGAATATCAAAGGGGGACGTCCAATAGACTATTACTCGTGGTGCATGGGGAAACCCACCTCCTCTAATAAATAATATCCAGTAGTAAAGAAAGTGAAGGGAAAATTGAAAAGAAGGACATCAGATAAATCCAGCTAAGATCACAATTTCATCACACTGTGAAGGTCCTACTTTGGGATGTGAAGGAGAGCTGCAAACTGCTTAGGACAGGCAACCACAGACTGCAGTTTCAAGATATGTGGGTGAACCCATGCTGACTGAGCAAGACTATTCAGAGCAGCTCACAACAAAATTCCTCAAGCTGTCCTAAATATTCTGCAGTCCATACATCATGGCAGATAACAGTACAGAACCCACAATTCATAAGAAATTTACAAAATGTGAGTGGATCTATAAATACTGTCTAACTGACAAGCAGCAGCAACAATAACACAAAGTACTAACTCTTTTGCCAGCTTTTCAATGTTGTATCCTGGGCTGGGATCATTGGACAATTTTAGCACCCTTGCAAACCTGTCAAGGCAGTTGCCTATGGCTATGTCAATAGTTTCACCAAAGATCCTGTATCTGTTTCTGGAGTAAGCTATCACCTGTGTGTTACCACCACTGACATACAGCACTGTTGGGTTGTCACTTCCTGTTATTAATCTCCCCATTTCGATGTCTGATTGAAATGTTAAGGATAAGTGTTAATAGAAGTGTTAATAGACTGTTTACAACATCTCTTAGGGTGCATCATACTTTGAGTATGCAACTTTATGCAAGAAAGGTCTTGTGTCTTCAACAAGATCACGCACAAGGCAAACACAGTTTATTGGTTTCACAATTTAATACCAGCATTCACAAAATCAGTAACATATTTGTAGTTGTAAATAAAGTTGTCATAAACTGCATTCAACAAAGAAAAACCCACAAAAGGGGATCTGTTACACGTACTCATGGATGAAAGAAGAAAGCGTACATTATTGCTGTAAAACTGTCATAAACATAACATGTTCCTGCTTTGATTTCTTTTTCGTGTTACTGTGTGTGTGTGTGTGTGAGAGAGAGAGAGAGTGTATTTAGAGGCACAACAACATCTAAGGCTATAAGTGCCTGGATAAAATCAAGATCACTTTTCATGAAACAAAGTATAATATTAATTAGAAGCAAAGGTGTGCCAGACTGTACAGTAGCATAACATTTTCCAAAAACAATAAAAGAATTATAAATATTGTGATAAAGAATCTTAATACAAGAAGCCAGCAAATATTTAAAACAATATGAATAAAACCACTCAAACTGTAGAACAGAATTAAGTGAATTAAATATATACATGAACCCCATACCTCTAAGAAATGTCACAGTATTAGACAAGTTACAGCCATCATTTCCCAGATGTCATGTAATGCACCAATAAGATGGAATTTTTGGTGTTCCTCATAACATGGGCACACAGTGGTTACAAAAAAGATTCCAGGTCACCTGTTAACAAATGACTGTGTGTGTCTGAAGCCATGCAACAGTAACATCATAGGAGAAATGCCACACCTGCATGGATGGTTTCACAGCTCGCAGTTTGCCAACCACTGTCTGTGTCAATTTGTCTTGCCATGATGAAACAGTCCCCTCATTGGTGGCTCCATCCTATTGTGGTGAGGGGGTTTGAGTATGCCAAGGACCCTGAGAGCTATACCAGCGGTAGTGTAGCTACTGGCAGGGCCTCCCTTGCTGGATAGGTCAAAGGGTTGGCATCAGACGAAGAGACACACCAAAAACTGATGCCGGAAGCAGCATCATCAGCAGCAACTTGAAGCACAGAGCAAATGATGCTCGAGATGGTTCAAGTTCATATAGCAACAGGCGTGACCAGAGTGGTTTGAATGGCTATTGTACTGTCTCTTTCCAAAAACAGAGATACCATGTATGTGAGATGTTTCCTCTGGAGACAAAACAATCCAGAGGTAAACTACTCTCCCAATCGGATCTTCGGGGGGGGAGTAGATCAGAGGCAAGTGCTGAAAATTTGGGAAAATTATATTACAGAACTATATGATCGACCTAATCAGCCAGAAACCTTGGAAGTGGAGCCCGAAGTAGATACAGATGAGAAAGGACCATATATTTTACAAAGTGAGGTGGAAAAAGCTATCAAGGACATGAGGAATGGAAAGGCTACAGAAGATGATGATGTACCTGGAGATGTGCTTAAGTTACTGGGAGAAGGTGGTTTGAAAACACTGACAAAACTAATAAACACCATATATGAAACTGGGGAGTGGCCCAAGGACTTTACAGAAGTGACAATGATTGCCTTAAAGAAAAAGACAAAAGCTACAAAATGCAGTGACCATCACACAATAAGCCTTATTGCACATACAGCAAAGATACTTAAAAGAAGAATTGAAAGGAAAATAGAGGATATACTTGGAGAGGATCAGTTTGGATTTAGAAGAGGAAAAGGAACCAGGGATGCAATTGGGATGATGAGAATTATAGCAGAACGAACTTTGGAGATAGATGAAGAACTGTGTGCTTGCTTTACAGACTGGCAGAAGGCATTTCACCGTGTAAATTGGACCAAATTAATGCAGATTCTAAAGGAAATAGGTATCGATTGGTGTGAAAGAAGATTGATTAGTAAATTGTACATGGATCAGAAAGTTAGAGTGCGACTGGACAGAGGGGAGACAAGAAGTGTGAAGATTGGAAGAGGAGTTCGACAAGGATGCTGTTTATCAACAATTTTGTTCAACTTGTACAGTGAATGCCTTACCAAAGAAGCTCTGGACGGGCTTGGAGACTTCAAATTAGGAGGGCAAATTATTCAAACTATGAAATATGCAGATGACCTTGTGTTAATGGCTAAGGAAGAAACTGTGCTACAGGATGATTGATAGACTAATCGAAATTGGAAGGTGCTATGGCATGGAAATGAATGTGGAAAGAACAAAAGTAATGAAAATTTCGAGACAATCGTTTCCAATACATTACAGCTGATATTAATCCATGCACACAGTTCCCTGGTCATTATCTGCCTATCTTTATGGATGAGCTAAACGAGGCGCTGTTCACTGTGAGGGGTGGCAGCCAAGCAGGGATGCCCAGGGCATGGCTTGTCAAGCACTTCACTTTCGCCACTGTTGAAACGCACTACCCATCGCCTCACTGTGCTGACATCCACTGTATTGTCTCCGTACACCTTTAGCAAGCGTCGATGGATGTCAATGGGTGCAATTTGTTTGGCAGTGAGAAATTCAATAACACATCTGTGTTTCATATGCACTTCTATGTCAGACACCATTTTGGTAGACTGCTCTGCTGTTGCTATCTGTNCAAACTAACAGTACATTGGCGGGAAGACTAAACCTTTACTACAACTCCACCAACATCCAGCTCAGACATTACATATTAACACAAAAAAATAGGAGGCATTATATATGGAATGGCCTTTGTAAACTGTCATTATCTAGTAGAAACAAGGATGTCTGAACCACACAGCTGGAGATTAGGACAACATAATAATAAAAGTACAGTAAAATATTTGGATACCATACGAGTATATTATACTTTACAAGAACCACAATGAAAAATAAGGAACTGGGATACTCAGTTGGTATAGCAATGGGCTATACGCTGGATGATCCCAGTTCAATTCCCAGCTGTGCAAGATTTTTCTCTTCTCTATAGCATCCAGACCAACTCTGGGGTCCAGCCAGCCTCCTAGCCAATGGGTACCAGGGTGATTTCCCCAGGGATAAATCAGCAGATGCATGAAACCAACCACTCACCTCCATCTAGAGCCAAAGTTAAGAGAGGTGGAGCTATACCTCCACTCCCCCATCTCTTCATTGCACAGTGCTTAACTAATTAAGCACAGGGACAACTCTTTCTTTTACATGAAAAAATAAAAAGATAATTATCACTTCTCACAATCAATTGAAAGTTCTTCCAAGCAGACAATAAATTCTGGAAAGCCCTATGCTGCTTACTTTACTTTAAATGCTTCCTCCAAGCAGACAATAAATTCTGGAAAGCCCTATGCTGCTTACTTTACTTTAAATGCTTTCATCTATATGAAACAATGGTCACACAACTTGATGATTTATTTCAGCCCACTGTGGGAGCCTCTCACAGTGAAACAAGTATTAGTTTGCATGCTACCCAGCGACAATGTATGATGAGGTGACCCTCTAACACAACAGCATCAGTCACATCAGTAACAACTATGCTTGCAACAAGAGAACACCACAACTGCTAGTCTACACCACGAGCAATCGACAGAGCTCATCAGGCCTGAAGCTGCTTCAGGAGCTTCACTGGCCAGCCAACCTCATGACCACTAGCACCAGGAAGCCCACTACTGCAAGTGCTCTGCCTGGCATGCCAGCGGCTGCCATCATTGGGCTGCTGCAAGGAAAAATGCCGTCGCTAGCTCAGGCTAACCCACAATAAAGGGAGTTTTCGCCGGTATTCATCTCGCATGCTCTGCTTCCCTGCTAATCTGTGATATTCAGCCTAACACCAATAAACATTTGTTATAGATTTACTTGGTTGTCTCTTCAAGCACTGACATCCACGCCATAATATCCACCAGTACTAATTCCCAGTATGAGAGCTGCCAGACAACACCAAACTCTCACATCACTGCCATATCAGTAATTTTTAAAAAGAACAAAAAAGTAGTAATGCCTTCAGGCTTGTCTTCAGTAGTCCATTACTCACTGCCATCAAACAAATATGTAAATACAAATTTTAAGTAGGTACCATATTGAAGAAAGTCGTCTTCTGGGTTTAGGCACCGTGTATTCTTCGTTTTGGCCGACGTTTCGGAGGAACGTAGCGCCTCCATCTTCAGAGCAGTTGAATGGCTTGGAATGCGGAGAGCAGTAGCTGTACCATATTGTTTCTATGTTCCACAAAATATAATTCCAGAAAACCATGTATTTTGTCTTTCAGCATACAAATTTCGGACTGTACACTTTGAGGTGATAGCATCACTCTTAACATCTGAAAGCTGCCAAGTTTATACTGCTCATGACGGGAAAATAAGAAGTAATCAGAGAAGTAGCCTCCAATGGCATATCTGTTTCTATGAAAATCTATTATTTTGATTATCAGGAATTAACAGACACACAATGGTGAGACCACACACCTGGAAAGGAGTGCAGACTCAAAATGAATGGCAGGAGTTATTCCACATAAGGATACGCCCAATGCAGTGATTCACACCAATTATTGGCTTGTTCCAAAGCTGAGCAATAGTTCTTGCCACTACTGCAACAGTCTGGAGTGGTGATGCCATGCCAGGACCCTTGGTGTAACAAACTATATCAATTTGTTCAGGCATGACAGCTGCTTCCTGCAATGCCTGTGACAGCACAGCAAGTATAACAGATCGGTGATGCTGGGCTGTCTCCCTTGGCAAGAAACCTGCACAAATCAATTCCAAATCAACTGCAGACTAGTGCTTACATACTGCTTTAACCTGTAACTAAACACTGTGGAGTAAGGTAGAGCACTCCTACTTTAGATACTTATCCTTGGAACCCAAGGTCCTAAAGGAGGTTAAAGAAGTGACTGTGTTATTCTGGTGGTAGCAACTACATGATCATACAGGCTAAGGAATGGATATGGCTCCATAAACACCACTTCCTTCCACACCCTGTCCAGCCATTTGGCAAGGACCATGAGGTAACCTGCGAGTAGAACTATAAAAGTGACCCACACTACCAAACCCCACCTTTTCTGAGAAGATCCCAAGCCTATACTGACCCTTAGGAAAGAGTGGGCAGAAGAATAATGATTTGAAAGTGGCCAGCCATGGCCTGTCATAGTATTATGCTGGAGAGACTGTCAAAAACCACAAATCTCTCAGTATAGCCAGTAATCTGGTCAGGACTGAAACCAGGCATCTATCAAATACAAGAGTACTTCTACACCAACCTGCTCATTTGCACAGTATCATGTAGAAATAAAGCAATCTCTTGTTAAGATTTTTGGCGTAGCTATATACAAAGGCAGCAATGCAAACAGCAATAACGATTATGCATGGCATATGCACACAACACTTTTCTTAAACAGACATATATGTCACACAGACCTAGCAAACACTCAGGCTAACATAGTGCAGCCAGATCACACATCATAATTATGTATTCAGGCTGACACTAAGAGGGAGAATTCACTCAGATTTCAATTTACTGAGTCGTGTTATCACATACATCACATTTTTACCACCTGCTACATTGATTAATGGCTTCTGCTGACCTCCTAGTCTCTTTTTTTGGCAAACAAACACAAATTTACAGTACCACTACAATCACATACAAAATATTTATATCCTTTAACCATACCATTTTTATTTTAATTATACAACTCCATACATTTCAAAAGTTTAATAGTTTTGTATATTCTAATTTTTATGTTTTTAGACAGCTGACGAGAAGACAAAAGGTTCTGAACTGAATGGTAGCAAGCATTACACAAGTTCAATCTCCTCTTAATTTTCTCCTCAATCAGGTTTTGATTTGTTATAGTCATTCCCAAATATCTGAACTGTGCCACATTTTCAAAACATCTGTTGCCTATTTTTATGCCATGATTTTGCCCTGCATTTTGGTGATGAGATAGCAACATATACTTAGTTTTCTCTGTGTTTACTTCTAGACCAACCTCCTTACTAGCGTCAATTAAAGTTTGTGTGTTTCTCTTTATGGTACCTATATTATCACCCAGTAGATTCACATCATCGGCACAGACCAACAGCTGATGTGTCCCATTTAATTTCAGTTCCATCTTGTTTTCTTGGACCTTCCTAATGGCATATTCTACAGTAGAGTTGTAAAGCAATGGCAAAAAAGCATCCAGACCATTCAGGATAGGAAAAATATCAGACATGTGTACCTATACAGACTTTACCATACATTTTGTTTAAACATATTTTAATCAGCCTAACTAATTTCATGGGTTTCCCAAACTCTATCAGAATATTGTACAATACTTCCCTCCTAACTGAATCATAGGCTTTCTTGAAGCTTAAGTACTGTCTCATTGTACTCCCAGTTTTTCTCCAGTATCTGACAAATGCAAAAGATGTGATCAGTAGTTGATCTGTTACATTGAAACTGGCAATAAATAAATGAACATGAACATGAACACTGATGATTCCCAATAATTTCATCTATGTATGGACTTAACCTTGAGAGAAGAATATTGGATAAAATTCTGTATGAAGTTGACAGCAGTGATACCCCACAATAATTACTACAGTCAGTTTTATCACCCTTCTTGTGAACTGGTACAATACTGAAGTCCTTCCACTGATCAGGCAATTTTTCCTTATTCCAAATAGAATTAATTAGCTTATGGATCTTAGAACATAATATTTCACATCCTGCTTGAGTAAGTTCTGCCAGAATTTGATCACTACCTGGCAATCTATACCATTTCAATTTTGCAATAGCACTTTCAACCTCAAATGGGCTAGGATCAGGTACCAATGGCTCAGCTGTATGTACATACGTAGGGCAGTCAAAAAGTTCCCTGAATTCCCGTGCAGACGGAGAACAAGCAATAAGATAGCGCACACACTGTTGTGGTGGGGAGCTCAGCATGTCTGCTCACAGGCGCAATAGGTCTGGACAGGTTTCAGTGTGCAGTGTCATTACTGTTCCATTTGAATTAGATGTGTTGGTCATTCGGCGCAATGTCGCAGTTCAAACAGCATGTGAACATCAAGTTGATGTGCAAATTGGGAAAATCTGCTTCAGAGGTGCAATCTGACCTGCAGCAAGTTTACAGTATACTGCACTAAAGAAATCCACACATCGCTTGTTGTGCAGCAATTCCTTGCCAAGAAAAACATTCCTGTCATCACTCAAACACCGTACTCTCCAGATCTCGCTCCAAATGACTTTTGGCTGTTCCCTACTCTGAAAATGGGCCTCAAGAGGACACGTTTTGCAACCATGGAGGACATTAAATCGAATGTGATGGCTCAGCTCCGGAAGATTCCAAAAGAAGCCTTCCACCGCTGCTTCCAACAATGGCAGAATCGATGGAGCAAGAGAGAGAGAGAGTGTGTGCGTGCGTGTGTGAGCACGCGCGCGCAAGGGTCCTACTTTGAAGGTGATTAGGTAAGCATTGCCATGTGTCCTACCATCAGAGTGCTATACCACCATTCCGGGAACTTTTTGTCTGCCCCTTGTATTTCTATCTGCTTAACATCACTGACCCTATGTACATGCAATAACTGAGAGAAGTGGTTCTTCAACTTATTCAAAATGTTGTGGGAACCTGCAAGCAGAGCACAATTCACATCCTTCACTAAGTTACTTCTAAGGTAAATGATACAAACTCCGTCCTAAGTGCAAACAATATATATTTATATGTCTTTGATCTTGTTCTTTCTACACTACATGTTTCGGCCTCTATCGGCCATCATCAGGTGTATACTCTTAACGTCGCTGCCACACTGAACCCAGTCTAAAACTTAACATTTAAAAACACAATGTCACATTCTTCGTATTATCAACATCTACATCGTTGATGTGTGTCTGGTATGTAGATTATGTTTCACACGTTGCACCCGATATTCTTGTAGTAGCACTCTAAGAATCTTTAGTTATGATGTTTTTAAAACCTTTTAAAATTTTNTGTGTGAGCACGCGCGCGCAAGGGTCCTACTTTGAAGGTGATTAGGTAAGCATTGCCATGTGTCCTACCATCAGAGTGCTATACCACCATTCCGGGAACTTTTTGACTGCCCCTTGTATTTCTATCTGCTTAACATCACTGACCCTATGTACATGCAATAACTGAGAGAAGTGGTTCTTCAACTTATTCAAAATGTTGTGGGAACCTGCAAGCAGAGCACAATTCACATCCTTCACTAAGTTACTTCTAAGGTAAATGATACAAACTCCGTCCTAAGTGCAAACAATATATATTTATATGTCTTTGATCTTGTTCTTTCTACACTACATGTTTCGGCCTCTATCGGCCATCATCAGGTGTATACTCTTAACGTCGCTGCCACACTGAACCCAGTCTAAAACTTAACATTTAAAAACACAATGTCACATTCTTCGTATTATCAACATCTACATCGTTGATATGTGTCTGGTATGTAGATTATGTTTCACACGTCGCACCCGATATTCTTGTAGTAGCACTCTAAAAATCTTTAGTTATGATGTTTTTAAAACCTTTTAAAATTTTTCTACAAATTTTAAATTTAAAATTTAAAATTCTTAGGGTTACTCGCCCTATGTCTACGTGCTGGAACAGCTAGTTCTTGTTTTCACACTGTATAGGTGTTATTTAATGTAGTCTTCTTGTGTGAGTGCCGCTGCTTGTCTGTACTATGTGTACAAGATCAAAGACATATAAATATATATTGTTTGCACGTAGGACGGAGTTTGTATCATTTATCGTGTTGAGTGCAACAGGATGCTTAAATATAATATTGTACTTCTAAGGTGGTAACCCCTCCTGAAATATATATATATCTCTATACAGATCTAATGTGCTTGTTCTTACTGTTCATTGCCAGCTCATCAATTTTGTCTTTCCAATATTCCTTCTTCTTATTCCTGAAATGCCTGGTGGTTTAACATCTTATATTGTTCAGATTATCTCCATTTCGATTGGATCCTGTAACCACTTTATACTTAAAGCAATTATACAATCCTCATTCCAACAAACTGTCCATAAGCAATATCACCGATATAGGTACAATAGGACATACGGAAGCTGACGTGCCGAGGGGACCTAATATGAATTCCACCTCACACCATACGAACTATTGTAATCTACTGTAATCTACTGTAAACAATTGTAAGTATTGTAACTTTATTCTCTTATTGTAATCAGCCAATGTACAGTAACTGACTTGTCCTATATCATGTAACAATGATCTATGGAGATGAAATAAATAAATAATTGTATAGGTCTTGTCAGCTTTGAAAGATTTTTGTGCTGCCATTCATTTTATACATTGGAAGAATATTTTGAATATGATATAAAGATATAATTTCTTTGTAATCATATATAGATTTCAATTATTAGGTTTTTTGGTATTGATTCTGTGCCCACAAATGTTATGATAGTGTGCATTGCTGTTTGACTATATGTATGTTTGTACTGCTTTTCCTTTTCTATTGGGTATGACAATTTCCATATCCTTATATTTTGTATGGATCTATGGAAATAAATGAATGTGAATGCAATTTGGTTTGTTTCCCTTGGTCTAATAATTTTGAGCAACCTTCATCAAGCCATGGTTTATGCTTCTTCAACTCGTAATAACCTAGACTCTCTTTGGCAGAAATACCAGAGGTTCACTATGAAACAATAACATACTCATTTGGTCAAGGATAAAGAAAAAATATGGATTCGTATTGAACAAAATTCAGTATTTAAGCACAGTGAGATACATCCGATGATGACCCAACTGGGGTCGAAATATGTCACAAATAATATTAATGTAAATAACCTTTGTTATTACTTTTACCTGAATTGTGTTGGCAGATATAAATGTACTATTTTGTTGATGGATTTTCAATTATGATGTGTAACAGATATTGAAAATACAGTTTTGATGAAGTATCACATTATTCTTAAAAGAGTAGTCATATTCTTGAGAGATACACCCAGTATATAGCATATGAAACTGAAATCTCAAAGGTAAACTTCAATTTCCACAAGTTATGATTCATACAACAACTCTCATGCTGTGAGACAGTAGTAACAACAGTTGTCTTAAAATGATTACCTTCACCAGGTGGAGTGATATATGTCTGTCTGCAATTGGACAAGACGACTCCATCACGCACAATACCAACACCAAGTTTGTTGGCACTGCCTTCAAATCCTATTGCAATCACCATGAATGAGCTGCAATGTAAGAATAAATGACAAAATTGTACAACTGCCTGCTCTCCACAGCCCTATCAAACACGAAGTTCCTCCCACCACACCTGATGGTGCACTGTCATTTCCAGAAAAAGTTGAAATATCTTAAGTTTAGAAGTTTCTAAAAAATGTATAGTTATTGTTTAAATAGTGGTTGCTTCTTCACGTATTTAAGAATACTTTCTTTCACTGCATACATTATGTACTGCAGCTGGGATAGTGCAGTCGGTATGGAGACTTGCTACAGGCTGGATGACCTAGGGGTTGGAGTTCTGAGTCCCAGTGGACTCAAGAATTTTGCCTTCTCCACATCATGCTTACTGGTTCTGGAACCCACCCAGCCCCTTAGCCAACAGATACAAGTGGCTCTTCCCCCAGAGGTAAAGTGGCCAGGGTGTGAAGCTGACCACTCACCTCTTACTAGCGCCACAATCAAAAAACCGTAGATACATATTCACTCTCTCATACGCCTTCTTGGTATAGTGCTTACTTAATTAAGCACAGGGACAACTTAACCTTTTATCATACATTATGTGCATTCACTCTGGGGGGACAAATGACAATGAATATTAATACATGTATTCAAGTAACGTCTTAAAAGATAAAATTTTCAGAACTGGGAAATATGGTTTAACGGAAATTGTGTTGTTACTCAAACTACAAAGTGACAAAACGACACATGTAACTTAATCCAGGATAGTGTGTGCAGCCCTAACAAACATACAGACAGAATGATCTCATAAGCTTAATTTTATTTTTTCCGAAATAAAGACTGTAGGCTAACAACCTGTTTGTCGAGAACCTGACTCTATTTTGTATGTGAAAGCTTCAGTTGTATTGTACGCGTACGTTCTGTTTTTTCATTACTTATCACACTTCTACATTCATTTCTATCTCTGGACACATTGACTGTAATGTATCTAGCAGGGCACAAAGAACTTCTTCATCGGCACTAAGTCTACAGTTGTTCCATTAATAGTTACAATGTCCTATACGTTCCCGCACTTGTTATAAAAAAGCAAATCAAATCATATTCGGACACTCAACACCGCATGCATTACATATCAACGACGATAGGAACGCGAAAGATCGGGACGATCGGGACTGATCACCGCGTTTTCGTCTACATATGTCAAAGAATCGAATTGCACACAATGTGTAGTTTCTTACTACCGCATATACGGTAAATGTAATCGACCTTAGCACGGAGTACCATAGCCGTAAACTTCCTGAACTTATCCCGGAGCTTCCAGCGTCAGTTTTCGTTTAGGGGACAGTAATCCATCGAGCATCCATGTATTGCAAGTTGCTTCGTGCTCGAATACGTGTTTCATTCATAATAGGCCGGGCGCACACCAAGCATACTGGCAACCACAACGCAACCACGATTTCCGAGAAATATCGCCGATTTCAAGAAGGCAACTGGTTTCCAAATTAGCTGGCGCACACTGAGAAAACTTACGTTCGACTATACAGGAGGAAAGAAAACAATGGGTGCACCCGTTCTTTCTCTACAATTTAAACTCGGGTGTTTATATTGTTTCGAAATAATTTAATCAGTTAATCAGGATACAGAACTATGCAAATCATTTTACAGAAGGAGCGCTGAAAGTTTTTCTTTATTAGTGGATATTGTAGGATTTCAAATTCGAAGGCCAGATACAAATTTTCGTACAGCTGTGTCAGCAGAACCATAGACAAAATTATAGTTTTGTATACTCTAATGTTTGTTTTTGGACAGCAGATGAGAAGACAAAAGGTTGTGGACTGAACGGTAGCAAGCATTACCAGAGTTCAATCGCCTCTTAATTTCCTCCTGAATAATGTTTTCGTTTGTTATAGTCGTTCCCAAATATTTGAACTGTGCCAAATTTTCAAAACTTCTGTTATCTATCTTTATGTCAGGATTTTGCTCTACATTTTGGTGACGAAACAGCAACACATACTTAGTTTTCACTGTGTTTACTTGTAGACCAACCTCCTTACTTGCATCAAATAAAGTTTTTTAAAGACAAAAAAAATTATGTTTTGCTTTATGGTATCTATATTATTACCCAGTAGATTCACATCAGCATAGACCAACAGCTGAAGTGTCCCATTCAATTTCGGTCCTACCTGGTTTTCCTGGACCTTGCTAATGGTATATTCTAAAGAAAACTTGAAAAGGACTGGTGATAAAGCATCTCCTTTTTTTTTAATTATTCAGAATAGGGAAATTATCAGAAAAATATTTAACTATACAGACTTTACAATACATTTAGTTTAAACACATTTTAACCAGCCTGATTAGTTTCCTGGGTATCCCTAACTCTTTGAGAATATTGTACAATACTTCCCTCCTAACTGAATCATAGGCTTTCTTGAAGTCTAGGAATAGCTCATGTACTCTTATTCTATTACCATTTTCTCCAATATCTGACAAATGCACAATAGCTGATCAGTAGTTCATCTGTTATGTCAAAACCCACACTAATCCCCAATAATTGCATCTATGTATGGACTTAACATTTAGACAATATTGGATAAAATTTTGCATGAAGTTGATAGCAGTGATATCCCCCGATAATTTCTACAGTCTATTTTATCGCCCTTCATGAGAATTGGTACAATAATATACACATTTTTTCCTTACGCCAGATAGAATTAATTAGCTTGTGGATCTTAGAATATAATATTTAGCCTCCTGCTTGAATAAGTTCTGCCAGAATTTGATCACTACCTGGCGATTTATACCTTTTCAATTTTGCAACAGCAATTTCAACCTCAAGAGGGCTAGGACCAGGTACTAACAGCTCAGCTGTATGTATTTCTATCTGCCTAACATCACTGACCCTATGTACATTCAATAATAGAGAAGTAGTTCTTCCACCTATTCAAAATGTTGTGGGGATCTGCAAGATCACAATTCTCATCCTTCACTAAGTTACTTCTAGGTTGTTAATCCCTCTCAGTCATTTATTCCTCTATACAGGTCTCTTAAGGTTCTTGTTCTTACTGTTCATTGCAAGCTCAACAATTTTGTCTTTCAGATATTCCCTCTTTTTATTCCTGAAATGCCTCCTGGTTTCATGTCTTATAACCACTGCAATTTGGCTTGTTTTCTTTGGTCTAATAATTGTGAGCCTCCTTCATCGAACCATGGCTTATACTTCTTCAGTTCAAAATAACCTAGACTCTCCTTAGCAGAAACTCTCATTCACAATCGTTGGTTTGAAAATGTCTTCCCTACCTACTTTGGCATCGAAATCGCCTAACATAATTTTCACATGGTACTTCAGGAATTTATCAAATACATGTTCTAGTTCTTCATATCAATTTTATGCTGCTGGTTTTCAGAGGCTTGTGAAGCGATGGGATAAGTGGCTCAAAGTACAGGGAGATTATGTTGAGAAACAAAAGCATTTTTTAGATCAGTATTTAAGTTCTATATCCATTTGTAACTTACTTATTGACTTACCCTTGTATGTGTGTGTGTGTGTGTTTATATATATATATGTATATATACACACACACACACACAACAAGCCATCATAAAAACGNGTGTGTGTGTGTGTGTGTGTGTGTGTGTGTGTATATACATATACAGGGTGTCCCAGGAGGAATGTGCCAAACTTCGGGAGGGTGTTCCTTATGTTAAAGTATGTCGATATAANTATAAGAAAAAAAATACCAATTACAAATCTCAATCTATGGTTTAAAATAATCTATTTGTACTTGTTGCTACTAAAACTCTCTTATTCCTTACTTCAGTCAACAACTTCGCAACAAGTACTTCATTTTCGTAAGTTTCACACACCTTCTCAGCCACAATTATCCAATCATATCCCTAATTTTCTGCTCTGTAGACAATTGCACAGATGATGTAAACAACGTTCCTTTTATGGAACAGCAGCAATAAAATGCAAAACTCAAACTTTATTTCCAACAATATATTCCTCTATGGTGACGAGCTCTTGTGCAATTAACTCCACACAAAACCTTTGGCTGGTTCATAAATTCTTTGTGCCATCTTAAAAAACAAACATGTTACAGAACTGATTTATAAGAATCCACGCGGCAACTCGATCGAACTCAATCATGTGAGGACTGGCATACTCCGTTGTCTGGAAATTAAGTTTCTCAGTCTCCTCACATGTTGTGTTCCTGTTTCCTCAATTTGCGCCGCCTCATTTACTAACATGTGTTCAACGCCAGCTGATAATATTTCTTGGAAATTGCGGTTGCGTTTCAGTTGCCATTTTCCTTGGTGTGCCCCCCGCCTTAGAAACCATAAAAATCCCAAGGAAATTGCTAACCGATGATGTAAAGAGTACTAATAGACACCAAAGTTTAAAGGAGTCACGGAATCATAATGAAGCCAAGGAAAGGGCGGAAGAAGGAACAACTCAACAGGTAGAGTTTGAAGCACAAAATCTGGGAAATGAAGGTACAAACAATGAAAAGGAAGACCTAGGAGAAGGTTTCAAGAGCAACAGAAATGGAAAATTCAGTGACCTACGTTTTAAAATGTACGATAAAGGGCCGTACAGCATCCACATAAAAGTCAAGAAGCCTGATACCCTGTCAGTGGAAAGAGAAAAGGTAAAGAAGTGGGGACAGTTTGACATCTTCAATGTTATGTCTAAATCTAAGATCAGTTTCAAATCCATTAGACAGTATGCTTGATTTATCTGGGAAGTGACCTCAGAAAGAATAGAAGTAATAAAGTTTTGGACAGCCCCGTAATCCAAAACGAAGGCCTACCTGCATACATACCAAGATATTTGGTTGTTAAAAAGGGAGCCATTAAAGATGTACCTGAGGATATGGAATTAGAAAATATGATGCAACAGCTCAACTTGGGCAATCAGAACAAACATCCCATACCGTTCCAGGTAATTGACGCAGTCAGACAAAGGAAGAAACCAAGGAAGAAAGATGGGTATGGAAAGAGTCGAGGGCAGTTATGTTTGACTTTTAGAACCAAGGAATTGACCCCTCATGTATATTTCTGCAGTATGAAAAATTGAAGTTACATTTATTCAGTACGACAATGTTACTAATGTGGGAAATTCTGCCACGTAAGTAAATTTTGTACAAAGGAAAAACAATGCTTCTCATATGGATAAGCAATACATGAAGGGTCTTGTATAAAAAAAAATCATAAATTGTAACAGGGACCACAGAGCAAACAGCGAGCGATGTCCTGTAATTAAAAAACCAAAAGAAATCAAAGCATGGCTCATAGAAATGTCAGATTTTTTGAAGCACAAAAAATTGTAAAAAATGGTCAAGCCATGTGTTCCCTTTAGTGTTGAAAGCCCCTGAGGGTACGCTGAACCAAATATGACGAACTTCCCCTTCCTCAAAACGCCAAGAAGACAAAAGGAGTGGGATACTACTGAGAAAAGCGAAAACAATAAAGTCCCGAGCCAAACGATTGGATTGAATCCGGAGAGAAGGCAATGGAAGATGAACACAGATAACAGCAGGACTCAAATATCTGAACCGAGTTCAAACAAGATTGAGCAAAGGAACAACTCTAAAGACCTGACAGTGTCAGAGAAATCTTTAGAAGAGTTGGAGTCCATTGAGATGGAGAATGAAGTCAAGAATGTATTGGTAACAATAATCAATTTAGTGATAAACTCCAGGGACGCTAAAGCAATGGTTAGACACCTATGGAAAGCCATTGAGCTTCATGAATAACACCACAATAAAATTCAATGGGAATCAACCAATTAAGATAGTTCTGTAGAACTATACCAGTTCTATAAAGGAAAGGGATTTTTTTACTAGTTCAGTGATTGCAGGCTTCTCAAGAAGGACTTTGCTCCATGGAGTTGGTACCTTTGATTACCACCTTTAAGTTAATGGGAAATTGATTTTTCTTTAATAAATGTGTGCTTAACAAACTTCATGGGACACAGTATTTTCATAAAACAAAGGATTAGTGTACTTGTACATTTAAACACATTCTCAATATTGAAACACCAATTTAAGCATATTCCCAACACTGCACATATCACATGTACATCATGGAGTAAACTATGCCAGTAATATTATATGAGATCAATTGTGTCTATGTACATTACAAGTTCTGAAATATGTACAAATGATAAAACACATCTCTGAATATTGTCCAGATGGAAAGACAGACCAGAACTTCACTTTCAACCCTTTGGCTACATGAAATGTATCGCTTGCTCTACCAAAGAGGAGACATGATAAATTAGAAGTACCGGACCTGCTATCAAGTTGAAATCAGTCCATCTACCTCTTAAAACATGTGAGACAAAGTCACATTTAGTTGTGATCTGTGTTTCCATAATAAAACATGACATGGAATATAGCACACCAAAGCCTGTCAAGGCTATCATTTCATATTATAATTGTTATTAATATTACAGATATGCTTTTCGATGAAAATTAATATAATTAATGTTCTACCCTTTCTACACAAAAACGTGTTCCTTAACAAGGCTTATGAAGGTAAAAGAGATATTATGAAGTGAGCACACTGAGAAGCAAGTACAGGCATACCCTCATTCACACATCTTTAGATTTCTGCATTTTCATATATATTCACAGATGTATTCTCAGGAATGTCCTATACAGTATGTGATTCATTCACCCATTAATGTTTAAAGCTCCTAAAACACAAGCTAAGTGTTCACTTTCATCAATGTTATACACAATGAAATCTATAGGAAAACAACTCTTGTTAAACTAAATTTAAGACTCACCAACTGGGGACTATGCAAAATTATATCAAGAAACTGTTCACCTTATAAAACTTCCTGTATATAATAAAATAATTTATTCACGTAAGTAGTTAGATACTGTTTCTACACAAATAAATAGTTACATCATCATGATCAAATTAATTTCTAAAAATAATTAATAACATAAAATTAACATAATGCTCATGTGAAACAATTTACAGAAGAGATGTAAAAAAGTAAAGTTGTCCCTGTGCCTGTTTAATTAAGCACTATGCAATGAAGATATGCAGGGAAGTGGAGGTGCAGTACCGCCATTCTTGACCTTGGCACTAGATGGAAGGGGGGTTGTCAGCTTCACGCCTGGCTACTTTACACAAGAAGAAAACTGCCCTCAGTACCCACTGGATAGGAAACTGGGTGGGCCCCAGAGTCGGTCTGGACATAGTGCAGAAGAGAAAATCTTGTACCTGTTGGGAATTGAACCCAGGCTGTCCAGCCCACAGCTATACCATCTCCTTTACAGTAGAAAGAAAATATGAATCCTGATAGCTGTTTCAACAGCAATCACACCAAATCAAGATACAAATTCAGGAAGGCTGAAAATTATTCAATATGTAGGTTATTTACTAAATCAAAAAAAATTGTGGTTTTGTACTGCCACTCAACTGTTACAAGAAAGATATTCACTAAATACAGGATTACACTAGGAGGAACATTATATCAGAATTTCCCCTGTACTGCAATTCTTGACTAAGAGTGAAAGGAAGCCTCTGCTGGTGACACTATTCTTCCACCTTCAGTTAACCTGTGTAAACTTCCAAAGTCTTCTAGCAGAATTTTGGTACAGCCCAATATTATACTAAAGTAATTCAAATTTTAGTGTCATATTTATGTCATACTTCCCATATTATTACAATATTCAACTTTTATACAATGACAGAAGTTCATGATCACTGATATTACCATCAAGACAACATAACAGCAGTGTAAATCAAGGTATAACTGTATCTGAAAGCAGTGATTCCCAAAAATGGAGCTCCATGAAGTGTTTCACATGCTTATTTCACTGATGACATAATTCAATATGCATACCAACCTACAGGGTTATTTTCTATTCAAATTTCAAATTCCAAAGAGGTGATTCCATCCCGAAGTAAGCCTCACATGGAATATGATCCAGCAGTGTCAGTAACAAAAATTATGCATTCCAAATCTGGACAAATTTTAGCAAACAAGAATCCAAGCCTGAAATGATCTTCATTTAGATTATGTACCAATTATGTGATTATTTTTTGTCCTTAAGATGATATTTCCTTCTTGGTATCACTGCAGCCAAAATGGCACACCAGTTCAAGATGACAAAAGCCTGGGACCGATCTAAAGCAATAATAACTTTCCTTGATTCTTGTCTGGGCCATTTTATCAAAATAGTAGTAGTGAGCAAGTCTATGAATTCATACACTGCCACAGAACACAGGATTTGAATATTGGCAGTATTCTTCTGAAAGAAACACAAGAAATGAAGTTTCCACCCACAGGATCATACCTGGAGCACAGCATACTGCCCTCGGGATACTGAGCAAGAGCCCATATTGCTTAAGTGTGAATCTCATTTGCCATGCAAAATTAAACATAATCTGACCATCAGTGTACTGCTGTATTGGTTAAACAGTTACCCTCAAACTTTCAGAGAGAAAATGTAAGGGTAAATATGACTTTGTGCCTCAACATCATACCTTGAAGCATGCAGAAGTTAAAGCTAAGCTCCACAGCCTTAACTTTATATATAGGTAAGAAGTCAATTTCCCACTGCACTCATGTTACTACCATGGAAAAGGCATATGTACCTATCTGATAATAAAATGAGTGGGTCCCAGAGCTGGTACAGATGCGGTGACAATGAGAAAATTCTACCTATGCCAGCAAATGAAGGCTAGCTGTCAAGCCCATAACCAGTCACTTCAATGAATTATCTATATCAACTCATTCACAAACAACAAAAATTACTGTATCATGTAGACCTGTTGCTGGGCAACGACAATGAGATAAACAAACAAACATGTTCCCATGACAATAGTTGAACTATAACAATGAGGAGCAGTGTTTCCTGAATGGTACATGCTGAGATATTATAACAAGGATAATTAGTGAAAGTTGGTCAATGCAGTTCAGCTAAGTAGTTTGTTGGTGAGTTAGAAAACTGCTGATGTTTGGTCCTTGTGAGCCACTGCTGTCAGAAGTTACCAGCTGAAGTATGGGGAGAGTTAAGGAACCCAGAGTAAGAGGACTATTCGCCATCGAAAGCCGTTATCGAGCAATGACTGCTGAAGACAAATCACACTGAAAAGACAGCGCATGTTGTAGTGAGAAGATGAGTGTATGAATTAGCAAGAGCATTATAATTACTTGTAGTTACTATCTGTAAGTGGTCAATAAATCCAATTACCAATCCAAACCCTGTCTATAGTCACACACGGCACTATTTAAATGTGATAATAAATCTGTTTTTGAAAATGAGAGTGTCTACTACCAAGTTTTATTGCATGTTCTCCCCTTCTTAGGTCTACAGCTGTGCAAGATTCTAAATTGGCTCTCCCATATTACAAAATCTAATTCACTTATGGGAGACTTTTCCCCAAAATAAGAATCAAGAACCCTTGAACTGTGCATGTTTGTGCTATCTCTTAACACATACATGGAATAAAATCAATAGAAAATCAGCCTCTAAGAATCAGTCTGATAAGATTCTGGTGTGCTTAGCAGAAATCAGCTCATCTGCTCAATAGGTATGGAAAAGGTTAAACATACATCCTCACATATCTTCTTATGGGACAACATACTTATGAACTAAACACAAGATCATTCAGAATGCATGGCTAATTAGGGCTGGGAGATGACACTATACAAATATGCTTACATTATTAATGCAGGCTAACAATGTCTGCCCCATGGGGAAGCATCAATATGGCAACAAGGTAGTCAGTCTTTAAAAGATATAATGAAAACAAAATGACTGGTAGCCTTGTTAGAATGTTATGAGTGACAGAAAAACTAATGACACTGCAAACCAGAGAACAGCCACTCAAAGCAAAATAACTGCAAATTATATGGAGATATTCTCTGTAATTACCTTTGTCATAAAATTTTCACTATATTACATATTTTCTGTGTACTCATAACTAAGGTTACACTTTCAAATTATGCTCTAAGTTTCTTTAAAATGAGACATTATTTTACAGATACAATTTATGTGAAGCAGAAGCACTGTACAGAACAATGTACACACCATGAGAAATATTTTGTTGCATTCTGTACATCAGGCAAGAATTATTCCATCACAGTAATTTCACTGTTTAGTTTTACACTACTTCTAAACAAATAAAGTGGATGAATAGAAAATTAAAAAGGATTATTTACACTCACTAGCCAAAATGTCAATAACCCACTCAGTTTTACATTTTCACAGAACAGCTGTCACAACAGAAATAAATTTCTTCTCTTTTCTTGGCTACAGATAATTCTATATGGCCAAACTCTGGCAAGAAAACTGACTGTCTGTCAATATCTTTAGTTCATTAGAGATATAAGGACAGAAAGAGAAGTAACAGTGCAAAAAGCAATCCTTTCTAGTTACAACCCTGTATGAAGATGGCTTGTGTGTACAAACTGTCCAAAGACTATGCACACAGGTCTGGCTGGTGCAGTGCAATGTGCACAGTCAAGTATATACTTGGGTTCACACTGAAAGGGTTAATAATGATCTGCCTGATCAAAGACATACCTTTAAACCCAATATCTTCGAGAATAAATTCTTTGTTTCAGTGGCTACACACTAGCAACAGTGATACCTAGGGAGAAACATAAAACCACTAAGTTCTCATGCTGAATCAGCTCTTGAAGATTAGAACCGTATCCTCAAGGGAAACAGAGTTGACTATTGTGATGTGTGGCCTGAAAGCCGCAACCTGCCAATCTGCTAGGCGGGGCTTCACAGAGCATGTTCCCGTGGTAACACGAAATGCTTTGTTACTCTGTGTTTTGATGGAACTGTTGAAGACATATCCATGGTAACAACTTCTAAATAGAGTGTTACCACAGATATGAAAAACAGAATTCTTCAAGGAGGCGATTCCTATCCCACCTGCCTAGCAGGGATAGGAGGCCAGTCGAGAAGCCATCAGTTCTGAAGTGAAGTCAGAAGTGACTCAGCAGTGAATCAGTGTGCACTTGAGAACTACAGAGAGCTATACAGAAAGGGATTCGTTAAAAGTTAAATGTGTGAACTGTTATAATTGAGTGTATTGAATTGAATTGAATTTATTTAGTCATAGTGTAGTGATGTCAAATAAACCCAACCATCAAATCTAGAATCCACAATTATTTGTCACGTTCCCCCTATATGTGACAATTTGGTGTCAGAAGTGGTCGGATTTGATTGATTAGACTAATTATTGGATTTACAATTGCATTGTATACCTATATCATGCATTAGGGAAATGCAAGAGATGACAGACTGACTGTTGGCCAGCCAAGAACAAATGAAGGCCAATATGAAAGCCAAACAAGAAATGCTGGCCAAGATGGAAGCCAAGACCAACACAAATCTAAATGAAATAAGAGAAGAAATTCAATCTGGACAAGCAGAAATGAGATCCACAGTTAATGCCTGGATAATGGACATGAAGGATGGCCTGCAAGGAAAGACAGAGGCACATCTGGAATGCAAGGAGCCAACCTCACTGGACATGGAACCTGAGGCAGCACATTTCGAGGTCCCTACGGAAGAAGCCACAGTGATGCCGGTCAGAGGACTGAGGAAGCAGCGCATGGACCAAAACCATTGCAGGGCACTGCAGTCAGCTCGAGAAAAGGATCGCAGGATATTGTGGATCCTGGAAGAAACTGGTCACAGCTAGCAGAAAGATGACCCACCATTCAAGAATGGCACGGTGCAAGAGAGGCAAGGTCAGAAAGGACTGGAACACGTTCATGGTTGAGCAAGCAAACCAGAGAGTAAGGCCACTCAGGAAGAATCTACAGACACTCAAGAGAGAGAGTGAGGACTCGCAATGAAGGCAGAAAGGGAGTGAAGGTCCTAAGCTGAGGATGGCTGTGATATCTGAGGAAACAAGAGCTAACAAAACTACAACTGGAAAGCAAGGGAAGAATTATCAAGACCTATGGGAAGATGATTGGAATGGAGATCGCAAAGCGAACTGCTAGATCTCCTGTTGGATTACAAAAAATCAGGGATTGGACATTGTGGAGTAGTCGACCCCCTCCAAAATGGAAAAATAAACTGCAGATAGAGTGTAGAAGCACCAGTCCAAATAGTAGTGTGTGACAGAAAAAGAGAGAGAGACAGAGAGAACTTTGGATGAACCTAGATTGACCAAACTTTAGAACTGAGTTGCTCAAGATGAGCGCCCTTAAGGAGGGAGAGGTGGTAGCGATGTGAGAATGAACACTAAAGAAAATAAAACGAACACTGCAAGAAAAAAAATGAGCCATAGGAAGGATGGCAAGACCAACTGCAGATGTTACAAGCACAGCCCTCGAAAGGAAATAAAGATGATATACAGACAGGCCATTCATGACAAACAGCCTTAACACATTGCGGACCGACGATTTAAATATTTAAATCACCCTGGGGCCGCCATTATTAAACCTACTATCCTAACTTGTGCACTGTTCACTTTAAAAATTAATATAAAATCTCCTAATTAATTTTATGAACTAACATTTTTGGAGAAACTTACCAATGGTCCTAGAAGTGCTTGAGGGTGTGATATTTCTGGAAACATTCCCCTTTGTGAAGTGGCATTACACAGAACTTGCAAATGTGGACATTCTCCTTTTTTTTGTGAACTGTGCAAATACGGCATTGCCTAGAAGGATGCTTCCCCTTGGAATGTTCACTCTTCACAATTTTCACAAGGGTATGTTTCCGCATATCACGCAAGAGTCGCCCTGGGGGGTCAACATGAGGCCTGCGTGGGGTGGGAGTTGATGGGCCCGGTCGCACTAAGTCTGTGTCTGACTCTGGTTCTGCCGCCACCATCTGGCCTGTAGCCCAGGCCTTTGCCACGTTCATCAGAAATGCTTTATATTTCAATTTCGAATCAGGGTTTAGATTTTTGTGATTTTTTTAGATTTTTGCTGTCCCCGCAATGTTATTACCCCCATTATCGTCGGAGCTACTGTCACTTTTACTGTCTGTGGCCACAATTCTTTGTTCTCCCCTGTCACTGCCGCTCTTTGAATCACCATTACCACACGTCTCACAAGGCAGGTCAGCTAGCTCATTGGAGAAGAATTTGTCCTTGTCCATACCCCAACACTAACTACTGGCTGATACATAGAGCTCGAAGAGCAGCAAAGCATTTTCGTTTATAGTGCATTAAGAAAACAGCGAGGTCAAGTTACTGACAAGTAAGCAAACATTCCAGAGTTTTATTACACCATTGCGTACAACTTGGGTGGCGCCAGAGCAAGGTATAGTGTATTACAACCTAACAGGTCCTAAAATCATGATATCATGCAACCGGTCCGCCACATTTAAAAGCCAAAATCATGATATCATGCAACCGGTCCTCAATGTGTTAAGGAGGGAGCAATATTATGTGCTGCCTGAAAGCTGCAACCTGTCCACCTGCTGGGTGGGGCTTCATGGAGCACGCTCCTGTGGTGACACAAAATGCACCCTTACCTTTGGTTCTGATGGAACTTTTGAAGACATATCAAGGAGGAAGAGGTGGGCATGGCATGTAGCACGAATGGGGGAGAACAGGAATGCATATAGGATATTGGTGGGAAAGTCAGAACAAACGAGACCACTGGGAAGACCAAGGCGTAGGTGGGTGGACAATATTAAAATGGATCTTAGAGAGAGAGGATGGCAAAGTACTCCCCGGCTTGATCTGGCCCAGGATAGGGCTCTTGTGAACATGGTAATTAACCTTTACGTTCCATAAAATGCTGGGAAATTCTTGAGTAGCTGTACAATTGGTGGCTTCTCAAGAAAGGCTCAGCTCCATGAGTGAGTGAGTTGAAGACAAATCCATGGTAATGACTTCTAAACAGACTGTTACCACAGATACGAAAAACAGAACTCTTCAAGGAGGTGATTCCTATCCCAGAAGCCTAGCAGGGATAAAAGGAGGCCATTTGAGAAGGTGTCAGTTCAAAAGTGAAGTTAGAAGGACGAGAAGTGACTCGGCAGTCAATCAGCATGCTCTTAAGAACTAAAAAGATATACACAGAGCGGGACTCATTATCCAGAAGAGTTAAATGTGTGAACGGTTATAATAAAGTGTAATTGTGATAGTGACATCAAATAAACCCAATCATCAAATCTATAATCCACAATTATTTGTCACGTTAATCCCCTATGTGACAATATTAAATAAAAGGCCAGGAACAGTATAAAAAATACTCTGTAATGTCTCTTAGTGATAATGCATTAATGGTACCTCTTCTAAAATAATTATTGTTGTTATTATGAAGGCCATTCAAAAAGTATAAGACAAATGTATGTACAGTACTGATAAATGTTTAATCATGCAGATCAGCACAGTCTTTTGTGAAGTACCCATCTTAGAATGCAATAATGCTATATCATCACTTGACCTCTGGCAGGAACCTGCGGTCAAACAATACCAGTCTTTTAAATGCCTTTAATTTTCCAATTCTTGAGTTTTTGGACATAATCTACTGTCCATCAGACCAAATGAGTAGGCTTTTACCTGAAGACAGAGAGACAGAATCCAGTCTCCAAAACGCTGCTTTAAATAAAAAATGAGACAGATCATGTCCAAAAACTTAGTAATTGTATTAATATACAATCATCACAAACTTTCAAGCCTTTAATTTTGTCTTCACAGTCTAAGAGCACATCTGAGATGATGAAAAGTGCCTGGTTCTGAAATCACTCACTCATTCACCTCTGTCTTTAATGCACCTTAAAAATGTTCACAATCTCTCTTTTTATTCAATATAGCATTAAAATTGCATCAAGTGCTACATGTTTTTTATGTTTGCTGCAAGGGACATAAGCCCAACTAGTGAGAACAACATATGAAGGGAGCACAAACATGAACACTGCAAAGCAAAGGACATAAGACCAACTAATGAGTACATACATACATACACAAGGGGGCACAAACATGGATGCCGCAAAAGGATAATAATGCGGAACTGACAGACACTTCATTCTCAAATAATAGTGTAAACAATGATAATGCAATAGGGTGGAAATACGTGGTCTGACAATAAAGTGCTACATACCTCATTGCTGAATATCACTGTGGTCACCTTCAAAGTACTCCCCTTGGGAAGCTATACGCCAATGCCAGTGCCTAGACCACCCTTCAAAACAATTTTGGAACCGGTTTTCTGAAATGGCCTTCAGAGCCGCTGTTATTTTACTCCTTATGTCATCAATGTCATCAAAATGCTTTCCTTTCAACATTTCCTTTATCTTCAGGAACAGAAAATATGTCACAAAGAGCTAGATCCAATGAATAGGGAGGGTATTCAACCACAGTTATCTTTGTATCAGCTAAACACTCTCTCGCAGACAGTATCATGTGAGGAGGTGCATTGTCATGATGCAAGATCCATGAGTTGTTGGCAAAAAGTTTAGGTCGTTTCTGTAACTTTTCACGCAGCCTTTCAGTACGTCCAAATAGTAAACTTGGTATGCCAAGGTCATCAAACCATACCGGGGTTTCTGTCCACTGCTGTCACGGCAAGCACACAAAAGAGAGTGTGCGAACTTTATTGTCAGACCTCGTATATTGACTTATGATTTAGTGCTGAGCAACTCTTTCAAAAGTGAACAATGGCCTGGAGATGGCAAAGTAAAGCAGAAACATGTAGCAATTGATGTGAATGTTATTTTAAATTAAAGAGAGATTTTGATCATTTTAAGTTGCATTAAAGATGGAGGAGAATGAGTGAGTGATACTTTACTGCAACAGGATGCTCAAATATAATATTGTGGTTCTGAAATCTTTCTTCAATTCTGGAAGAAGCCAAAAGCTGCCTGGCAGCAAAATCTGGGCTGCAGGATGTGATACAATACACAGTTCACCAACGGTAATACCTTGTGCAATAAAGCATTACTAAGTTCTTCAAAACATCCTTTAATTTCTCAACACAGTAATTCAGTATTCAATTTTATAGGGCATTAATAATCTAGGAATTCAAATTTACCTAATATGCAAGACTACATATGTATAAGGTCCACCAATTTAACCTCTAAAGTACGGACTTTTAAATTGTAGAGAGCCTGCTGAGGCCGGAATTTAAATGGTCCTGAGTCTTTAAAGTTGCAAACTTTCAGAAAAACATATTTTTTGTTCTATGCAACAAAGAAATAAGAACTTAAACAGCCTGAAAAACAAAATTTTCTACATATACACAAAAGAACAATTTTTACAAATGAAAATATACTGTGATTATTTTGTCATGAAATGCAAAATATCATCTTTATTATATACATTATGAATTTCCAAAGGACTTACCCGTAGTATTTTCTCGAAACTTCAGACATGTTGATTTGGTAAAAAATAATCACACTATATACAATAATCCTTTGTTCAGACTGTACGAGAGTATGAACTGCATCACTTCACAGTTTATGATAACTCCATTCAGTGCGCACACTGATGCACGTGTGGCACTGGTCATCGGCACACAGACCAACATCACACTTTTTACAAAAGAAGAGGGTGCTCCTGGTTTTCTTATTTAGTGAACACACATGACGCCTTTGTTTCCCATTGGATGGTTAGTGTTGTGAATGTTTCACCTCTAGTCGACTCATTTGAGCCTCAGATTAACTTGACTTCCCCCGATAAACGCCACTGACTGTGATATTCGCCTCATGCAACTATACAATCAAATCTCGCACTAGGATTTCACGGAATCTTTTATGTGCCATTTTTCCACCACATCACTTGTGCAATAAATAAGCATTTAGAATAGTCATGTCTAGAAGGTGAAAAAAACAAATTGTTTGCCAATTTCCATGTCCTCCGGTCAATTCCATAACTATTTACCATCCTGCCAGATTTATCCACAATGGCCACATGTGCACTTCATTGGCTTTATATCTCTACCAAGAAATAAAATAAAAAAGTTTCATAAATACAGCAGATAAGTGACAATACGACACTGATTTTCTGACTGATAATTCACTACTGAAAACAAATCCTTGAAAACAACCGACTTCCTTGCAGCAAACTCAAGTAGCACTAATCTGCATGCTCAGATGAATATTTACTTCCGTTCTCAAAACAAAGCTGTGCTCTATTTGACTGACCCGGTCATAAACAGTCTTATCTAAACCAGTACCGTGATAAACGATTTAATTGTTCTGAGCTAACGAATGAACCACTGACTTGACCTTGCGTAGATTTGTTGTGGTTTCAACCTGAAGATCAAACTGTCAGCACTCCCAAAAAGTGCACGTGTACTGTGTTAGATAATTCTAACATTTGGCAACAGCGTAGGGTTACTTGCTGTTAGATGTATCTAACAATCCTTCATTAAAGGTTGATTCCCGGAATGGCCATGGCCTGTCACTGTGGCGCTGAGTCCAGCAAACACATGTACCCAAGCATGTACGTGTCCGTGGTATACTGTCGGCAGAAAAATGAGTGACAAGAATCTGGAGCAGCGGATAAACATCAAGTTTTGTGTGAAGATCGGCAAAAGCGCTAGTGAAATGAGAGCCCTATTAACAGTGGCTTATGGTGAATACACTATGAAGAAACTGAGTGTTTCTGGATGACATAGGCAGTTCAAGGAAGGACAAGAAGATGTGCAAGAGATAACCCAGGAAGTGAGCAGCCAAGAACGCAAAGGACAGATGCAAATGTGGATAGAGTATGAACCTTGGTGTGCTCAGATTGAAGATTAGGTGTGAGACTAATAGCAGAAGAATTGACTATGAATAGGGAAACAGTGAGACAGATTATTATGGAGGATTTGGGAATGAGAAAAATTTCCACAAAGATGGTGCCTTCAATCATTACAGATGACCAGGAACAATGTCAGCCTCATATTTCATCTGATCTTTTACACAATGCAGAGATGTTTGACAGGGTCATTACTGGTTATAAAAAGTGGTGTTTTCAATACAACCCGGACACAAAATGCAGAGCATGCAGCGGAAAACACAGAATTAATCTCAAATGAAAAAAGCACCCATATCTCGCTTGCAGTTCAAGACCATGCTTGTGTGTTTCTTTGATCACAAGGGACACTTCACTATGAATTCACATCACACAGGCAAATGGTGAACCAACAGTGTTATTTGGAAGTGTTGACAAGGTTATGGTAATATGTTCAGAGGAAAAGACCCAAACTCTGGCCTGACAAGTGAATTCTCCACCATGACAATGCCCCTGCACTTGATGCATTAAGAGTTCCTGGCTACGAAACCCATTACAAAAATGGACCACCCATCTTATTCACCTGACACAACCCCGTGATTTTGGGCTCTTTCCAAAACTAAAAAATGCCCTGAACAGACAAATATTTTCTGACATTCCTGACATCCAATGCAATGTGACAATGTTACTGCGAGGTATTCCGGAAAACGATTTTCGAGTCTGTTTCTGGCAGTGACACCATTATCTCAAGAAGTGCATAGCTTCACAAGGAAAGTATTTCAAAGGTGACAGCAGTCAACAGTGCACAGGTAATCAAATTCTGCTTTCACAGGGCCATTCCAGGAATTAAACTGTCGCACCTTGTATATACTACCTACTGAAACAGACAACACGTCGACTACTTCATGAGCAGCAGTCATGCAACAGTTAACTCAGGCAATTAATCCAGCTGATGATATGTGTTGTTCCATGATTAATTCCATCTGTCCCCTTCAACATGTCTGCCTTTCGATGCTATTTACCCATGATTAGCTCCATCTTCTGGGATAGAACACTGTCAATCAAAAGTCAACCAGCATCCTGGTTCAGCAGCTCAGTAGCCTTCAGTAGTGCTTGCAATGTGCTTCACACTGGTTTCTTGCTTCGCTTATTCTTCACCCTGAAGATAGACTATACAGCATTATATCCCAGAAGACATAACTCCTGATAACCACTGTTGGGAGAACATCATATCCTAAATGTTTCCTCATAACTGATGATACCAACCATGAGGGACACAGTTATCACATGATAGCCCAATGCTACCAGCACACGTTCCTTATTCTGTTGCAATTTCTGTCTTCTAAAACAACCAGTTCTGTCAACAATCCAATACTTTTTGAACAGCCCACATATGTTATACTGATGATGATGATGATGATGATGATGTGGAGGAGGAGGAGGATGACAAATAAAGAACAAAAGATGGAGGAGGATGAAGCAAATGAGACCAAGTTCTTGTAATAGCTTGGCCATGAAGTCACCAGGGCTGTTCTGTTATACATATTGGTAATTCTCCTTAGCAGAGAGCAGTGGAACCTGCTCCACAGACTGCTTGATGTCATAGCGTGTCAGCCAGTCTGTACTGTCAGGTTTCAACAGGCCACAGCACCGGACCTGGGCAAAGTCTATCAGGTTCTGGAACACTCCATGGTGAAATGGGCTGTGAGTTGCTCCACTCAGCTGGCCAGACTTGTGAAAGTGCTTGTATCGCCCACTGTTCATTCTCTCATTGGTTGTCATGCCCAAACACATGATCTGAAATTGTCAACAATCATTACAAACTTATCTAATAAATCAAGACCACTACCTGCTTTAAATAAGCAACTGCTCATAACCTTGCTAACTCTGTGGTAAGAGAACTCAAAGGTTTGACACCACTAAAGTCTGACACCTGACATAAACCTGAGCCAATTCAAACCAGTTCATATCCTCACATTCTACTTCATTGCAATCCATGTATGGTTTTCCTCCTACCTTCTTCTGAGCGTTCCAAAGTGGACACATTCTACCAAATTTCAGTATACATATCTTGTTTTCCTTATGTGAACTTCATTTCAAGCCCAATGTAATCATCCAAATTTGACTTCTTTAGCAATACTAGACGAAGTACATAAATTACGAAGTTCCTCTCTATCTATTTCCCATTGCCTTCAACCCTCTGAAATGAAAATATCGTGACATGACAGCTGAAAGCCAGAAGTGTGGAAAAGAAGAAATCCTTTGCTATGGAACGGCTCTGTAAACACATTTCTTTGCAAACAGAGATTGACACAACAATTGAGGAACTGTTGGAAAAGAAACGTGCAACAATAGAAGAACTGTGTTTTCTATGTGGACTGCTCCACGCCCATATACCTGTGACAGAAATGGAGCTCCAGTCAGTAAATTTGCCATAATCTGCACTGTTGGAAATCTTGACAGGTGCACACCAGTCTGCAAATTTCATGTGGCTTTCAAAATTGTGCATGTGTATAACTACATACCTAAATGAATGCAGGACACAGGCAGAAGCAATCCTAAACCATGTTAATTCCAAATATGCATGGTACTGGACATGGAGAAGCCAGGCATAGGAAGAATAAGAGGCTTAAATTTTGCAGCAATCAGGCCTGTGATCACTCAACTAACTGCAGTTTCAGAGTAGTTACATAAGTTAAGGCATAACCTGAGGCACAAGACTTCACTGAGAGGAAACCTCCATATACCTTGTAAAAATGTTTGTATAGTGCAGTGACAAAAGGAAGCACAGAGTCCATAGTGACCCTCATGCTGGGACAGCATGAATATATTCATGCTGAAACAAGTGTAGCATATACATAGAAAGTCCAACCCCTCCTTCGTCAAAGAGGATGCCCCACTTCTAAACACATACATGTCTTACTTACTTACTCATGGAACAGAGCCCTTCTGGAGGAGCCGCCAATTCTGCAGCTACTCAAGCATTTCCCAGCATTTTATGGAACCCAAAGGTTCATTACCATGTTCACAAGAGCCCTCCACTGGTCCCTATCCTGAGCCAGATCTATCCAATCCATACCATCCCATCCTATCTCTCTAAGATCCATTCTAATATTGTCCACCCACCTACGCCTTGATCTTCCCTGTGGTCTCTTTCCTTCTGGCTTTCCCGCCAATATCCTATACGCATTCCTCGTCTCCCCATTCGTGCTACATGACCTGCCCACCTCATCCTCCTTGGCTTGATCATTCTAATTATACTTGGAGAAGAGTACAAATTATGAAGTTCCTCATTATGTAGTTTTCTCCAACCTCCTATCACTTCATCCCTCTTCAGTCCAAATATTCTCCTCAACACCCTGTTCTCAAACACCCTCAGTCTATGTTCCTCCGTTAATGTCAGAGACCAAGTTTCACACCCATACAGAACCACAGACAAAATTATAGTTTTGTATATTCTAATGTTTATGTTTTTGGACAACAGACGAGAAGACAAAAGGTTCTGGACTGAAAGGTAGCAAGCATTACCCGAGTTCAATCGCGACTTAATTTCCTCCTGAATGAGGTTTCAATCTGTTATCGTTGTTCCCAAATATCTGAACTGTGCCACATATTCAGAACATCTGTGAGCTATCTTTATGTTATGATTCTGCCCTACAGTCTGGTGGTGAGACAGCAACATATACTTAGTTTCCTCTATGTTTATTTCTAGACAAACCTTGTTACTTGCTTCAATTAAAGTTTGTGGGTTTCTCTTTATGGTATCTGTATTATCACCCAGTAGATTCACATCGTCAACCAATGGTTGATGTGTCCCATTTAATTTCAGTCCCACCTGGTTTCCCTGGACCTTCCTAATTGCATATGCTAAGGCAAAGTTGAAAAGAGTGGCGATAAACCATCTCCTTGTTTTAGACCATTCTGGATAGGAAACTTATCAGACAAATGTTTACCTATACAGGCTTTACCATTCATTTCATTTAAACACATTTTAATCAACCTAACTAGTTTCATGGGTATCCCAAACTCTATTAGAATATTGTACAATACTTCCCTCCTAACTGAATCATAGGCTTTTTTGAAGTCTATGAATAGCTGATGTACTGTCTCATCGTACTCCCATTTTTTTTCCAATATCTGACAAAGGCAAAAGATCTGATCTTTAGTTGATCTGTTACATCCAAACCCACACTGATGATCCCAAATAATTTCATCTATACTCGTATATGGACTTAACCTTGAAATAAGAATATTGGACAAAATTTTATATGAAGTTGATAGCAGTCTGGGAGAGAAAAAATCTTGTTCATGGATCTTGAGGCAACTGAAGCCAGAAACGACTGGTCTGGTGAGGACTGGCGCCAATTTAACCAGTCAACCAGCCAAACTGGAGTCAGTGGTTAGCAGATGACATTGTGAGTGAATCTACAGGCAGTCAGGACTAGCCTGTGGTGGATGGACACAGCCAGGAGGCAGAAAATGGCCAGGGGTTGCAGCTATGAGCAGTTAGTGTGAGAAAGTCATCAGCCATTGAGGACCAGAACTGTTGAACAAGGAAGCAGAGGAATCTACACTGTTGTGGGACCATTACCAGGCAATGACTGGTGAAGACACAGACGACTCAGAAGACTTAGTGCATGCCACAGTGAATAGTAAAGTACATAAATTAGTGAAACTGTTATAGTTACTTGTAATTACAATCTACAAGCATCTAAAAAACCTAATCACAAATCCAAAACCCGTGTCTAGTCACTGAATATGTGATATTATTTTCCTGAGCATTTAGTTGTCAAATATTTGCAGTTCATGCCCTTCTCTTAAGTTTCAGAAGTTACATTTTAGACCCACAAATGACAATATTTTCTAAGGTATAAAACACATTTTTCCTCCAAAATAATGACTAAATATGTGCATATGGCTTAGTATCTGAAAGCGTAGCAACCTATCAAAAGAAGTTTTCCCTCTAAAATTACCGGACATAACTTACAGCCCAGAAAAAAGAGTAAGTTACATTTCAGAGTTTTCGAAAAGTAACTGGGATAATAATAGTTTCTGAACTAAGAAGCAACATTATCTGAACGTACGTCACACATGGCTGATCACAGTGTTCACGCAGTCAAAGACATTAACAGTCTACACTCATTCAATCACTGACATGGTGGGTTTTAATCCCACTCGAGGCATGGATGTCTGTGTGCATTTATTGTGTGTGTAGGTAGCTGCCTTGCACCAGGCTTATCCCCTGTCCAAGGAGTCCTACAATCTGTGTATAAATTAAGAAACTGAAAAAGTAGCCAAGGTCCAAAAGGCTGTAGAGGCATTGAGGGGAGTGAGGGAGGGAGGGAGAGAAAGTCGTACATGAAGGTAAGTAACAAAACATGTGAGATGGGATTATACACAAAGACATATAATGGATTTCTCAGAACAGAGTGAGGACTCACCTGATACATCTGGCATGTGAATAGAGTGGCTACCCATGCAGCATGCAGCACAGCATTGGCTGCTATCCAAGCCACCCAAGCATCACACACTGCAACTTCAGACAGTCCTACAAGCAATGCACAATAACTTCAAATTTAAGACAGAACTTCCACTCTGATATTTCTTGGCACACAACTGTTGAGTGTGTAAAAAGGGGTTAATCTGCACCAGTGCCCAAGCAACATAATCCAAAGGTTTACTGTAAGCTCCACACACTCTTAACCTCAGAACTGGACGAAGGTAAGTAGTCCGTTTCATACTCCAGTTGCTTTAATCGCAGAAAAATAAACACTCAGTACCCATGAATAGGAGGTTGGGTTCGCCCCAGAGTTTGTCCAAACACAGTGACAAAGAGAGAAATCCTTTCCCTGCCCCTGCTAGAGACTGAACCTGGTTCATTCAGCTCAGAGCCAGCCACTTTACTGACTAAATGCTTTCATTTCACATTGCATGCGTCTACCAGATAAATATAATGTAGTGGCAAGCAACCTGCAGTCCACACATAACTCACAAAACTCCCCATATGGGCAAAATGTCTAATTTCAGAAATTAAAACTAACACATATTTGTATTTAAAAATGTCCATGTTAGGCAGGTCCATTGTCACCACGGCATGGTGCGTCCTCAGGTTGTGGATGGAGAAGACGCCCTCCAGGTATGGAGGGTAGATGCAAATATAATGAATAAGCAGTCAAGGAGAGCCGACAACAGGTGGTCCACCAGCTTGGGGGTTGGGCGTTAGGCTAACAACTCCTCAGCATAAAAAATAAGCTTGTTACAAAAATTCTCAAGAAGCCTCAGACTTGGACAATTTCCTTGGATAAACGACCTAAGCAAAAGAAAATGGATATGAGATTTGGTACTTAGAATGTTAGAAGTATGTATAGGGCAGGTTCGCTCAGGGAAGTGCAAAAGAAATCCCAAAAAAATGTTAAGATTTAGTGGGAATGGGGGAGGTCAGATGAGGCAGAGGTGGCACTGAACCAGCAGGAGAATATACATTTTTCTATGGAAAGGGGAATAAGAATCGTTAATTAGGTACACGTTTTCTCATACATAAGAGAATCATATCAGCAGTTAGGAGGGTAGAGTTCGTTAGTGATAGGATGTCATATATAATACTAAAAGGTTGCTAGTGTGATATCACCATTCTGAATGTTCATGCTCCAACAGAAGATAATATTTATGATATAAAGGTCAAGTTCTATGGGGAACTAAAACGTGTATTCAATATATTCCCAAAAAAAGCCACATGAAAATTCTGTTAGGAGAATTCAATGCCAAAGTATGGAAGGAAGACATTTTCTACCAACGACTGGGAATGAGAGTTTGCACGAAATTAGTAATTATTATGGAGTTAAAGTAGTAAACTTTGCCACACCCAAAAATCTTACTGTGTAAAGTACAATGTTCCCACACTGTAACATTAATAAATTTACCTGGACATCTCCTGATAGGAAGACACACAACCAAATTCGACTATATTTTGATAGAGGAGATGGCATTCAATTATACTTGATTTCCAATCATTCTGGGAAGCAGATTGTGATACTGAACACTACCTGGTGGTGGCAAATGTTAGGGAAAGACTGGCAGTGCATAAACAAACAATGCACAACATTCATATGGAGAGGTACAATCTCAAGAAATTAAATGAGATGGTAGGGAACAGTATTGTGTTCAAATCTCAAATAGGTTCACAGCTTTGGAAAACTCAGACACTGAGGTGGATGTTAATAAAGCTTGAGAAACTATTAGAGAGAATATAAAAATTTCTGCCAAAGAGTCTAGGTTATTGTGAACGAGGAAGACATCGTTCAATGAAGAATGCTCAAAATTATTAGACCAAAGAAAACAAGCCAAATTGCAGTTGTTACAGGATACAAGCAAAATAATGGGGATAATCTGAACAACATAAAACGTGAAACCATGATAATTTTCCTGAAGTTCAATAATTTCCATTTGAATTTGACTTGGGACATCTGCAGCATCACAGTCAAACGGATTTTGAAACAATCTAATTTCCTGAGCACTGGAATCCAAATCAGCAAATTGCTTCCGAAATTGTTCTTTCAAATCTAAAATGACTAAATCTGCAAACGAGGAAGGAAATTCTGCTTCACCCTTTTTATGCAACTCTGCACAGTATAGCATATGAACAAAGTTACAATTTTACACTTGCCTTTCCAGAAGTATCAACTTTGCTCTGAATGCCTTGATAAGTGCAAATAAATCACAGACTAAGTTAATTTCACCCTGTATCTTTAAATTCAAATGGTTCATATGGTTTACCAGATCAGCAAAACTGCTAATTTCCAAAGCCACTTGGTATATGATAGAAGTGGTTCGCAATGGCTTTTCTCGGTAAGAAATATATCAATTTCATTCCTGGGCAGAAAGAAGCGCGAAAGAACTTTTCCACAGCTAAGTTATCGAACTGCAGTATAATATGTCAGGTCAGTAAGCTCGGAATCACATTTACCTGTACTCATTGGAAAATTAGTTCAATTGGCGCATTTCTGCACAATTCTTTCGGGGGCCGGATAAAATCATATCGCGGGCCACATGTGGCCCGTGGGCCATAGTTTGGGGACCCTTGATCTAGATAAAACAAATGTAATAAAATTTACAATAGAAACTCACCACATGTCCATTACACATTGGGTATAATTATAAATACTGTCAAGTTATTAGTGTCTGGTACACAGGGTTTGGGTAAATTCATTTACTGGATATTCACTAGGCATAACTACAAATAATTACAACATTCTCAAGCTCACTGTAATTATAACACATGTAAAACCACAAACTAACTCTTCTCAGGCTGACTTTCAATTTTTCTTTACATGTGAATTTTCCGTGGCTATGTCCTACCAGCAACAGACTCTCTCAGATATTTTTGGAACTTCGTTATATAGCCGTGATACAGACCACACAGAAAATATCTCTTCTATTGTAAAAAACGTTGCATAACCTAGAAACTAGTCACAGAGAACCCAGTTCCTATTGTTGCTTGGTGCAGACCACATAGATAACACAGTTTTCCTTGTTTTCTTGTATGTTGAGAAGTGTCTACTGAGCCCTTGCCTGGCAATGCTTTGATTAAATCTGTTACAATATACACAAGAGGCAGTAAACACAAAATTACTGGGGTTTATAGACTCTATCAATCGCCTAGTGTTCTAAAAACTAGAAAACACAATGCTGCAGAAACTTGATCTGTTTCCATCCTCATGTGAGAGAGGAGACACCTACTCTGTTCAATCCCTTACAAAGAGCAAACCTCAATCACTGGACAACTCATGTCATATTCACTACAGCTATTTAATTACCTAAGATCCGGCTAGGTCAAAGAGAGATAACACAAGAATATGCAATAAAAATTGTGATTAAACACACATATTCATGGAACTAGGATAGAAAGGGAGGTATAAATTTATGCTACAAACTGAGCCAACAAACTAGGTCAATGAACAATAATGCACAGAATTAAATGACTTGGTGAAAATATATAGTGCCTATCACTAGCACCATCTGTGGAGTAAACCCAGCAATTCTGAGTGTTAGAGACCATCGCCAGAACACTTTAGAATCCAAATTCCTTGGCTTACAAATTGATATCATTTAAACTGCAAAAACCGTGTCAGACAGCTTCTTGCAAGGCTAAGCAGAGCATGTCATGCAGTCAGATTTACGTCTATCAGCAACAATGACCCTCAAATCATTTTACTTTGGTTATTTTTTAATAGCCTCATGCATAACCACTGTTTTTTCTTGGATCTTCCTGTGTGAAAATTGCAGTTATACTGTAAATATGTTTTTATATTTGTATGACATATTCCACATCCTACAGTCATTTTGTCTAACTTTGGATCCTGGGAATGCAATGTAATATAATGTAACGTAACACTGTCAGAGATTGAGAGCATCTACATCCTTTATCAGTGAAAGAAAACATACCCATATCGAACATACTTACATGTCTTTGTCGTTAGGAAATCTGTCACATGCTCCTATCACTAGTTACTCAGTGAAATTAATCTGAGACTATGCTCTGTTTGTATTTTCCAGCTATGAAATAAATAACAAACAAAATCAGCCATCAATACTTGATCTTAAAGTAGTTGTGTGAAAGATACTGAAGTGTGTTACTACCTAAAGTTTGTGCATTCTTATTAAGTTGGCACAATTAAACTAAAAAAGTTACTGTGATAAATGTTAACTGAATTGATTGGGTTTAGTGAAAATATAAACAGTGTTGAAACATACATGTTTCCCAGGGTATGCTAAAATGGCAAGAAACTTTACAAATCAATGGGTCAATAAAGCACATAATTCAGCAAAGGTAAATTATACATTTCTATTTTAAAATTGGGGGAGTGGGGGAGCAAACTCACCTCTCCAGAAGCTTTTCCCCAGTGAGGTGGCACACATGGTTTGCCAGAAAAGCACACACCCATACAGCATGAAGAGGCACATTGCCAGCAGCGTTACAAGATACCCAATGAAGAACCGGTGGTTCTTAGCACCTGCAAACAGTAACATGAGTATGTGTGCACATGTATATGCATGAATGAAATCAGGGTTCATTCTTAGAAAAAACACTGTATAAAATAAACCTAGCAAATGGAAAGCATTAACTAAACTTCATGGCAAAGAGTCTTTATTAAGAGCTGTTCAACTGTTCAAGAAATTCCCTGCTTTCAAGGTACCTGAATGCTTCCTGATGTGTTCACAAAAGCCTGCCAGTTAAATGCAGTCCCACCACCCTAACACCCTATTTCTCAAAAGTCTGCTGTAGTATTACCTTCCAATCTGTGAACAAGTCTTTATCTTATATGCATTTCTTACTGCCCACATGCCAGCTACATGTCCTACCCACCTCCTTCCCCTTGATTTAATGGCCCACATAATACTGGACAACCAGCAGATATTATGTAGCTCCTTGTAATAAAATTTTCTGCATCTCTCCTTACTTCTTTCTTGGCTCCAAATATTTTCCTCAGCACCTTGTTCTTAAATACCTTCAATATTAAGTTGTCTCCTAAGACTGAGAGGACAAGTTCACACCCATACAAAACAACAGCTAATCTTTAGGTTCTCAGACAGGGCACAGAACGATATAAATATTCTAAACTGAATGGCAGCAAACACAGTACTGCAACATCAGACGCGAAATCACCATCTAAGTAAATCTAATTTATTTTCTTCAAATAATGCATCCTGTTGTGATAACTTATACTAATTTTTTTCGTTGCAAGCTGACTCTTAATAGAACTGGACACTGAAATGCGGAAAATAGAGGAACCCATAAAATAAAAAGAACAGTATACAACATCCCACTGACTGATTCCAAACAACACAACCACTTCATGGGAGAACTAAAGAGAAATAAGAACCAAATCATAACCAAAACAATGTCCATAAATTACCATGTAATATAACATCACAACTACAATGATAAAAATTAATATGTAACAATACATGAGACATCTAAACCTCATGTAATGATATCTTAACTAAGTGTCTAAGTGTATTTTACAATTTTGAACTCTTGCAATTTTTCTTACAATTGTAAACCTCGTAATTTATTATTATCTTATATTATTCATACTTTCACTATTGTATGAATATCTGTAAACATCAATTAACATAAAGTTTTATTCTGGTTCAATGGATATATATGAACAGTAAAAAATGTAAAGTTGTCCCTGTACTTAACTAATTAAGCATTACGCCATGAAGGTGTATGGGGGAATGGATGTATAGATCCATATTTTCTTGATTTTGGCACTAGTTGGAGTTGAGTGGTCAGCTACATGCACCGGCCGCTTTACTCCCAGGGAAGAGCCCCCAGTACCCATTGGATAGGTGGCTGGATGGGCCCCAGAGTTTGTCTGGATGACATGGAAAAAATTCTTGACTCTACTGGGACTCGAACTCCAAACCCTATGTCATCCAGCCCGTAGCCAGTCACTATACCGACTGTGCTATCCCCACTCCCCTATATGAACAGTGGTGGCTTTAATTCTGATGAAATACTGAAAATCTGATGCATTAGTAATAACTGTAAACTGTAACATATTGTGACGTATTTGCGCTATGCAGGACATCCCCTCCCCCGCCAGCAGTGACGTAACACCTTCGGTGCGTTGCCGCTGCTACGGTAATAGGACAGTCAACACCCCGCCCACTTCCGCGGTGATGTAACACAGGATGCCGCCGTTGCTACTCAGCAGTAAACAACTCCCGACAGCGTTGCTAGGCTATCGGCAAACACGGCATCAGGCAACAGTGGTACCTATTACGTAACTGTTTTCTGTGTGGTCCGTAAGGGGGCTAAATAAGGGGCAGCGAAGACTATTCAAGAGTTAGTTACGAGTTAACCAAGGAGTCAGTCAACCAGTCAGTTGTAGGCCAAGTAATTGTAATACTGCAGATGGCAGTAGTTGTGAAATTGTGAATTGTGTGATTGTAAGAGCAAGTGTGAAATAAAATTCGCTATATCCAATACGGCGTGAAGTTATTAGTCGCGTTACATACCACCCAACACGTGACAATATATATCCATACAGAATGCAATTCAATAGTTTAAGAGTAAGTTATTAGCGTGTATCTGCCTGACGACAGTGTTTCATAAGCTGAAACATGCAGCAAGATACCACTAAAATCGATAAACTTGTTACACATGGTTAACATGAAGAAGTTTTTGAGAGTTGTTGTGATGTAATGGATAAACAAACAAAATTAGTCTAATTTATTTTCTTGTGCTGATTAAATACTATTAAAACCCCTACACGTTTTGGTCATAAATCACCATCTTTGGGGGGGGGGATACCAGATATTAAATGAAACTTTACAATTTACATATGAATAAAGATTTAAAATATCCAAGCAATACAATTTTTGTAAGTTAAAACTAAAAATATATTAAGAGTTCAGTCATGTAAACCAGTCCTAAATCCAATTTTTTTTATAACTGGTGCATCATGCTATATTATGTATTACTGCCTCATGCTTGTTTCTTATTTTGTCAAAACAGTGATGGTGTGTGACACTGTGTGCATTTAGAAAGGTGAAATACTAAACTGTAGTGGTACTGGCATATAAACAATTCAGTATTTCACCTCTCATGAAACTTTCATTATGTGGATCCTGAGAGGTGAAATATTGATCTGTACCTGTACCAGCACATAACAGTACCCATCACGACAACGATCATAACAGATCCAGCAGCATCAGAGAACGCGGAAGAACAGCGAGACCTCACAAACAAGTGAAAGTGCAACCAATAACATAAGTTGAACTTTAATTCAAGAACTTTTAACCAATAATAATAATTAAACTAGTTAAAAAGAACTAGACACAGTTGGAGCGTAAGTAAAATGAGACTGTAAACAACAAGTGAAAGTGTAACCAGTGACATGAATTGAACTTCGATTCATGAACTTTTAACTTTTAACAATTAAATTAGAATAATAATTTCAACCTGTGTTTTATGAAAAGAACTCGATATTTTAGTGAGCGTAAATCGGGATAAGATACAGGGTCAAATGAGTGAAAAGTGAATGTGACCGCGTGTAATTATACAGCCGTGTTCATATACCTAAGGATGACCTCTTGAGGTCGAAACATGTAGTGATAATAAAAACGTGTTTTGTAGTCGGTAAATTCCCTCTACTATTAATTAAACACACAACAGTATGCAAGAAACGATTAAAAATAAAATAATATAACAGTACCTCACCTCTCCAGAACCACACATCACCATACTGACACCATGAAAACAAAGCCTGAGGCCATATTACATGGTATAGTACAACACAAAAATTATTAGGAAAGTTGCATTTAACAGTGGTTCACATAACTGAACTTTAAAATAATATAAGTTTTAAGTTATTATAAAAATCTTATGACTTAGACATTTTAAATCTTATTCATATATGTAAATTGTAAAGTTTTTTGTAATAGCTGGTATCGCCACTGAAGACGGTCATTTAATTGAAACATCTCAGTTTAACAGCATGTAATCACCATAAGAAAACAAATCAGATATACTTAAATGATTTCATATCCTATTTTAACACATAAAGTATAATGGCAAAAATGAACCCTAACAATCTATGGTAATGTACGTTTATAATCCAACATGATATGAAATTTAGCTAATAGGCTATTATACTAAGCTCATAAGCAGAAAAAATAACTTCAAATCCTTTTAATTACTTCTGTTGTCATCACTGCCATCATACTAGGCTGCAGCAGCACCAGGATGAACAACAGAAATATATACTTTTAATGCGTCTCTGGAGGACAATAGAATTTAACTGGAAGAACTGTAACACTGAGATAGTAACAGCTGGGCCCTTAGACACTGATTCTTATACAAAGGAAAACTCTAAACTGAGAAACAGTAAATTAGATCCACATTGCATAAAATTACAAACCTATGCAGTTGCCAACCCATGGACAGTGATGATCAAACTTTGCAACACAGCGGTTACACACAGAGCAGTGCTTAGAGCGTATAGGGCGCCGTACCAAACACGAGCTACAGAACCACTGGGGTTCAAATCCACCACGTTCTGCCAGCTCTATTATTGTCTGTAATTATGACAATTAACTGTGTTACTGCATGATGTTGTAGCTAAAATATGTTGTCACTCCAGTTGCTATACATAGTGTAAATAAATATATGTTACAATGCTCTGTGGTAGATGGGTTCAATCTGATCATATTTGGTTAATACACCCATGTCTGGAAACACTTTGTTTACATGTTAGGGCCTCTGAAATGTGAAGGAGGACCTTTCCCAAGGACAACACTTTCAACTCCAGAAACAGCCATGTACGGGTCCAAGAAAATCCTACTGCGAAGCATATCCGAAGCCACCAACACCGCTTCATGGTCAATGTGTGGGCAGGGGTTATCGATGAACATCTAATCGGCCCTTACTTCTCACCTCTGCGGCTTACTGGCAGTATTTACCTGACATTTCTCCAAGAGACCTTACCCAAACTGCCAGAAGTGGTGCCTTTGGAAGTCCATTGTGAAATGTGGTTCCAGCATGATGCCAACCCAGCATACTGCAGTAATGTCATCCGTCAGTGTTTGGATGAAACTTTTGGCAACTGATGGATTGGACATGGAGGCCCAACAACTTGGCCCCTCACTCCCCTGACTTGACTCCACTGGATTTATTTCTCTAAGGGGATACATACAAAGCCTGGTGTATGAGACTCCAGTGGAGACACAATATGACCTTGTGGAAAGAATTGCAGTAGCAGCTAGAATCATCCAGGAAATGCCGGTAATCTTTCAAAGAGTTCAGCATAACATAGGCAGGCAGTGCAGAACATGCACTGAAGTCGGCGGCCACCATTTTGAGTAAAATTTATAATGTAAAACATCCCCTAAAACTTATGCATCCTCTTGGAAACTTCTGTGGCTCTTAGTGCCAAAAGGAAGCATTTTCTGGACATTGGTGTGTTTACAAAATATGATCAGATTGAACTCATCTATCTACCAGAGTAACATATATTTATTTACACGCTGTATATTCTTTGCAATATTAGAAACTGAGTCCATATCTGTCAACATGTTTTATCTACTAAACCAGTGAACAGAATTAGATGTAGAAGTTGCAGCAGCAACATAATAAAAGTAACTGGTGGTGGCAGTGGAGGTAGCAACAGTACAAACTCTTTCTTAAAGAACCAAATTGCCTGACTCTCACTGTCGGCTTGTTAGCCAGAATCTTAATCATTATTTCCTGAGAAAATGAAGTCTTCACTGGTGGCTAATATACCATGCACTGTAAACACGAACATGCTTTCTTAGGTGAAATAACTTGTTTAGAAGAATTCATCACCACAGCAGATGCTCAAAATGCCTCCCTTCTGCTCTTAGACAAACTTCAAGTCTCTCGAGACACCTGTTAGACACCAGTTTGAGTTAAATGACTTTCATAGATGTAACTGTTTTACAAATGTGCTTAAGTTCATCCAGTGTGTGGGGAATAATGGAATACATTGTTTCTGGATTTCCCAACAGATAAATTCATAAGAATTTAAATCTGGAGAGCCTGGAGGTCACAATCTGTGACTTACCAGTCTGTCTTCAAACACCCTGCTTAGAACATTAATGGAATAATGAGTAGCGTGCGCTGTAAGACTACCTCGCATAAAATAACTATATGCATTTTCTTCTTCTGTAATGCTCTCAAAAAAGACCAAAGAATATAATGCTGCTCTGAATTAGGTCTGTTAAAAAAATATGGGTCCCACTATTGTATCTCTGTAGCAGTAATGAAAAACCACCTACCAATCTTATAATCAAGAAGTGGTACTTCAAAAGCCTGTCTCACATTAATACTGCTCCAGTATCTATTGTTCTCAGCAATGTTATATTCCCTGCTACAGAATCTCCAAAATGACCAGATGGTATGGCATGTGTTCTTGGAGACTCTGCAAAGCACTCAGGAAGTCTGCCACAGTCCAGCTGTATAATGCTATTAGGGCTGTGGAGGTGATATGGGAAAAGTCTGTGTTGAATGCTTTACCATGTAACCGGATAGAAGAATGGAGGTTCCCTAGACAGGGGAAGGTGCCAGTGGCAAGACAAATCCCAGTGCTGTGGACAGGATTTACGAAGGACAGTTAAGATTTCACTGCAAAATCATAAGCTGCCACAGTCCATCTTAGAGCAGATCAGGGCATTGAAAGTTCAAGAATTACTGCCTGGTCTCCCACTCAGCACCTGCTAAATAAAACTTTTAAATACTATATGACCCTTCACACCTAACATAGAGCCATCCCACGAGAGTTTGCTGTCAAGGAGGGGGCCTAGAAACTTGACAGCTGAAGGAAAGGGCAGAGCATTACCACTGAGGAGCAGATTGAGAGGATATAAACGCTGCAATCACGTGCAAGTGTATGCATTGGCCGTTTGCTGCAAGGGAGAATCTGTTCTGCACAGCCCAGTGTGACAGATGCTTTTTGGCTCTCCATTGGAACCATGTTCTGGGAACTGTAATAAATGGCAACATCATCAAATATAGTGACACTGAGGACAAAGGATCTATCATATTAATCATCCCACTAATGGAGACTGCAAACAGGATCACATTTAAAATTGATCCTTATAGTATTCCATTTTCTTTTTAATAAAGTGCAGAAAAAAACATTTCCAAGATAAACACAGTAATGGTGACCCTGGAAAAAGCTCAAGAGAAACAATGGAAGCCATGAGTGTGAGAGATATTCTAGACATTTGTACAGCTACAGTGTGTAAGCTATTTTGTACACATGGTCACTTAACTACTCAACAACAGATTTGTATTTGGAATACATGAACATCAAGGCCAAAGAAGTATACAAGAGAAAGAAAATATAAATTTGTAAACATGTATACACCCTTAAAGTGGATCCTTGTACTACTGCTAGCCATGTTGGTAAGTGCTGACCACACTGCAAACTTTCCTAGATGAGTTATGTGCTTTTAGGATCATAAATATTTCACACTCTGCATTTTACTTCATTAAATGATTCTGAGTTATAATTTACATTGGGCTGGACCTTCTTTTCAGCAATTACAAAAACTTCTTACATGCAGATGAACTGCAAGATCCAGTGTGGATACAGACCCTGTATTTCTGTTCCTGAGTGCTGGACAACACGCCTGGGTCACCTCGCCATGCATGTAGAAAGTTGTACCATAAAACACCAGAACATAAAATGAACACCACTGACAGCCACAGGTCTACGTGTGGAGAGATCCATACAAACCACGTCACATACATCCAGAACTGAAATGAGACACCAAGATTGTTTTAAGTGTTCCTTACAAAATAATAATAAAAATAATTATGTGGAGGTCATGCCTGTCCATTTGTCTGTGACTTTGTATATCAGCACATAAACCACAAGACAGACCTTTTTAATTCAACATTGGAAACTTTCACAAAAACTTTCTAGCCAATTCTGATTTTTGATCATATTCATATCAACACTTCTTAACATATATCATACACTGATAAGCAAATTTGATTTGGTTCATCCTGGTCCGTCACACTAGCAATAGTATAAAAAAATCAATAATTGTGGAAACTGCTATTACAATGTGATTGGTCATTATCAAGACATACATACAATACAATTACAATGTCATGAATATAAAATCTTAGCCTTTAACAAATACAGCAATATGCCTGAATTTATTAAGATATTTATAAATTATTATAATTAGTTTATTTACAAGTGTGGTTTAAAAAACTCTGTTTAAGTCTGGAACCAATTTGGTTTGCATCCTTTATACTACCTCTCTTTAAAGGAAGATGCGTGTCTACCATGTCATGGTTCCGTTATTTGATGAATAGGACTATTTAGTGTCATCCAGTTGTTCAGGCTGTGCTGTGTTGTCAAACACAGTTTAACAACATAGCAGAGCCATAAGTGCACAGGCAAAAAACAGTGATGCAATGAACAAAACCTCATCAGAACCAACAGCCCAGGATGACGAGTTGCAGGAAGTAAAGAGACACAAGAGGCATAACTCCAATTATAACTACAATGATAAGTCAGCCAAGAAGTTGACTAGAACAGTCCCAACATCCACAGGTGTCAAGCTGCCTCCAAAAGCAGTGTCATCTTGTAACTACTTCACACCCCTCAGAATTACTGACACAGACTACTGGAACAGGAAGCTCACAGAAAACCAGGTAGGCCACCACCAACAGTGACAACTTCTACCACAAACCTAATTCAAATCCAAAGCGACCTAAAACACATCAAAGGAGAGTAAGAGTTCTGAAATACATGAAATGGAACTCATATCATAACAAATGAAATGGTGGACTATTCAGCCATAAAATCCTATCTGGAGAAAAATAATCTCCAGTATTTTACCTTCTCTCTAAATTCTGAAAAGCCTATCATGAAAGTAATGTCACCTTCCTCCAGATACACCAGCACAAGATATTTCCAAAAGCCTGAGCTTCAACATCATCAATGTGAGGTAACTGACGACCAATTGAAGAGCCCCAAATGGACAAACCTTACGTGGAAACCATCCTACTATTTCTTGTTACGTTAACAAGAAACGTAAAATCTCAAGAGATATTCAAACTGAATAGCCTTAACCATATAATTATTAAGGCAGAATCATACATAGCTCAAACTGGCCTTACTCAGTGATACAACTGTCAAAACTTTGGCCATGCCTGGGCCAACTGCAAGCAACCCCCTCAATATTTGTGGTGTGGCAGTGGCCACCTGCATAAGGAATGCCCCAAAAAGACGAATATAGAATCTACACAGAGTTGCTGCAATTACGCCCTACTAGAAGGAGAGAAATCTCATTCAGCATTATACCGAGGCTGCAGCCATGTGAAAGGAGAACTGCAAAGGAGAAGAATACAGTGAGCTGCCAAGAGACCCTCTGGGAGGACATTCTTCTCTAGTTCACCTCACCAAAGCAGTCCTATGCAGCTGCACTGCGTCAAGACAACTAACAACAGCTACCAAAGGCACCACAGACAGAAGGGAAAAGCATCCAGCACCCCATGCAGCAGTATCTGCCACAACAGGAATATCAGAAAACAGGTCTGTCAGTACAGGCTCCCAATTCGTCTCACAATGACACTAGCCACTGTAGTGCATCAGATCATGACAGAGCTCGGTGAAGCTGTGTCACAAGAAGACAGAATAATGGTCATTACAAAAACTGTACTTAACATAATGCAACAAAATGTCTGCTAGAGTTCAAAGGTCACTTTAAGCCATAGCATTTAATGCAAATGGCATTGGAGGCAGCGCTATGAGCTCAGTAAACAGCTGTAAGACTTATATATAGATGTAGCTCTTCTCTCAGACACACACCTCAAACCCAATGAGAGATTCTTTATTCCAAATTATCACTTTTATCATACCGACCACTTCCTGGGAAGAAATGCCAGAACTACCGCTGCAGTGAGAAAGGGCACTCCTCTCCACTTGTTTAAATAGTAGCCACAGGGGGTTTGCATACTGATTGCAGCAGTCTACAAGTTCCCAGGCCATGCCTGGAATGATACAGACATCACTGTGTTCTTAAGCTTCAAAAATAAGTCACTACTGGCAAGAAATCTGAATGTGTTGTTTAACACACAGCAGGCTATGAATAAACACGGAAATACTAAGAATCTCCTTTTGCAAGATAGACGGGCGGCACAGGATCAGCCACCTCCAAGAATAACAATAGGAGAACTGACACGAACCTGTATGATTTATAAATTTTAAGCTTGAACTAGAAAGTTTTTTAAAAAACTTTAAAAAGTTTTAACACCAGGAAGGCTGCTGTGAATGTGAAAGGTTGAACATTGTGTACATTGTGCATTTCAGACATTATATGTGTATGTATATAATTAACATCTATTGTAATAGTAGTTTCCGAAAAAGTATTGATGCCCTCTGAGGATGAACCGCAGGGATCGAAACATGTAAGGGTGATGAGTCTTCAAATGATAAAACTTAAATAGTCACATTAGACGGTGTTATTTTTGGCTTTGTAATTGTTAGTGTGACGGACCAGAATGAAACAAATTAGATTACAACTTTCTTTAGGTAGTGTCATTTCAGTCCATGCATACATATTTTGTGAATATGAAGTCACACTTCTATCGTTCCTTGATTATTTGTACTGATTTACACAATCTAGTGCTCAAAAGTCAGATGAGTTTTAGTTCTGAGACTTGAATTGTGTCTTCTATCCAAATTAATATGGTACACTTAGAGCATGTTATTGAGAATATACAAAAGACAATGAATGTGGAATGGAAACTGTGGCTTGTGGTAGGATACCTTGGTGGCTAGATAGACAGACATAGGCAGTAGATTCATGAGTCGGTCATCAAATATGACCTGGCTTGCCATATACAGAACTATGTAGCAGGTCACAAGGAGTCCCAGCTTGACTAGATAGTTCTGACTAGATTGAAGGATGATGCCCACTGTGTAGAAGGCCAGGAACGGCGTTGACACCATGCACCAGAAACGCAGCCTCTGAAACAACATGGTCAGAGTTAGACTCCAATACATAAACCTGCACAGGATTTTATAACTGATCATCCATTTCACTGGTTTTCAAGGGATCAACCAGTCATCATAACCATAACAATGTGATTGTGCACCTACACGCATGTTTGTGTGCGCATATGTCCATGCAAATCCATGTGTATGTGTGCAAATACAGATTGAAAGTGGGAATAAAGTGCTGAGAAACATATATGAACCTAAGAAAGAGGACAGAAAAACTACACAATAGGGAGCTTTATAACTTGTAATCTTCATCCAATAATATTAAGGGATTAAATCGAGAACAAGATGGATAGGGCATGGAAATGTACAGAAAACACTGTTCAGAAAATCACAAAGGACAAGACCACTTAAGGAAACTAACACATGGGAGGACAATATTGGAACGTGGATGGCACAACAGGAAGCAGGCTCTGCATTTCCACAAGGGACGTCATATACCCCCACTCCTTCCATCACTACATAACGCTTGGTAAATGCCCCTCCCCACTAGGCTGTGACGTCAGGCAACAGGCAAGTCTGTGTATCAAATATTGCTAGAGGGCATGTGGAAAGGTTTATTACAGCTGACAAAATTTTTTCAAGTGTAAGAGCAATGTTTACACACACGTACACATAATGTGGTTGGGTAAAGCAATACACATCTGAATTATGAAGTCCCCCAAGCGGCCTCGAAAGTCTAGGGGTAACGTTCCCACCTTATGACTCAAGGTACACAGGTTCAAACACGGCGGAGGTCATGGAATTTTTAAGGGCAGAAAAATTCAGAGAACAAGTCCTCCAGGAGGGACTTTAAGCCGTGTGTCCCGTGTCGTAGATTTACGGCACTTAAAAGATCCTCATGTCTCTAGGAGACCTCTGAGCAAAATTGGGCAGTTTCCTGCCCAAGTAGTTTCAAATTCCTCTGGTAGATGGGGACGTATCAGGGACCACTACCGGAGAGGGCCAACCTCGCTGGCGGAATGGGGCTGATAGCGAGCATGGGCATGGTGACTAATTAGAATAATTAAAAAAGGGGGACGCACAATAGATCAATAAATGGTCGCAGTGCATGGGGTAACCCACCCCCTCCAAATAACAATAATAATAATATCTTTAAATTACTGAAATAAAAAGCTCACCTTTTCAAAATGCATGTTTAGGATATCAGGGGCTTTGCTTAGCATACAATCCAGTCATAACATTCAGTACTGAAAAGTATAAAACACAGGTTTGAAGAATCCCTTTTTCATTAAAATGATAACAGCTAATGAAAGAAGGCCTGTTTCTGGCATATTCAGAATTGATATTACTTGCAATTAGTGCATGCTTCACCCTGTCAGTGCACTNGTCTCTAGCATCAATAGTTATCGACATACAGAAGACAAGGCGAACCTCCATTTCAGCCAAAAACGCGTTTTTTCGCATTATAAAAATGACTGTACCGGGAGAACCTAGCGGATTATAATTTTTTTTAAATATTTTTGGAGTATGAAAGTATCTAGAAATAAGCATACTAAATACAATTTTTTTTAAATGGTCGTGCAACCTATCTGGACGACTTCACATGGAATGACCCGTAAGCCAATTGTTGAGGTATTGATTTTTTTGGTAAAATTCAAAGTGCCCACAACTTTGCTATTAGTAGAATATCAAAGTCGTAATTTTAACTCCAAATTACTCTAGAATAGTGCATTATTTGCTATGAATTTCAAAATTGTTGGAGCTTCCCCACCGGAGATATGAGATGCTAGAAATGACCGATTTTTGGGCCCAGAGCAAAGTTTGGAAGCTCCTGGAAAATTCTGGAAAATACATACAGGGCTCAAAACTATGTGATTATATTCCCCATGTAGACAATAAATGGTAGAAAACACAGATCTGGTACTTTCCCCCTCCTATTAGTTTCTGGAGGTCAGAAATAGCTATTTTCCCAAAATCGGCAGGTGAGTTTAAAGCTTAATTAGACCTAGAGGAAGTGAGTTGAGTAAAAACACATAATGATATGAATCGTAGTCCATATCATGAGGAACAAATTGGTTATTTATTCGAGTCTCTATCTTCAATAGTTATCGAGATATAGATAATAACGCAAACCTCCATTTCAGCCTAAAACGAGTTTTTTCGCATTATAAAAACAGCTGTATCGGGAGAACCGAGCGGATTAAATTTTTTAAAAAAATATTTTTTAAGCATGAAAATATGTAGAAATAAGTGTACAAAATATTTTTTTTAAATGTTTGAGCGACCTATCTGGATGATTTCACATGGAATGACCCTATAGCAACATTAACAGTGACTACTGAAAGTTGTGTACAGTGCGTACTAGAAAGTGCATCTGTGACTGTGACTTTTTTTTTGTAACCCGTGTAGTGTTGTCAAATAAAGAAGGTACATTATTGCACCAACAATGAAGTGTGATCCGGAGACTTCTTCCACAAAAACCTCTCTCTCATTGGAGCAAGGCCCGTTAAGCTCTGAAGAGAATCTCACTGCTCAAACTCTGAACATTGTTCCCTTTTCCTGCCCTCAAGCCTTCCGTCATGGTTCTAAGCCCACGTGGCATACCAACCACAAATGAGAGGCTATGACTACAACGTCAATGAGTGAGTTAAGAACAAGAACTGTTATAAAGTGCCATCCTCAACGTGGGGCAGTGAAAGAGCTGTTATATAAGGGAGACAGAAAAGGAGATAGAGCACATTGTAGGATATACAGAAATACTGGGATGTTAGGTGGAAACAACATACTTGTCAAGACTAAAGCATTAGTCACCAACCAACCAACCAAAGACACAAAATATGTAAATGCTTTAAGAATTTTATTAGCATATACAGCTCTGGGTCACTTACCTTATCTCTAGTGATCTTGTAGCATGGGTTACGGCGTTTTGACCCACACATTTCTTCGATCTTATCATGCACCTTTTTTCCAATCCAAGCTGCATTTTTGTGAGATTGAAGAAGACTATATGGAGTATCACCCTGCAGACACACAGTTAAACTTACATGAGATCTAAGTTTTGAGTTTAGTGTCTGCACTGAGAGAAACTGTGTCTTAATTACAGGCATAAACATTCACTTTCTGTTATCATTATGCTGGCACCAAATCAGTACACTCCTTTTATAATGACTGATTTCTGCAATTTCCATCCTCATACTGCATAGCAGAATAAATTAATATACAATCAATGTATTATATGTGGGATTTTCTGAGAAAGAAATTACTGTTATCAGCCATTACGGCAACAAATATACAGTTAACTCCGTACTACTCAGCCATGGATTATCCAGTTTGCATTCAATCATGATTCCATGTACGGTTCTTTCATTTGTTCCTTATAATCACATATTGTTAGACAAACACACACACACACACACACACATGAACTAGGTTGAATGTCTTCTCTTGCCTCAAATAACCAGTGCAAGTGTTGAGAAAGGAAAAGGAAAGATGATCTAACACAAAAAACAGGGGAAGGTAATGACACACATAGCACTGTTTCCAAACATTCTTTCTTTGGGTTATTGTGTGTCAAAAAGATGAGCATCTATGAGGAGTGAAAAGGTAGGTGAGATGTGCTATTATCAGTGTGAAGATTCCCCCCCCCCAATGTCACAGCGATAATACAACCCATGGATCAAGTTGTGATTGTGTCAATGAATGACAATATCATGCTTTCCATTTCAGTGCTCCTGTCATGGTATGGAGGGGGGGAGAGGGACTGACAGTAACAAATGCTGTATTTGGCATGTGTCAGCTGCAGTCTGCAGTAAAACCAGCAGGGCTTCTTCAATCATGGAGGAAACTTCTCCCAGATTTGGAATATTCAGAATTTATCCAATGAAGAAATAAACAGATCTGAAATTAGTGATCCAGCGGATGTTTTAAAAGTGTCTGAAAAAGAAAATAAAAAAATTAAAAATGGCTGCAGAGTAACAGCATGAACCTGGCTTACAGAAAATGAATGGTACAGACATTCTTAGTGCTTCCCAGATTGACTGCTAGATCCATTCGGTTTCAGTCACTTCAGCACACCAAACAATGAAATCTGAAAACGATTCTCTTTCATCATACGTGTAAAAACCATTCAAGTAACTGAAGTCAACAATCTGAATCATCTTCATTCAGAATATGAAGCAGTCTGTGTACAGTTTCCACTTCTCTAGTCTCACAAGAACATTGCCTTACAAACTGTGTGAAGGCCTGTAACACTATTACAATATTTCCACCGTCAGTTACTTTCAAGGTCTTCCTAATCATCCTTTGTTCACCTTATGTACTGTTCCATCTGCCTCAAACTTATCATGCAACCTTGCAATTTTTGTGTGTTGATGGTGGGGCTCCAAATTCATTTCTCCAGTCTTTACACCTCAGTCACATACACTTTTAAATAGCACTTTAGGATAAATTTTCATTGCTCAAACATTAACTGTGGTTCCACAATTTTGTTTTACACTGGATACTGCCATCTAGTTCAGTGTACCAGCTCTAAGAGCCATGCACTTCTTTCAAATTCAACACTAACATGACTTCAAAATACTATCACTCAGTCTCCATTTTTTACACGTGTTAACACACATAATGCATTTACATTTTTCTGGAACACTCTGGATTTGTTTCTAGCGGTTGAGGAGAACACCTGAGCATTCATCTGAGGAATAAGGATTGGAATTAAAGAAGCATGTACTGACCTGTGCATTGGCAATATCAAGGCTTGCCCCCTGAAGTACAAGAGTAGAGATGGCGGTATGGTTCTGAGCAAGGATTGCCCAGTGCAGTGCTGTGTTACCTTGCAGCTTATCTTGTATTGTTGTGCACGCACCAAACGTTAGGAGGAGACGTGTTGGGTCAAGACTACAGTGCAAAAAATGATAGAACATTCAAATATCTTACCAACTTCAAAGGAAATTGGTTTCAACATTAGAAAGAATCACCAGAATGTCCCACAATCCAGTACTGTAAATATGAGGGTACATGCACGGTTAGTCACATCATCCTGAAGATGGAGACATAAAACGTCTATGAAATGTTAGCAATTCACCCTTCAAAATTATCACCAGAACACCAAGCCTCAACAAATTATCACAAAACACAAAAGCCTTAGGATTTGAAATACTGTTTACTGTTAACGATTATCCTCTTGGAGCTCCAAACAGGAGTTTATTTCAGAAACTACCAGAAAGCGAAATCTCGTATTTCTTCAAATACATTTCACCCTTTAGCCCTTTAATACTGCCAGAGTCCCAGTAATACAAATTTCTGGTTTAGACTATGACAGCCCACAAGTCATATCAGCACATTTCACCTTCATCTTATTCTGTGTAGATATTGCTGGAACTAAATCTATGTCATCTGCCAAAAAAGTTGAATTACAAGTATGTATCAGACTGAACACATTCATCAACACCGGCTTCACAGTTTAGGGCTAACTGACCTGTTCCACCTATATTTGAAATTGGTCATACCACTTCTTTTCAGGTTATCTGATTATCCTGTGTCCACGTGGTTGCTATTCCCATGCTACTCCTAGCAGCCATGCACCTTATATTCTCATCACATGGGCTTCTCAATTATTTCCATATACTGTACGTTCATATTACAAATACTTTCTAATCCTAATTCTGTTCTTATACCTTTATTGTTTCTTTTTAACAAGTACAAGTAGCATGTATTCTGCTGCTGTTCTCAGAAACCAGATTTCAACTGCTTTCATCTTCTTAACTGTTCTCCTTTTAGTATCCATATAAATTTGCAACCTGTAGCAGTAATGGGATTTCTGTTATCTTACAAAATTTCAGCAGGGTTTCCTTTCACATTTTCTTATGCAATGTTCCAGAGAAATATCAAATTTATTTAACCTGTTTTCTACATCTTATACTTTCACACAAATACCTAAATTTATTTACTTCATCAATTACATGTCTTGATACAATGTTCCTCTAACTGGTTTATAACCTACAAGGTTCATCATCTTGCTCTTCTTGCAAGGATTCTGATACTAAATTCTTCAGTAAATCCAGGTAAGGTAAAGTTGTCCCTGTGCTTGACTAATTAAGCACTACGCCATGAAGGCATATGGGGGAGTGGATGTATAGACCAACATTTTCTCAACCTCGGCCCTAGTTGAAGCTTCACGCTCTGGCCGCTTTACCCCCAGGGAAAGAGCTCCCTGTNACTAGTTGGACATGAGTGGTCAGCTTCACGCTCTGGCCGCTTTACCCCCAGGGAAAGAGCTCCCTGTATCCATTGGTTAAGAGGCTGGGTGGGCCCATAGCCAGTCTGGACAACATGGAGAAGTGAAAACTCTTGGCAAACTCTAACCCGTCAGTCATCTAGCCCATAGCCAATCATTATACCGACTGCGCTAACCCATAATTCTATTGTCTTAAAAACCACTTCTTGTATAACTCATCTTCAGACTAGGTTATCACTATCTGGCCATATGAAAAATTGTTTACTGTTACTCTTCTTTACATAGGAGTTTGCCTGTAGTGTGTTCATCCATATTGTCACATGTTACAATGACTCTCAATGGGTTCTAGATTGGAGACTGGATTTACTGACCACTTTAACACAAGACTTAATTATAGCATCATCACTGATTCACACTTTACCAATCATGACAGCACATGCTAAGTTTTTGCAGTCTACTTTCACTGGTCGTTTCCCGGTAATGATTTTAAGAATGGACATTCTTCAACTGCACTGACCAAGTCTTCTCCTCAAAGTCTCCCATACAATTCCAGTCATCCTTCAATTGTTCTCCTTATAACCGTGAACCAACAGAAAACACAACTCTACTGTTGTTGTTCCTGTTGTTTCCATGGGAATGTGTTTATTTTCACAGGCATTACCCAGTATTGGCTGCATATACTTGCTTATTAAAAATCTGTTACCTAGCAGCGAATATTGTTTCGGTGTTTGTTTCAAGGTCATTACCCAGTAATGGTTCAACATGCTACAGTACTTTAATAATCTGTCAATATGTACATTAAATTACATTAAAAGTGGGAAAGACAGAGTTCAAATGTCCTGTGATTATGATGCAATAATCCATATCTATCATACAACAGCGTGACTGTAACAAATCACACAATTCTTCTAATTGAAGAAAGCAGTCTTCTGGGATTTGGCACCGTGTATATGTGGTGTCTGCTTTTACCGGTTCTCACGGTCTCTTTGCTTACAGATTTCTTATATATTTTTTCTTCTACCCTGAAGATGGAGGCGATATGTTCCTCCAAAACGTCGGTTAACACCACATATACACGGTGCCAAATCCCAGAAGACTGCTTTCTTCATAGTCACCGCCGTGAAAGCCTCAAATCTTACAATTCTTCTAATTCTTTTACCACTCTTTCTTTTGGAACATAACACCCAATAATTATATGGTCTCTTCCTACTTTCTAACATAACGACATTCTTTTACATACTATGTAAATGAACGGATTCTGCTCCAACAACTGTGTACTGACAATACATTTTTTCTTCAGAAGCTACTTATGGTTAAAGGTACCGTTAACCTACCTTGTGTCTCATTCTCATCTAAAACTGCATTCCAGATGCTAACTGCAAGCACTTACACCCTTCAGATTTTAGCCAACAGCAAATATCTTACAAGAGACACCATCTGAACTTCTCTCCAGTCAAGTAGCCTGTTTGTGTGTACTGTATCACAAATTGGAGTTTTCCAATGACTGTCTCTGTGTTTTGAGTTAAAATTATAATAATGAAAGAGAGAAGCTTAGACTTGACTGCAAAACTTGAAATAATACACCATGTGAAGCTGGTGACTCATCAAAGACCAAAATAGGAAGACAGCATGAACTGCCTTCTTCAGTATTCACCCAACTATCACAGTATATTATTTGAAGTTTGCATTCAATGTGTATTCAAATCATGGCATTTAGAACCTGCAACATAGCATATGTATGAGTGTAATGATGAGGCTTAAACTTCTCTACACGTTCCTCAAGCTTGATGCAAACTGACACGTTTATTCTCACACATGCATACACACGAGCAGTGAATTATGGGCAGAAAGTGGATGGGACTTGTAGGTATGCAATAAACAGTGCACAGAACTTTTCCTTGCAAAGAATGGTTCCCTATTAGCTATCAGTTTGGAGCACAAGAGGTTATGTAAGTATGACAATGAAAATGTTGAATTATTCTCATTTCCATACTTTCGTGACAACCACTTCAGGAAAGAATAAATACCAACACATCAGCATTATTTTTTAATTTACTGCCATATTGTGATTTATGTAATTAAAACTTAAGTTATGTACTTCAACAATTTTTAATACTACAAGTACCTGTTAGACAAGCACTACAAACTTCATAGGTTCTGAAAAAGTTCTATCTTCTGAGTAAAATGCCATTTATCCTCGTGAAAGTCAATCACTGTTTCCAAAGAACACACCAGCTTCATCTTCAGGGTCAAGGAGTATGCCAAGCAAGCCACCAGATTACAGCAGGCAGCAAGCAGAGCTCATGCTGATTGTTGCTTTTGAAGTTAATATATTTATTGTAAGATTTTATTGATCTACACGGCACCACATCCCAGAAGACCGCTTTCTTAATAATAATTATATAATATTAATAATAATAATATATTTTACTATTTGGTATTTGGCCTGAATCCTGTAATGTGATAACCACAATGTTGAGCAATAACCACACCAAGATCGGAGGTCACAGTTGGAAACATAAGGGCCCCTTCTCTATGTTACTCCTTCATTGTTGTTTGTATTCTTCATCTGCTAACTGCTATATCCTCTGAGTTCTATTACAACAGTGTCACTGAATTATTTAATGCACTGTGCTGCTTAACCAGGACCATCTCAAGTAGTTGTTAAAATGTCCCAGGAAAGATAATGGTTTGTTGCCTGATTATGCTTACCATCTCATGGACTCATTTTCTACTTGCTGCCTTCTTCACTGGGGTCTTCGTTGGCTTACCCTTCAACCCTGAAGATTGAAGCCATACATTCCTAAGAAATGTTGGTTGACTTTCAGGTATATATTCCAGAAGGTAACATTCTTCAGTCACTGTCGTGAGAACTTCAAATCCAGCTTCAGAGGATCTCATTATACGGAGGCTACATTGTACCCCATAACAGAGCACCATGTCATTAGTAGTTTTTTTCCCCCTTTCATCTTTTCTTTGTCAGAGAGAGTACTGCTATCTTTACATCACTTCCTTTATTAGTTTTGCTAGTTCCAGCTTTCTGTACATAAAGCCCTTTATGTTTCATGTTGCTACTTTACTTGTTTTCATAATTTCTAAATGTTTAAGTCAGTGCTAGATTTGCCCACCATTGTTTTGTCAGTCTTGCATTTTGCATTTTGCATTTTGGAGGATTTCAATACGGTTTCTTTTGCACTGTATGGGTACCAATCCTTCTTATAACCCCCAACTTGGAAAACCTGACATTTCTAATCGAGGTTACCTTCTGCCAGATGAGTTGTTTTTCCAAAATATGGGCCTTGGCTTCCAAGGTTTTTTGCGTGAATACCCTCTCTTAGACTTTTGTGTTCCTGCATCAAACTTAAAGGGCAGTAAGTCCAGCCATGATCGAGGACCCACACTTTGATTTGTTTACTCCGTTCACCGAGTTCACCATGTGAAAGTGTTCAATGAGTTGGATCACAGAGATTAAGAGCCACAACTTACTGTCACCTTGCATCCTGCATTCAATCCCACAACCCCACCGGAAAAGTTAACATCATTAACACTGAATAATTTCAGGAATGAAACTTGTGAAAATACAGACATAACCTCCACACTAAGTCATTCACTTCATGCTTGGAACACAGAACTGCAATAGGTTCTGACATCAATTTTATTATAAATACCCAAAACTACACTTCATCAACCTCACACACAGAGGACATACATTTAACACTTTACCTAGTCACTTTATAGGCACTCCACATGAGTGGTGTCATGCCATTGCGATCCTGCATGTTCATGTTGACGCCCTTTGCAACAAAGTATGCTACAATGGCAGTGTGACCAAACTGTGCTGCTAGGTGTATGCAGGAGCAGCCTTCACCATCCCGCAAGGAAGGATCTGCCCCATGCTGCATTAGCAGAGTGACACTGCCCAGATGTCCTTGCCTGAACACACCAGCACATTAATTCATTAACCTTTACCAGTCATGCATTACATCTTTTAATACCAGTACCACTACTCCCCCCACACTTCACCCCCTTAATAGCCCTGTAGTACCAGGAGATTTATAATCCCCTATCCTTGGATGATACATTTGATTACCTTAGAGAATGGATTTGCTACTGTATGCTTATTTTAGTATAAAACAATGTTCTAAGAAGAGCTTAGGACGCTTTCTTCCTTCAAATGTTACAGTGCCAAATGCTGAGACTAGCAAGTGTTATAAATGAACACTAATTATTTATCCATTTCTCTGCATAATTTTCACTGGTTCACATTTGGATTAATTTAATTTTGTCACGTATGATCTCAGTGTTTCATCCTTTGCCATGTTTGCAATTGTGGACATGGAAACAAGGTTTCATATAGAATTTGTAGGTATATTTATGATTTATCTCCATATGAAACGTTACATGCCTAGCTGCAGTTATTGACATCAAATCAAAGGTTAAACATATGTTTGGTGCAGTTGTCATACTGTTTATATTCTAAAAAACAATTACAGCAAAAGCTGCATACTTCTCAAATATCAACACAACCTTTTTTTTTAGAATCCTACATTAAATGGAGACGGGGTCACTACAGCCTCACACATTCACACAACCACCATGTCAGTATTACTGGTGGTAAGAAATCTGAAAGTAGAGACCTGATGTTCATACCAACTTTCATGAAAATATTGACTGTTGATATAGAAGTAAACGTGGAGAAAGCCACACATACTGATATAATAAGCCTAAGAACAGCTGGGGAGGTAATCAGAAAAATATATTCTAGCATGTACAGCTATTGCTGTGTGAAAAGCAAAATGTATTGCTTGGCAACAGCCAGTAAACATGTTAACAATACCCTGGCTACCGCTAGGGAACTGCTTGGTAAACAGGTTCCCACGGCAATGGATATGCATGCAATGGTCAAGGTATTGTTAGACTATAACAATGGAAATTGTGTTTTCTCTGTGGTTCATGTTCAAATATTATATAAGCAGGGTCAGTCAAGTTCTGTAGTATACACTTGACAAAAGGCCAAGCGTATTCATAAGGGAACTGCTTGGTAAACAGGTTCCCACGGCAATGGATATGCATGCAATGGTCAAGGTATTGTTAGACTATAACAATGGAAATTGTGTTTTCTCTGTGGTTCATGTTCAAATGTTATATAAGCAGGGTCAGTCAAGTTCTGTAGTATACACTTGACAAAAGGCCAAGCGTATTCATAAGAGACAAACCCATCTTCTCATCAGAGAGGATGTTACATAAGGACTATTACTACAAGAGTTCTGTTGGAAAAAATCTCTGGTCATGGGCCTCAAGGGGCCTGATGCCAAGATGAACTGATTGGCAGTAAACTGCCAGTTGTAAAGTAACTTTTACTTTGACTTTGTTCTGTAGTAGTCAGTTGTCAGCAGTTTAGTTGAGTGAAGTGATGAGAAGTAGCTGGTTGGTGAGAGAGTTCAGTTGTCAGTTGAGAGTCAGCCAGTGAAGAGAAGACTAGGATGCTGGTGTGAAATGGCCGCCAGCCTGGAAACCAGTTACAGGAGTTGTCATTTGATAAGAGTTCTGCATGGACAGCTGTGACAAGAGGACCTGAGTGCAGGAAACTGANGCTTCACGTCAGAGAGGCTGTTACATAAGGACTATTACTGCAAGAGTTCTGTTGGAAAAATTCTCTGGTCATGAGCCTCAAGGGGCCTGATGCCAAGATGAACTGACTGGCAGTAAAATGCCAGTTGTAAAGTAACTTTTACTTTGACTTTGTTCTGTAGTAGTCAGTTGTCAGCAGTTTAGTTGAGTGAAGTGATGAGAAGTAGCTGGTTGGTGAGAGAGTTCAGTTGTCAGTTGAGAGTCAGCCAGTGAAGAGAAGACTAGGATGCTGGTGTGAAATGGCCGCCAGCCTGGAAACCAGTTACAGGAGTTGTCATTTGATAAGAGTTCTGCATGGACAGCTGTGACAAGAGGACCTGAGTGCAGGAAACTGAAGAATCTCCCTCGGAAGAAGCCATTGCCAGGAAAAGGTTCGTGGAGACTTATATACTGAGGATAATAGTCTGCATGTGTCATTCATCTGTAAAGTATAATTCCAAGTGGTGTATACAAGTGGTCAATAAGTACATTCAACAATCCAGAGCCCATCTACAGTCACACACAAAAATCGTGACAATATTAAGAGAAACAATATATAAAGCTGTGAAATGGAATGAACATGCTTAGGATAGGGTCAGATGGCTGTTGTGAAAACAGTGATGAACCTTTAAGTTTCATTAAAAAAGGAAATTTCTTGACCAGTTGCTCAATGAAAACCCTGTGGAAATTACCAAACAGAATCTACATGATTTTACAGAGCAACAAGGTAAACAAAGTGTGTAATTGGATATACAATTAACGTACACAATTTTCCTTAATACACAAACTAAACATAATGTGGCATGTTGATCGAATGCTAGACAATGACAGCAAACAAACAACCAGACAAGGGCTGTTACTAGGAAATGACCCATAAACAGCAACAGAGGAATGGTGTTTTCTGTGCAGTCCATGCCAAGATGTTTTAAGCAGGGTACTTAGTGAGGAGTTAGTTCAGTCATTCAGTGAAGCAGAGTCCATTGGTTGGTGAGTGAATGAGTGGAGTTGGTTGGTGAGTTAGTGAGCTAGTCAGATGACTGCTGGTGTTCAGTTGCTGTGAGCTGCTGCTGTTAGAAGCTGGTAGCTGAGGCTGGGGACCGTTCAGGAACCCAGAGGAAGGGGTACATCTGCCGTTGGAAGCCATTACCAGAAGACTGGTGAAGACACAGCAGGCTAAGAAGACTTAAGTGTGTGCTCCAGTGAACTGTATGAGTAAAGTGTGTGAATTAATAAAATGATAATTACTTGTAGTCATGGATCTGTAAGAGTTCAATAAATCCAATTACCAATCCAAAACCTGTCTATAGTCACTCTATCATGTGACAATAACAATATCTCACCTTGTTGCCCAGTGCAATGGTGTCGCCAAGAGTTCACCCCCAACTGCATCAACAACTGCTCCCTTGCTGATGTAATAACGAATTATCTCACGACGGTTGTTGATAGCTGCCCAGTGCAGAAGCGTGACTGTCTCACTGTCGGGCTGGTTTACATTAAAACCTGCCTCTACCAGCTCTTGACAACGTGCAAGGGACCCATACTGAAAAAGGATCTTGTTAATATTCAGCTCCGTCACATTGTGAATTTTAGCAATATTACACTGCAAATGTATCCAGCAAGCCTAACTAACTCTCTCACTGTTAAGCCTTTTGTTACAGGCAAGCAAGAATTGTCAAGCTGTTCTTATAAGTTAAATAAACTACAAATCATAGTACCTGTACCCATGATAAGAAGCAGGTTCAGAATTACTAGGTTTCTGGACTTTGTCTATTATCAACATAGTTTTTCTCAAATAGCTGAACCCAGCAGCCATGATTACGAGAAGAACAACCAAGCAACAGTTGAATGTGCTTTAAGAGATAAATGGATAGTGAAAGAAACAGTCAGCCAGCATAACTATGCAGTGTCTCTATTATGGTTTATCTTGCATCACTCTCGACTGCAGCCGCAAATGACTTACTGTAACATATATCAGATCCCTTTGTATTTCTGTTCTAGTAAGACATTCAGTAATCTGTTTTGTATTTGCATTTACAGCACTGAATGTTGATGGTGTAATATATACATGAGCAGCAGGTTTTTCTATGAGATACTTATGTGAAAAATAAATCATAAAAATTGTGTAAAAGAAGATTTCACTGTATCTTGGTATTTGAGTTCCAACGCAGCCTCCGTAGTCTAGTGGTAACGTTCCCACCTCATGACTCAAGGTACGCGGGGTCAAACCCGGCAGAGGTCGTGGAATTTTTAAGGGCAGAAAAATTCAGGGAACAAATCCTCCAGGAGGGACTTTAAGCCGTGGGTCCCATGTCATAGATTTGCGGCATGTAAAAGATCCTCATGTCTCTATGAGACCCCTGAGCAAAATTAGGTAAAAAGTTTCCCGCCCAAGTATTTTCCAATGCCTCCGGTAGATGGGGGAAGTATCGGGTACCACGGCGAGTAGAGGGGCCAAACTCACTGGCTGAACGGGGCTGATAGCAAGCACCAGTATCGGAAGGGTATGGCGACTGGTAGAATATCAAAGGGGGACGTACAATAGATCAACAACTGGTCGCAGTGCATGGGGAAACCCACCCCCTCCAATAATGAATAAATGAATGATTTGAGTTCCTGCTTCATCAGTGTTTTTCAAACCAGTGAAAAATGTGGGTTCAACAGGGTCTTTCTTGAACAAGCAATATACTAGACAGAATACTGTGACAACTGGGAAAAGCTTGACAAAACTGAAGGTGACTACATGGGAAGAGAGAAATTTTTATAACTGTTTTTTCAGGCAGTACATGAGAGTCCCCCTCGTTGGTGGCTCCACCTAATCGTGGTGAGGGGGTTTGAGTATGCCAAGGACCCTGAGAGCTATACCAGCGGTAGCGTAGCTACTGGCAGGGCCTCCCTTGCTGGACAGGTCAAAGGGTAGGCATCAGACGAAGAGAGACACCAAAAACTGATGCCGGAAGCAGCGTCATCAGCAGCGACTTGAAGCACAGAGTAAATAATGCTCGAGATGGTTCAAGTTCGTATAGCAACAGGCGTGACCAGAGTGGTTTGAACGGCTGTTGTACTGCGATGTGGAAAGCAAATGGAAAAACTACCACATTATCACTTTTCCTGGATAGTCTCTTTCCAAAACCAGAGATACCATGTATGCGAGATATTTCATTTGAAGGAGAAAGCTCTAGATCGCATCAAGTGGAGGAACTGTTTTGGAAGAGACTGTGGACCTGTCGTCTTGACAGATTACTGATGAATGAATGAATGACATGAGAGTGTTCTTTACTCAATACTTTGGTTTCTTACTGCTGAAGCTTGGTTCTATCTGAGTGAGTACACCAATGCAGCAAAAAATAGGTACTGGAGCAGTGTTAATCTGAGATATACTTCTAAAGTTCCCCCTTCAAGCCCAGAAGATTGGTGTGGTGTGCCACTACTGCTACAAAAATAATAGGACCCATATTTTTAACAGACTATTAATTCAAAGTGGTGTGTCAGTGACACTCAGTGGCCTATTTCTGAGAGCATTACAGAAAAAGGAAGGACATATGGTTATTTCATGTAATACAGTGCTATAGCACATGCCACTAATTCCTCAATTGTGCTCTGTCTGGATTATCTTGTTGATGGGCCAGAAAAACAGAAGTTTACTGGATAAAAAGTTCCAAGGCTACACAGGTTACATCCTAACACTTTGTTCAGAACTCCATTTCTCACAGACACAATGGAGTTGTAAATGGTGTTTATGTTCCCAAACCACCAAAATATCAACCTAACAAAGCCTCCTCATTACCTCACTTAGTTCACAGGCAAGGAAATGGGTTAACTACTGGAGGAAAACAATAAAGCATTTAAGGACCCTATCAATGAAGTATTAACATTACCTGTGTAGCTTTCACAATGTCAAAACTGCTGCAGTCATGCTCAGATGTTGTAGTGACTGGTTCCTGGAATATTGTGCTCGTTTCATTGCCCTTATCTCCATGGTAACCAGAACCAGGTTTGCAACCATCCTTAAAGAGGGAATAGAAATTTTGATGGCAGGTCCATTCTTCTCTTATTCCACTCATTTTACTATCAATCACTTCTCATAACCAAAAATTCGGTATATTCCATATACTTCTCATTATGACTGATCTTGACTGTGTTACACTGGAAATGGAACTGATTCTTGCTCGGCAGACCACTGTTGGTCACTGAATATTAAACAACAATTAAATCCTCCTGGCAAGTAAAGCCTCTTCCAAGAACACTGAAATTTTGCATTTTGCCCCCAAGTGCATGGACTATTATTTTACTGATGAAATCATCTATGCAGTTTCATTTAGGGATATGGTTTTATAAAATGCTGACATTTATCATAATCATTACAGCCATTTTCAAGAAAAACACCATTCTGTGTTCTGAGGCCCTTCTATAAGGTTCCAATTTTTAAAAATTGGAAAGTTCATATACACCAGGCATAGACCTGTGATGGTGCTAGGAAAGTGCTCATCCATACAGACAGTCATACAGACACATATTGTAGTACAAACATGCATAGACACATACACATACAGTATTCCAAAAACCACGTTTTTGGACTAAAGTGTGAAAACGTGTAAATCTGTCAAAATCTTGAGAACAATTTTTTCATCATCACAGTACTTCCTCACATTATAATTATGAGAAAGCAAAATTACAGTTGACTTGAAGGGTTTTGTTGAGGATGGGTGGAGAAAGTTTGTTCAAAATTTAGAAAGCAAAAGCTGAGTACCTGAAACATATCTGTATTAAAACTACATTCACAGATAATATATATGACAGGGTCATATGCTATCAAAATATCTGGAATGTATCATACTGAAGCATACATGACTGCAAAGATGTGTTCCATTTTTTCCTCATATTCCATTATAAAAAGTCTCACATGAGGTTGTAGAACTGGAAAAAAAATATATATACGTATATATCATGTACCAAAGTTTTATATGAGGCCTCTTTTTAAAGACACTCTTCCACATCTGCTGAAAGCCAGAAATTGTGAAGCCCGCAGAGACAGCCATTGCTAGGGAAAGGCTCTGCAACAACACCCATTTCTAGACAATGGCTCAGTAAATGTCATGTGACCGTGGCCATGCATATGTATGCAAAAGAAACGTGCTAGAAGCAGCATTTTCTGTACAGTCCATGCCAAGGTTATATAATGAGGTGCAGCAACCAATTTGAATCAGTATGAGAAAGGTTCTGGACCCTGGCTAGAAGGCCATGGGCAGAGCAATACAGTCTTGATGTCTAGGAAGTCCAGTCTAGAGACGTAAGGGCGTGAGGAATGGTGGGAGACCCTTTCAAGGGCACATCCATCCAAAAACAGAACACAGTAAATGTGTAGGTTTAGGTGCGTATTCTTTCGACTTGAAGTAAACTAAACATAAACATGAAGTAAACATAAACAAACATAACCAGGAAGTAATTGTCCGAAACAAATATTATTGTGTAACATATAACAATAGGTCATAAGTAGTGTATTCCGCACGAACATTAACTACTGGAGACAAAACCATTTTTGGTGGAATAAATGTTACAGGAAATGCGAATAAAACATTTGATAAAATTTTTCTGACATGCATATTCGGCCAGTATTTATTAGTGACAAGATTTACATCAGCTGCCACATTTTTATACATTATTGTGAATGTGTTCGTGATTATGACTGACAAATGGGGCTTGAACATTTGTTTATGTAGCCATAATTGCATGAATTTTGAGCCAGTTCATTATTGTATAAAAATTACGAGACAGAATGGTGTCATGCGAAGAATTCTGTAGTTTTTTAGTTAAAAATAACTTACTTGTGTTACAAAATGCATTGGGTTGCAAGTAGCATCAACCTCTCCGGCAATCATCGCAAATTGTGACCTTAGGATTTAAAACATACTCTGCACGATTCAGTTACATGAAGCATTCACTTCTGCGTAATATGTACACTCTTCTACATATAATAATTGAAGTTCCGGCTTCAGGTGTCAAAACGTAATATTCACTCATGGTCCCATTACACTGACGACACTGACATCGACCGACATCAGCACTATTATTTGATTCACATCGGTAACTGTTCTCCAACGTTTAATACTCTCTGACAAAATTTGTGTGACACTCGAAGGAAACTGCATTGCCGTTTCCACAATTTGCGCTGCTCCATTCTGTATCATACGTTCAGCTCGGAAATTGCGGTTGCCAGTTTCCTTTGTGTGCCCTCGTCCAGTAGCATCAGTAGGATTCTACAGTAGTGTAGTACTAGGTCTCAACGGTCTCAACAGCGCCAAAGACGCCAAAGACTAAAGCCCCTAACCGTGGTACCGCGTGGTACTTCTCCCGAACATAGAGCACTCTATCGGCAACACTCATACGTGTGAATGTCACACTGAAGACAGCTGAAGACAGAGTCTCGACCGGTCACGACGCAACAGATTGTGTTAAAAAACAGAAGTAAGTACTGTTTATCGCATTTACGTTATGTGCGGACGTGTATATGTGTATTGTCACCTGTTTCATTACGTTCGTAACCACGGCAACCAGGTATAAACAACATGGTTGTCAGATCGGCGTTGCGTATGCAGATGAATGCCTGTTCTGTTCAATAAATCCTCAACTTATGTTCAGGAATTGTAACAGATCATAAAATCAGATCGCAAATGTTTTCCGTGTCAAAGAGGATTATTTCTGTGATTATCAAAAATCGTTCTCGTGACAAGATTCTTCTTCAAGTTTGTTGCGGAGTTCAATGTGAAAATTATTGTAGTTCAGAAACAATAAGGAACGACGCAAAGAAGAAACGCGAATATGAAGTTATACCAGTTGAAAATATTAGAAATTTTAGTATTGTTGCACATGTGGATCATGGAAAGAGTACATTGGCAGATCGGCTTTTGGAGATGACTGGTGCTATTGAGAAAAACGGTGGGACAAGTCAAGTTTTAGATAGATTACAGGTTGAACGTGATCGTGGGATTACAGTTAAAGCACAGACCGCCTCTTTAAACTACACTGCAAATAATCGCGAATATTTATTGAATCTTATTGATACACCAGGACATGTTGATTTTTCAAGTGAGGTGTCCCATTCTTTGGCAGCATGCCAGGGAGTTATATTGTTAGTAGATGCTAATCAGGGAGTTCAAGCACAAACAGTGGCCAATTTTTATATAGCATTTAGCAAGGAACTCGTTATCATTCCTGTTCTTAACAAAATTGATTTGAAAAACGCTGACCCTGAAGAAGTGTCATGCCAGTTAAGGACATTGTTTGACATCAGTGAAAAGAATATATTGAAGGTAAATACAACTTTTGTCTGTGAATAGACCGACAGATCCATGGATTCTAATGTTCAGGATGTGAAACAGCAAATTTAGTAAATATCTTGAATACTATATACCTGACAATGCTGGGACTAAAACAAAATAAATTACAGAAGTCAATATTCTACAGTATAATAAATTATTGTCTAAGCACATATACAAGTTCACATATTCCACAAGAGCTGTACATACGATAGTTTTGGGGAAGGTTAACAATACACCATGTAGAATAATATAATAATATGGAGTGTGTTCCAGAAATAAGTACAGAAAATTGGAGGGTGACTAGTATGGCCCAAAACAATAAAAATAGTTTATATAAACATGGCTCTGAAAATGTTTTGGTAGTGAACTAGAACCATTCAAATATATTCCGGCAACAGTATAATTAAAACTTTGGTTATAAGAGTAATATAGGCTAGGGACACTTCTGAAGGAAATTGAAGTTAGAGTGTATGATGTGAATGACTATTTGTCTTTTATCACTACCACCTTCCCAATTTAACAACGTTGCTTACAGTTGTCATGTTTATAGTGATAGTGAGTTGACCACATACACTAGCCATGTGACATCAGCCATTAATTTCCAGTGACCTGTACATACACCCAGTACTGTTCTTTCAGTATTGTAGTTGCTTTGTTAGTCTGTCCTTAAAATCGACAAATACATATTCCAAGAATATGCTGATATGAACTTAATTCTTGTTGAAGCCCATGGTAACGGTGCAGTAGCTGTAAAGTTGTACATGGAGAGGTATCCTTAATGTAGGCTTCTGAACCCATGCATCGTTCACACCTTTTATCATTGCATCAGGGATACCAGTACTGTTCACCCTTTTACAGTAGACATCCAATGCTTACCCCTATCTCGTTCGCAAGTTCTCGGACTGTGATACGACGGTCCTCCATGACCAAAGTCCACACTTGCTCAATGACATTCTCATTTCGGCTTGTTGAGGGTCTGCCTGAACGCGGTTCGCTGTCCACTGATGTGCGGCCATCTTTGAAGCGGTTGTACCACCCCTTTATCCATGAGTTGCTCATGGCAATGTCCCCGAAAGCCTGTTGAATCTTGCAAATGGTTTCCACTTGGGTATCACCAAGCTTTTGGCAAAATTTGATACAATATCGCTGGTCATGTTGTTCCGTCATTTTATACCTTACTGGAATCCAGCGAGCACTCACTACACGTCCTCACTTATAGGCCAACTCCCAGCAACTGACGCTTTCTGTGGGCAGGAAAAAATTCACGACTGCACATGAATGTCCCCTCCACATCTCCATCGAAGGGAGCCTCCCACGCTTCATTAGTTTACGCGGGAAAAAAGAAGGCTCGATACTTTTTGAACACACCACGTATATAAACATTATGTATATTTATACACACACACACACAGAAAAATATGGTCACGAGTCATACTGGACCAGAACCAAAAGTGTCTGTTGGCAAGGTCCAGCAGCAATTTACCCAACCGACACACACCACACACATGCTCTCTGACTTGCTCAACATCCTACTTATTAATATTGTTGAGTGCATCTTTATCTGTCTGTTTACATATACGAGTACATGGAACACTACATAAAGGTTCCGATTAAATTCTTAATTGTAGTCTGCTAATCATCAGTGGAAAAAACCCTGTTTGGGCCATAACATTCCTTAGAAGATTCTGCCAAATTTATCTATTCCTGGCTAGGTTTTTCCATTCCCCCCCCAAGTTTTAAACATCACTGTCCACTCCATCTCAGTTTAGGCCTTCCCCTTTTTCTTATGCCTTCTCATTTGACATAAAGTGTTTTAGAAAGTTGTTGCTGGTCTATTCAAACATAACAAGCCCACTTTAGTCTACCCACTTCTGTAAAGGTTATAATATCCATCTCCTCATACAAGGCATACAATTCATAATTCTCAAATCACTGTTGACTTTAATTGGGCCATGTATGTAAATGCATCGTTCAGTTACATTTACATATACAGAAATACATAACTCCATATTCAACATTCTAGTAAAAACACACACCAAATAACCCCATCTCTTCAACACAGTATCCTCCCCCCCCTACCTCATACCACTCGACTCTATACAAACATGCCCACATATACAGATACCCCCCAGACAAGTAGTCTAGACCAAATTGCTACAACATAGTGACAACATTAACACAAGGAGCAGCCCATATACATATTATCATAAAATAATCTAATATACTTAATAACCTAATAATGAGTTTAATAACAACAAACTCAAAAGCTTCTCCTTATAATAATTAAAAAACTGTTACAGATCACTCCAAATAAACAACCTGTTGGGTGACATACAGAATAACAATCATAAGCTCCACAAGACAATAGTAGGTCAAGACCACACGACCTGACTTATGTGAGAAGATCCTGGTATGCAGGCACCCCACACTATAGTCGCTTCTACCAACAGTAAATCACGTCATCGCGTAGCAATCATAAAGTTTTAAAGAGATTTATCACAGAATACTTCATTTCCATTTCAGTACAATTTTAATTTTTATGTTTTAATCTTTAGTCTCTGATTTTTTATTTTTATTATCCGAGTACTTAAAATTTTAACCAAAAGACTCAATTTATGCATTTAAGAATTCATAAGTGCACAATAAGGATCCGTATTGAAAAATTAGATGTAAATTGTTAGATGCAATGCAGCAACTGAGTCTGGTATCAAGGTATGCCTGATGATGACCTAGTATAAGGGTTGAAACATGTACCATCAGTAAAAACAAATGTTGATACGATAGTGTCTACTTTGTTTTAAATACAGAGTATTGTTGTGTAGACTGCATGCTTTTGTATACATTTTATGTACCTTGTTTAAGACACACAACAGGATGCATACTACTAAGATTTGGAGGAATGTCAATATTCAGGTTAAGAGTGATTGGAGTGAGCGTGCAGCCAAATTATGGAGGCCAGGTCACTTGCATAATGCTCATTCAGAGCTATGGGAGGGGGAGGAAAATTGAAACAGAATTCTAAGAAACTACCCTTTCATTTAAAAGAAAAATCAGGGAGGGTGACATGGGTGATGGGCACTTAGAGCACTTGGAAGGGCAGAGAAGAGCAGGCAGATCCCTGTCCAGACCAGTAGGGATGGTAAAACTGAATTGTGAGAAACTGCTCTTTCATATCAGGAGGAAGAAACTGCCCTGTATATAAACTGGAACTGTGAGAAATTGCTCTTTGAGGAGGAAGGAACTGCCTTGCAGTTTCTCATAATTTCACTTCCTCTGACGTGTTACTAAATTTGGATTTTGTTTAGAGTTACATATCCTGAATCAGACAACTCACATAATAAAACCAGTCAGCATGTTGTAAAGATATGCACATGTAATTATGTAGGCAAGGAAAATAAACTACTAATGATTTCATGCAACAGGATGCAACAAAACAAAATATGCATAGAAACTTTATCATTCAGAGAGTACTGGTTTTAAGTGATGTCAAGTTTTCGTGATATCAGGTTTCACTGTGTGTATAATTTCTGTTCTTACCTTAGTGTAAGTCCCTATTTATCATTAGCTATTGACAGAGAGGATGTTGCATAAGGACTATGACTGCAAAGATTCAGTTGAAAAAAAAATGCCTGGTCATGAGCCTTAAGGGGCTTGGCGCCAAGACGAACTGATTGACAGTAAACCACCAGTTGTAAAGTAACTTTGACTTTGCCTTTGACATGTTTCATCCTGTCATTTTGCAACAGCCACTAACCAACATTATAGCCACTGAAATCAACTGACCATCTGAACTGAAATGTCAATTTCATGTCTCATATCATGTATAATGATCCATGGACACGAAATAAATGAAATGAAATGAAATGAAATTGGGAAAGTGAAGCCAGTAAGTTTCTACAATTTAACCACTGATAGAGACTCACAGAATTATTGGTTTGCAGTCCTGTTCTTTCCAAGTGTTACTTCAGATGGACATTTTAGACTTTAACCTTTTCTTACAAGTTACATTATATATGATAATCAACAATTCTAATCCCTTTGTGTATTGAAATTACCATGGTCTATCTTATCTGTACCCTCTAACATTTTTTTCATTTGTATTTCACTCATCATAATTTCCACTGTTATGCTTACTTTCCATCTGTTCTATTTGTGTTAATGAAAGTTGGAACAAAGGAGAGGAATGTGTAAGAAAGTTGAGAGAAGCTCAAGAAAAATGAAGGATATTAAATGGAAATGTGCTCTAGAAGCTTCTGATTACAGTCTTCCTTCTCTGCAATAAGATTTCAGTTGTTGTTGTTGTTGTTGTTGTTGTTGTTGTTGTTGTTGTTTTTGGAGAGGGTGGGTTTCCCCATGCACTTAGACCAGATATTGGTCCATNAAGTTTGGTACAGGAGTTGAAGATTTACTGCAAGCCATAATAAACAGACTGCCACCTCCCCCTGTTAATCGTGATGCTCCATTCCGTGCCCTTCTTTTTGACAGCTGGTATGATCGCTATCGAGGGGCTGTGATATTAGTCTATGTTACAGATGGTACAGTGAAAGTAGGAGATGAGATTGTGGCAGCATATTCAGGCAAGAATTATGAAATTAAAAGTACTGGATTGTTGCGACCCCATGAAGAGCCAACAGATAAATTGTAAGTATTATGTATTATACAAGTACTTTGTTATAAGTCACATACAAAACACAATACAATACAGTTACACAGTTTACTAACAGACCTTTCCTTTTCCCTCTGGTATTTGGACATACTTTCTGTGTCTCCAGAAAATGTGAATTCCATGATTGGTTACTTTAATTTATTTTACATTACATTTTTTGGTGTTGTACTCAGCTGGAGTTTACTGTAAGTATGCTTTCTCTGCAGTCAAAACCAAAACAGTATAAACATGTTTTATGTTGTATTAACTCACATCTATAATCACTCACTATTCACAGGGATCTTCCCTGTTTGTCTTAAGATTTCAGTAGTAAGACCACTATACTGAAAGGGGGACAAAACTAATATGTCAAACTACAGGCCAATCTCACTGTTAACTACATTCTCTAAAATACTTGAGAAAGTTATGCACAATAGTTTAAGCTGTTATTGTCAGACTAATAGCATATTAGTCCCAGAACATTTTGACTTCAGGAAAGGAATGTCCATTGCAAATGGACTTGCAAATTAACTAACAGTATATTAAAATCTATTAATAAAAAATGCATGTTGGTGGAATATTCTGTGATTTGGCAAAAGCTTTTGACAGTGTAAATCACGAAATATTATTGTCTAAATTACAGTTTTATGGCATTCGAGGGGTAACAGCAAATTGGTTCAGATCCTACCTAACAAATAGAAAACAAAAGATTGAAATAAAACAATTAAACTTAACTCAAATTACCTTCTCAAGCTGGGGAGCAATAAAACATAAAGTTCCCCAGGGATCAATTTTAGGGCCTATGCTTTTCTTAATTTATATAAATGACCTACCTCCTACTTTGAACATGCCATCAATCACCATATCTTCTGATGACATGTTATAATTTCTAGCAAAAATTTAGGTGATTTCTGCACCCTATCAAACAAAGTTCTTTCTCAAATGAGTAAATGGTTCACTGCAAACAAGCTACCCCTGAACCTAGATAAAACAAATGTAATAAAATTTATAACAAAAAATTCACCACAATATCCATTAAACATTGGGTATAATGACGAATATATAGAAGAGGGAGTAAATACTGAATTCCTCGGTCTACAAACTGATAATCACCTAAACTGGAAAACCCATACAGATCAGCTGGTTCCAAAGTTATGTGAAGCATGTTATGCAGTTAGATTTATGTTGCACATCAGCAACATTGACACTATTAAATCAATCTACTTTGCGTACTTTCACTCTCTAATGAAGTATGGAATAAATTGGGGGGAGGGGGAAATTCATCCAACAGCAGAAAGGTATTTATATTGTAAAAGAAAATTATGAGAATCATGATGGATATCAAATCCCGTAACTCTTGTAGAGACCTATTTAAGGGACTACAGATCATAACTTTCCCATGTGAATATACTGTTGTGTGTAGGGTGGCACGCATGATGAAAATGATGGGTTCTAGTTCGGATGATTGGATTTATTAGCACCTTGGTTACAATCTCTCTTAATCACATTTAAATACAATGTTATCACTGATTTACAAAATTTACAGTTTGCCATTGCACACACACTAGGATTTTGTTTCCACTAGTCGTCTCCTAGCAACAGATCTCAACACAGAAACTAAAACTTCAAATCACTATGAAGTCTTCTACAGACTTCCCGTGGCTGTCTTCCACCGAGAACTCAGAACTCTGTTACTTACAAACTCAAAACTGTTATATCTGTAACTGGCAGTATATAGCCTCCACACCAAACACACACAGAAAACACAGTCCTATTGTTGCATAAGGAAGACCACAGAGAAAATGAGTCACATGATAGCTACCTCACCAGTCCATTGGCATGCTGACTTTTGCCTAGCAACGAGCTATAAACATTCATATTATTGTTGAGTGCGCTGAAGCAAGGTGTTTATCGCACCATTGCCTAGCTATACACATTCCAATATGTATTCATTGATAAACTTCATCACAAATAACATTGAACTTTCTCAGACTGATGCATATGTACATAGTCTTAACACAACGCACAAACACTGTCTTCATAAACAAACTGCTAACCTGTCATGCTTTTAGAAATGCGCATATTCAAAATCTTCAATAAACTGCCATTGGATATCAGAAGTCATATGAAGGAAACAGCACAGTTTAAAATAGCACTAAAACAATACTTAATCACACACTTGTCCTACTCTGTTGATGAATACCTGTTTGAATAGTGACTCATCTATGTGAGGGTTGTGTAAATAGAAGAAGTTGACAATATGAGATTTAAAGGTTGTATAAATAGCACAAGTTGACACTGTGATATATGTGAGTGGATATATCTCTGAATACCACTGTTTTTATTCCTGTTTTTAGATATTCTTAGTATTTATGTGACATGTTCCACATCCTACAGTCATTTGACTAACTTTTGGTCTGTGGAATGCAATGTAATGTAAATGTAATTATAAAGTGAATGTGTACATGGTGGTAGGATGGCAGGACAGGTGGGATACTTGACATGCAACATGCGCTCCACTAAAGAAGCACATATAGGAGACACTTTGCACCACAGAAACCAGTCTGTGAGCATGTTGCCAGGCTTTAAACCTCCAAACCCAATGGTATTTGCTGGTGTTTACCCCATGGACCAATCACAACACATTGCCCTACGAAGTGCCATTGAGAAACTTATGCTCAATGATTCAGCAGTGACAGTCACTACTGATTCCAGGTAAGAATGGATAAAAGCAAACTTGTTTTAAGTCTTGTAACTGTATACATCAGGAGCTGGTACTTTCTGATCTTGGTTATATTCAGTATTGGGAAGTGTTAGCTTAAGAACATATTAATCACATGTGTACAAATAACAGACCTGACTCATGGATACACTGAAAGTCCAAACATGAGCCTGACTTGTTGACCTTTTCCATCTAGATGCACCTTTTTGGCTGTTTCAGTAGGGTTCTAAAGACATGCAGTGTGCCACTTAGAGAAGAGCATTAGACATTACACACTGGCTACTCAAAGCTGCATAAATACATAATTTCCCGTTATTAAATATAGTATGATTGTGCATTCTTTACAAGTGAATTAAATGAACATACAATACAGCCATCCATTTATTACAGAGCTGGAATAGCTTAGTTGGTATAGTGACTAGGCTATGGGCTGGACAGCTAAGGTTCGATTCCTGATAGGGACAAGAGATTTTTTTCTCCATCATGTCCCGTCTGGCTCTAGGGCCCACCCAGCCTCGTATACAATGGGTACCAGGGGCTCTTTCCCCTGAGGTAAAGTGACAGGGGCATGGAACTGATTGCTCACCTCTATCTAGTACTGTGGTTAAGAATGGTGGAGCTATATACTTCCACTCCCCCACACATTTTCATGGCATGGTGCTTAATTAATTAAAGCCCAGAAATATCTTTAACTTCACCATACCATCCATTTATTTGCATGTTTTATCTTTGAACATAAAAACTACATGGATTTGACTCAAATTTGGTGTAGGTGGTCTACATTAAAGTTGCCATGCAATATGACTTGTCCCCAGCACATATTGTCTCTGAAATAGCTTGCATTCCTGCGTGTCCTGTAGCAATAGTCGTGACAGTAAGAGCATTAAATGTACTAAAGTATAGTAGGACTAGAATTGGATTATTAAAAATGATGACATAATTTTTTTACATACCATAAGTTTGGACAATGTGGTAGACTGATCACAGTGTTACAGTATAAAAGAAACTAGAGACCTAGAACTACACAAGTTATTCAGTAATAGATCATGCCTTGAAGCACGGCAGTCTATCTTTCTTAAAACATACATACCTGTCCTCTGATTGAACTCTGGATAGTTTTGTTATTTTGTGTAACTTTTGGGAAATTAGACTCTTAACATCATTTTCATGATTGTGTGTTCAGTCCAGCACTAGGGCAGGGCTGGAGGTTAGGTTTCCTTGGTTTGCTGCATCTGGAGGTGTTCAACCAGCGTCTTGAGCAGGAGTATGATGCACAGACTATCTTCACAGCACCAAGTGTCACGTACAAAGGTTAGTGGTGTTACTAAGGAACCTTTAATGGTAAGCTTCATGTATCTGTGCCTCATATAGGTCTATAACTAACTTCCCAACATTTTATGGAACCTGAAGATTCATTATAATGTTCACAAGAGCCCTCCAGCGGTCCCTGTCCTGAGACTGATCAATACAGTCCATACCACCCCATCCTGTCTCTCTAAGATCCATTTTAATATTGTCCACCCACCTATGCCTTGTTCTTCCTGCTGGTCCCTTTCCTTCTGGCATTCCCACCAGTATCCTATATGCATTCCTCTTCTCCCCCATTCGTGCTACATGCTGCCCATCTCATCATCCTTGACTTGATCATTCTAATTATATTTGGCAAAGAGTACAAGTTATGAAGCTCATCATTATGCAGTTTTCTCCAACCCCCCTATCACTTCATCTCTTCTGTCAAAGTCTTCTCTTCACCACCCTGTTCTCAGACACCCTCAGTCTGTGTTTCTCCCTTAATGTCAGAGAACAAGTTTCCTACCCATACAGACCCACAGGCAAAATTAGTTTTGCATATTATAATTTGTAGGTTCTTTGACAGCAGACAAGACAGAAGCAAGCATTACCCGAATTCAGTCTCCTCTTAAATTTCCTCTTGAATCAAGTTTTGATTTATTACTGTCATTCCAAATATTTGAACTGTGCCACACTTTCAAAGGATGTGTTAGCTATCTTTATGTCATGACTTTGTTCTGCATTCTGTTGATGAGATGCCAAAATATACTTAGTTTTCTCTGTGTTTACTCCTAGATCAACCTACTTACTAGCGGCAGTTAATTAACGTTTCTGTGTTTTTCTTTATGGTATCTATATTATCACCCAGCAAATTCACATTATCAGCATAGACTAGCAGCTGATGTGTTCTATTTAATTTCAGTCCCATCTGGTTTTCTTGGACCTTCCTAATAGCATACTCTAAAGCAAAGTTGAGGAGTAGTGGCAATAAACATCTCGTTTTAGACCATTCTGGATAAGAAAATTATAAGACAAATTTATATCTATACAGACTTTACTACACGTTTTGTTTAAACACATTTAATCAGCCTAACTAGTTTCATGGGTACCCCAAAATCTATGAGAATACTGTACAGTACTTCCCCCCTTACTGAATCATAGGCTTTCCTGAAGTCTATGAACAGCTGATGTACTGTCCAAATGTGATGAGCCAGGATAGCGTAGTCTTTATTGTGACTAGCTACAGGCTAGACAACTGAGGGGTCAGAGTTCTAGTCCCGGGAGGATCAAGAATTTTCTCTCCTCCACGTCATCCAGCCCACCTCTGGGGTCCACCCAATCTCCTATCAAATGGGTATTGAGGTCTCTTTCCCCGGGGTTAAAGTGGCTGGGGTGTGAGCTCACCACTCACCTCCACCTAGTACCAAAGTCAAGAAAATGGGGATCTATACATCCACTCCCCCATACACCTTCATGGCATAGTGCTTAGTTAGTTAAGCACAGGGACAGCTTTACCTTTACCTTCTACTGTCTCATTGTACTCCCATTTTTTCTGCAGTATCTGATGAATGCAAAAGATCTGATCAGTAGTTGATCTGTTACACTGAAACCCACACTGATGATCCCCAATAGTTTCATCCATATACGGACCTAACCTTGAGAGAAGGATATTGGATAAAATTTTATACATAGTTGATAGCAGTGATATCACACAGAGGTCTATATTGCAAATATTATCTGACTGATGTTGGTGAGTCTTGGTATAGACATTATGCCACTGGATACCTCCCTTCCTTGATACTTTAATTTTATCATTAACAATCCTGGCATGGCAGTTATGCAAACATATGAGGTGGGAACAGGGCTTGAGGTGGGGTGGGATGTGGTGGGATGGCATCCCGGTTCTTTTCTAAATGGCTTAAAAGCATCTCGTTACTTCTTTTGCAGTAAATGCAATGTACAATACCCAGGGCTTGAGGTGGGGCGGGATGCGGCGGGATGGCATCCCGGTTCTATTTTCATTCCACCTCAAGCACTGGGTGGGAATAATGCTGTGTAATTCAATGTTACGTCCTAAGTACTGTATGGGGATGGGTTATATTTTTCAGAAATTCTAACAAAGAAAGAGTCTTAAATGTATAGGTGTCCATAAAATGCACATTAAAACATCTTATACAGTACTTGCACAAAGGTCACTGACTTTGACAGATCACTAAGACAATAACTTTACCCATTAGCAGTAAGTGTGTGGAATTAAAAGTATAAACAACATGCAACTGCATAATATGAATCTCAAGGATGCATTTGTTGATCCTTGTTTCATTTTTTCCCATAATCCTCATTTAGCCCAGAACACATTTGCTCCCATTTCACCAGCACCTGTCCCTTCTGCCTTGTAGATGTGGCAGTAAGTTGCTGCACATTGTAAGAACCTTCTTCCAGTACTTTTAGTACTGATCACTGTGTGTGTATGTGGAAAGCTCAGATATCATAAAACTCTTACCATTTTATCCAAGTAATCTTAACAGTCAAATGAATGTATAAGGGGTGGGCCTTCTCGGCCCTCGCACCATGACCTACAGTGATCTATTGTGCTTAATCTTAACCGTTGGTACATATTGAAATTCTTCTGGTTTTGAAGACAAAAGGCTGCTATTGGACCCTAACCTGAGTCAGTTCAGTAAAGTCCAGTTCACCTTAAATGCTGTAAGTCTATTTTAATATCTATATGCAATATATTTCACCTTTTCTACTTAACAACCATCTCTTTTGCAGCTAGGATATTTGGAGAGAAAAATGTGAAGCAGTATGGTGGATCAGAGATTACCATTACAAATCCAGCACATTTTCCTGACCCATGTATTGTTACTGAATTCCTGGAACCTATGGTGATGGGAACAATCATCACTCCAGGTTGGTGTTCATGTGACTCCAGCATTGCATACACACAACCCTTGACCTTGAATCAGTATACATATACTTTTATGTATAAATGAAAATGGGCTGAATAGCACATGCATATACAAGGGGGGACCCAAAAATAACCGGAAAGGACCTGTTGCGCGTGCATGCTTTGTAGTTACGAGTTGTGCTGCTAGGTGGTGTTAGCTGGGGGTCTCCCGCGACTGTTAGTGAGCTGGCGTCAGTCTGAGTTAAGTGGTTTGTCTGTGGTGCTCTGTTGTGTGCGTTCCTGTTTCAACCCTTTGGCGATTAGTGAGATGGCCGACCAGAAGGAACAAAGAGTGTGCGTGAAATTGATGAAGATCGTCGAAAGACCATTGACCAACTTTCTGAGGAAACGAACATCTCATGGAGCACGGTCCAGCGAATTTTAACCGAAGGTTTGCACATGAGACGGGTGTCTGCAAAATTTGTTCCTCGCTTGCTCGGAGATGACCAAAGAGAAAACCGCGTGAATGTTTGCCGCAACTTGAAGAGTGAAGTGCAGTTTTCCCTAACAGAAAGCAAAATTTCACGCACACTCTTTGTTCCTTCTGGTCGGCCATCTCACTAATCGCCAAAGGGTTGAAACAGGAATGCACACAACAGAGCACCACAGACAAACCACTTAACTCAGACTGACGCCAGCTCACTAACAGTCGCGGGAGACCCCCAGCTAACACCACCTAGCAGCACAACTCGTAACTACAAAGCATGCGCGCGCAACAGGTCGTTTCCGGTTATTTTTGGGTCCCCCTTCGTACGTGTAAATTCTCTGACTTTGCTATGGCTAGGATGCATATAGCATCTTATATTAGCTTGGTTTTATGGACTGGGATAGCTTTGTAATAACGTGGACTGAAATACAATTTTAGTTTTTCTGTTATCATGGTGATATAAAATATGTTGCTAGGGTGTGGCTATCCTTCCTTTGTAAAGTATACATTGTGGACAAGTGCTTAGAAGTGCTATTCCACTATCAGAGGCAACACTACTGCTGCAAGAGAAATAGACTGTTCTTAACATCAGACAGAGCATAGTGGTGAGAACCATCTCTATTCCAGCTACTAGTATATGCCTCTTGGGTATGGTGGTTATTCATTGATGCAACTTTACTTTATTATGCTTTAATGTCTTTGGTTTTAGGAAATTATCTGATTGTGTGTTTCCAGCAACATTTTGTTATTTCATTGATATCAAAACAATTTTTTTTTGCTAGTTCTAGTGGGGTGAGGTAAGTCCCTTGGTACTGAAGCCTCAAATGGTCCTACTACACTAGCCCTTGATGACAGATGGTTATGGAATATTGGTAGAATGATAATTAACATGGGAATTTTTAAGATCATGGAGAAAATCCTTGCCCATTGCCTAACTGTGAAGCTGGTCTCCAACTACCTGAATTTGAGTATGGCCAATGAAATTATAACTAATTAACCCCCTGGAACATAGTTCTTCTTGAAAAGCTAATAGTTGCTCATCGTGTATGAATTGTAAGAATTCATTACCATGTTCACACGAGCCTGGACCCTATTCTGAGCTAAATGAAACGAGTCCATATTCTCACACCTTATTTCTTAACGCTTCAAGCATGACATATCCATACCAGCCACTACCTCCACAGGGTGACTTCTTTTCTCATTCAGTCTCATGGTTTGAAAGTCATGCACACTGAAGGACACATGCTTTCATGGTTGACCTATGACGATGGAAGCATTTTGGAGGTTTAGAGCCATTTTAATGTTACCCTACCTCTCCCCACATATACTACATAGGTCTCCCAAGTAATTACCTTCCCTTAAAATTTTTCACCTAAAGTTTTCTTCTCTCATGAATTTTACATATCCCATCTGCCTCATCCTCCTTGAGTTTATCACCATAATGGTTATTAGGTGAGGAGTACCAATTATGAAGTTCCTTACTGTAAAACTGTGAAAGACTTTACATGTTAAAGCCCAGAAAATGATAAGGAACCTTATGAATCAAAAGGTCAAGTAGACATGTGCACTCACATTAAATCTCAGCTTTTGTATAAGAAACAAAAATGAAAACCTAGTCTGGAACCAGAGTACTGTGTTTGCTTTCTTAGTGCCCTGTAGATTCCCCCCATATCCCTCCAATAAGCAAGAGAACTGTAAGCAGAATTTTGAAATTGAACTCAATTGGTTTGCTCCATATGAAACTTTTTTATTTTTATCATGTATTACAGAATTATTTATACACCATCTTCAAACACTACGAACAGACTTACAATATTACTAAAGACTAGCATCTTGAAAACAGTGTAACTGCAAAGGAACAGTCATTATCAGCAGAAGACTAGACATGGGATGTGGCATAGGAACACAGGAAAAGCCTGTGCCAAAAAACTAATCTTCACTCCAAGTGCACATTTTTTCTGCACATCTACATACTTGTATGTTTGCCAAACAATGGCTATACTACTGAGTGTCAGAGCCTTCTTTTCTTACTAGGCATTCCGCTAGCTGACCATCAAGAACAAAATCTGTTTCTTTGTTACTTTCTCATATACATAGTAGGAGAAAGTATAGTGATGGTGAAAAAGTTCGTAGATTTGTATGGTTTTGCACATTTGGAACACCCTAAATCAGAAAAAAAAAATATTTTTAGAATGCCACATGTATGTGATTCTTGCTAGTGCTTGAATTGTTGAACAGTTTTTATTCATACTCGGTGTCTGAGAGTCTGTCAATCGCAGATCAGTGCCCAGTGAATATGAACATTCTAACTCCAAAGACAGGGGCCCTTCAGATGGACAGCAAAACATAATACGGCGATTTTCTGCAAAACAGCTCAGACAATTTTGATTAAATGCCCGCAATTTATTAAGATTATCTCCCTAAATGAAACTGCATAGGTGGTATCTTCGGGAAATAACAGTACATACACTGGGGGCCCGAATATGGTATGTAAACTCTGTAGAGCCAGCTTTATCAGTTGGCCAGATTTCACTGTTGTTTATTAAACAGCAACTAACAATCGTCTACTGAGCAATAACCAGTTTCATTTCCAAGGTAAGACAGGTTCAGTCATGTATGAGAAAGTATGTGCAGTTTCTTCACACCAATTCTTTTCTTTGTTTTCTTCATGACAGGTATCTTATGTTTTTGGATTCAAAGCATGAATATAGCAACTATACACTGTCAATTTCTTGCCAGTAACTGATGTACCATTGCAATCATACATGTGAAGTTTAGTTTGACACTATAGTTACATTTCTTCAAATTGTATATATTCTGACGCCTACACCAATCCTGGGCAACACAGTAATCACCTTTCTGCTTAAGCATGTGACAACAATAGGGTGCCCGTTGCTAGGCGACAGCCAGCATGCCAATGGACTGGCTGGGTAGCAATCACGTGGGAACCCCAACAGACATCACCCAACAATAGAAATGGTGATGCAGGCGGTATTTTTTGTGGGGTGAACCCTGAGGCTATATTACAAAGTGAGGATAGTCCAGAATGCAGAATAGAGCGGTGCAGTGTGTGAAGAGATTCGAGTTCAGTTGGAGGTGAGAACAGAGGTCATCACCCAGTCAGAATCGAGAAGACTTCCTAGTGATTTGAAGTTACAGTAGGACTATGTGATAAACCTGTTGCCAAGATATGACTAGTCAAGACTGCGAATCCTAGTGCATGTGGAACGGTGAACTATAAAGTGAGTAGGATTTGAGATTTCCATGGTGGTGACTATGAAGAAGGCCATCTTCTGGGATGTGGCGCCATGTAGAAATTGTGTTAACCGACGTTTTGGAGGAACGTATCACCTCCATCTTCAGGGTAAAAGATAGTCAAAGATAGCCTGGGACTAAGGACACCGGGTGTATACAGTATCCCATGCGAGTGCGGCAAGGTCTATATTGGACAGACAGGCCATTCTGTGGACACGAGGTTGAAGGAGCATCAGTGGCACATCCGTCTCGAACATCCAGACAAGTCAGCTGTAGCTGAACATAGCATCGATTTGCGACACTGCATTCAGCTTCAGAATACCTCCATCCTCGCTACCAAGACCCATTATAAGGACCGCATCATTAGAGAGGCCATTGAGATTGAACTCCATCCCAACAATATGGACAGAGAAGTGGGGTTTTGTCTCAGCAAGTCATGGGAGACTCTCCTCTGCTCCCTCAAGTAACCTACGAAATACGGAAGAACCTGTAGGCCACTCAGGTCCATCGTAGCCCCCAAGCTACAGGGTTAATGCCCTCCATTTAACCTTCCCTTCTCTCCCCCTAACACATACTCTATACCAGCTCTGACCCACTACCTTCTGGCTATTCCACCAGACCCTTCCCCTCCCCCTCTCTACTATTTCCCTATGTAGCCACACTCCTCCTCTCCTTCTATTATACAGCTGTGTTTTCTCAACTGGATTCAGTCTGTTGCACTTGCTCTGCTGGTTTGCTCGCGGATTTCTTCTTGTCATCTACCCTGAAGATGGAGGTGATACATTTCTCCAAAATGTCAGTTAACACAATTTCTACATGGCACCACATCCCAGAAGACAGCTTTCTTTATAAAGTGAGTAGATCAGCGATATCGCTGTAATCACCTGTAATTCACAGCTGTGTAAATGTATAAGGTCAGTAAATCCAATAATCCAATCCAGAACCCTGTTATTAGTCACATGCCATAAACCATGACAATATAATTGTATGGCAAAGGTGTCAACCTAGCAATAACGCTCCTTTGATATTCAATTTCCAGTTGCAGAATAAAATTGGACTTGCGTGAATGTATGACAGCATGTTTCCCATTACAGACACATACCTGGGTCCTGTCTTGTCCCTCTGCATGGAGCGGCGAGGTACTCAGCAAAGCTCCATCAACATTGATAATCGTCATGTAATGACGCAGTTTTTGTTGCCACTGAATGAGATCATTGTGGATTTCCATGACCATCTAAAGTCTATTTCTTCAGGTTATGCCAGTTTTGACTATGAGGAATATGGTTTTGTTCCTTCAAAACTTGTAAAGGTGAGTTCTCTTATGAATCATTTAAAAATCAGAGACAAAGAATTTCTACCATTAGGAAATATTGGAAAGATTCCAAATTCAATTGTACATTTTGTAATGAGGAAACCGAAATGAAGGGCATATCCAAGCACCTGCAATATATCCCAGTCCAGCAGGTGTTTGGCTATGGCCTGGATCATCAAGCAAAGGAAGGGATCTTTTTCTGTACCAGCTCTGGGGGCCTCCCAGCTTCATACTCCTTCTCTAGAGGTAAAGCAGTGTGACCACTAACCTCCATCTATTGTAGAATGCTAGAAAGTGAGAAGCTGTACCTCCATCTAGTGTCATGTACTAGACATTTATACACCTGCATGACAGCTCAAGCATCACAGGCAAGCGAACAGTACTGCTGCTTCATATTCCAGAGGTGCTAGGTTCAAATGTCAGCCTACAGACTGACTCTCCTGACAGGATTTTCATGATCTTCCTCAGGCCTTCCAGACAAATACCAGGATAGCAGCTTACTTTGTAACTTTTTCTTTACTATTATTAACTTCATTTCTCATTCTTTCCATTTTACTATTCACTAATCCTGCCCTTTGAGGCTATGTAATCTGATCTACTGAGAGCATTGTTACATAAACAATAAACAAATTCATGACATCGGGGCATGTTTACATTTCCTTTATGGAACACTATTATGCAGTCTTTCTTCATGTACATTTTGAAACTGTTACGGCCAGTGTATCCAATTAAGTCTCATTTGCCTTCTTCATTACTGCCTGTCTTGCTTATTTTGGCAGTGGTTAAGGATTCCATTTTAGAGGTGGGCCTACAACTTGATGAAGGCTGTCGGCCACAATGGGGTCTCTGTATTCCTCACATTCACAAAGTTTTACCTTTGTGAGGGAAACCGAGTGGTCTGAACTTGATCTCTTGCCCTCACACCACTACGTCTCCTCTCTAAAACTTGACGTTACCTTGTACTGCAAACCTAGCCTTCAACCAATGTAAAATGTCACTCTGCTGTTGCAGCTCAACATCTTGCTCAATGGGATCGTGGTTGAAGAACTGAGCATGGTGGTTCATGCCTCCAAGGCGTCTGCTGTGGGACGCAGGATATGCCTCAAACTTAAGGATATTATTCCACGACAACTAGTTGAGGTGCGGCTATGTTCTTTATGACTTCTTATTATTTACACATAAAAAGGAAGAACATATTGTACGTTTAGCTGCATTTTTAATTTATGGTAACCAGTGCACTTAACTTGCTCATTCTGAAGGCCATACTGAAGCTAGTGAGAACCAAACTGCATGCAAAAATGTTCTTTGTTCCACTCTAAACATGACAGGAACGGTGTGTAGACTAAGTCACTTTGTACTGTAACCTTAAAAGTGTGTCTATTGTGTCAGTCTCTGATGATAGGGGGTAATGATAAAAGATGAATGTTGTAGTACATGACTGGAATGGTCACAAGGGAGTACCAAAGTTCTCAGAAAAAACTTGTCCCAGTAGTACACTGTACATCACAGGTCTCACTTGGACAGCCCTGGGGTTAAGCCCAGGTCTCCAAGGTAAGAAGCCAGTGACTGCCTGGGTCGCAGCACAGTTCTTTTGTTATAATTTAGTTAACCATCTTTCAAAGCTCAGAACTGAGGGCACATGTTTTAAAATATACAAAAGCATTTTAGATGACTGGCAATCCCAAGTGCCTCTTGCAGTTTCTGATGAATTTGGTAAGGGTAAGCACCTACATATTTTATTCTTATGTTATTTATTAACACTATTCCAACTGCAGAGAATCATGCAACAGTGATCTGATGATCATGAGTGATTTACAGGCAAAGATTTAGGAGGAAGCATGGTCTATTTTGTGGATAAGGACAGCTACAGCACTATCTGTAGTCCAGCTAAGATTCACACCAGAAAAGTCTGCAGTGTTACTGTACCAGTCTGCTAGGTAAAGGGTATGTCATGTGGGATTTTACACAATGGGCTGAAAATACAGACAAATAAAATAAGGTAACTTGGGGGTTTTATAATGTTTTAGAATATGAACTTACATGGTAGAATCCTGGGCACTGAATATGCATGAAAGAGATATGTTGAAATCAGCTGAAACTAATTCCTGGAGATGTTTCATTTGGTTGAGCAGAATTAGACACAGAATGATATATATAGCAACAATCCTAAAAGAAACCACCGCACACAAGAGCAAGTAAAATGTGATGGAATGGACATGTCGAAAGGAGAGAAAACCAATGACCAAAGTCATACAACACCAACTTAAAGACCACTATATGGAGGTTACAAGGAATTTACAGTGATAGAAATAGAAATCTGAAATGTTATATGGCTGCTTCCAGATTGCTATTCAAGGCGTAGTTGGAGGAAAAATTGTCGCAAGAGAAACACTGAAGGCATATCGTAAGGATGTGACAGCAAAACTGGTGAGTGCTGAGTCAGAATCTACTTGTGTTGCCATAAATTAGCTACAGTATCTACACATGCCATAAACTATTATTCCAACAAATGTGGAAAGTTGTACTTCAATGGAGCACATACATATTTCAGATTTTGCATACCTCACTGACCTCTATGTTCATTTACCACATATACTCTGTAAAGAGTAGACAATATTTTTCCTTATACAGAAGACTATTATTCCCTGTAAACAGATTATCCAATTTTCAGATTAACTGCAGCACTTTTAGATGCACTAATAGCTTAAATATTAGAGAAGTTATTATTTACATAGTGGCAGTCTCAATCTCTTTAGGTGTTTGAATGTTTCAGTTGTGCACTGTGTAAAGGCTAGCCTTACTGCAGCCCTACAAATCTTCTGCAACCTACACTAATCTGTCACACTGTGCAAAACCCCTCCTTGTTCCTGCTCTGCCAGTTTTGTGTAAACAAATGTCACCAAACTACCGTGATAGAACTGCTTCCTGTTGTCAGGTTTAGTAACATAAAACACACAGTCTTCATTGAAAGGTTTCAGTTTTTACAGCCCTTCGGTATTACTAACATTTCACAACCATTCTGTAAAATAACGGAGAAATATAATGAAGAGATGCTATTAAACTAGAGGTCTTCAACTGGGGTAAGGTAAAGTAATCCCTGTACTTCAGCATCACACCATGAAAACATATGTTGGAGCAGTCAGATTCACAATCCAATTGGTTTGCCCCTGGAAAGAGCCCCCGCCCCAGTAACTGTTGAAGAGGAAGTTGGGGCCAGCCCCAAGTAGTCTGGACACAGTGGCAAAGAAGGTAAACCCTGCCCCTGTCATGGATTGAGCTTAGGCTGAAATTCTGGTATCATTTGAGAAGCAACATGACACCCAAATAGCAGCCCACCCAGACTCCAGGGAAGAAATAGGGCTAGTCCAAACTGCCCTACTTACAATAGGGCAGCTTTTCCACAAATCACCCCACGTAAATGGAAATTGCGAGGTGTGAAAGAGCTAAGGCCGAGAAGACGGTGCTATGTAAGCACCCTTATGGCAAGGCACTCTTTACAGGCATGCTGCACTTGTATGCTGCCATCCACAATTCTTTCCAAACCAACTGAGGAATTTCACAAGCAGAGGAGACATAAGCAAAATTCCTCATATAAACAAGCCACCATCCTAAAGAAAACGGCAGTCATAAGCAGTAGTGTACCTGATCCACATTTACAGCCACATCTTGAATTACTAATAAGAGACTTCTTTGCACCCCTGAGGACAGAGCTGGAGCTGGAGGAAAGCAAAAAATCCAACAAGAGAGAACAGGAGCCAACAAACCAAGCTGGTAGGCCACCTCCCATCATCCTAACTTCTGCAACAAACCTCATACAGTTGCAGAAAGGCATCATCAAGGACACATTTGAGTTCTGAAACACCAAGAATGGAACTGAAGTCCTGATAAAAGAAATGGCAGACTTCTCAGCAATCAAATCTTTTTTCCTTTCCAGAAAACTACACCTCCTTCCCGAAATCACAGAAAACTATAAGGCCATCATAAGGCACCTCACTTCTAACACACCTACAGAAGAAATTTACAAAGCGCTGGTGTACCTTGTCTTTTACATAATCAGCATCAAGCAGGTGACCACTACTTGCTAGTCTCCTGCAGAAGATCCTGAAAAATGTAACCTTCCCCTCTTCCTCATAATCATATATCAATAAACGTGGGAGATAACAGATTACCCTGTGCATATGGCAAGACAGTTTTGTATTAAAATGTGAGTAAAAAATTTAAATTAGGAGAAATGTGTGCATGGGTATTGATCATAAAAGCCTACAACTGAACCCCATCCTAAAATAGCTAAAATAACTTCACATTCTTACAACATATTTTCTGAGATATATTTCAGTTTGTTCCACCCATCTGTGCATAGGTCTTCCAATCAAAATGTTACAATACATACTCTTTTCCTCCATGTGAGCTATTAGCCCTAATTACATTATGCTTCTTGATTTAATCACCACAATAATATTAGATGAAGCTCCTCGTGTTTTTCTGCATTTTCCCCTTACTTAATCTCTTCAGTGCTTTAATTTCTGTGATTGTCACAGCATCAGAAACTGTTGTTAAATTATCCACAAACCAAAACAATGCCAATAAAAGATACAAAGTTGTGACAGTCTTATTTATGTAATTTTATGTGTTTTCCTGTTAGTCTAAGTATTCCCTCTTCAGTACTCAATCTTTAGATGTCCCTGATCTCTGTTCTTCCCACAGAACAGTACAGTATTGTTAAATAACCCACAGACCAATTAGCAGCACAGAGCCTTTGTCATATTGTTATTGATATGTTTATTCTTCTTTCTTCAGTATGGGGGAGATGTGACAAGGAGAATGAAACTGCTAAATAGACAGGCAGAGGGCAAGAAAAAAATGAAGTTGGTGGCCAACATTAAGCTTCCACGAGAGACATTCATTGATGTGTTGAAGCGATAAAGCTTCAAGAGTTATGTGATTCACCACAGCTTATCATCATTTTAGTCACAGGTAGTACCAAAAAGGCTACCAATGGAATATAGTGAGACACCATTAGCATCATTTTTAAGGAACCAAGAATTGCTCTGACCATGTTAAGATGATGGCTTCTTTAATCCTCTAATGAGATACAGTGGTAACATGAGAATGTTTCAGAATTGAATTTTCTCTAACTTTTGGAAATGATAAACAATAAAGAGGGGAACTTCAGTGCATGTGTTAAATAAATATTGTGAAATAATATTCTGAATGGATAGTTCTCTCCCTCTCCCCCTTCTCTCCAGAATACATGACAGGGCACAGTACAATGGAGAACAACACTTTTTTCTGTTTCAAACCCAGGTATTTTATCTCTTATTAGGCTACAGGATTAAAAAGATGGAACAGCTTTCTGATATGTGATCAGTAAACAGAGATATGAATAGTGACTCTGCCTTGTATAAATTTACAGAACTACTCATTTGTGGATGTTGTGGATCACCACACATCCAGGATGTGTGACCTGTAGTTAGTTCTATGAGTTATGGAACAACCCACATAGAAATGTCATCACCACAGGCCATGTGTCCCAATGACGGAGTCATTCTGTTCCGTTACATATCATCATCATCAGTAATCTGTCAGACGACAGGTCCACAGTCTCTTCCAAAACAATTCCTCCACTTAATGCGATCTAGAGCTTTCTCCTTCAAATGATAGTATCCTCTTCTGTCCCCAAGGTCATCCAGCATCTTCTTACGTCTTCTTGTCACTTCTATCCGCCCCTCTATCTTTCCTTCAATAACTTCTTTTAGAAGGCAGTTTCTGCGTAAAACATGACCAATCCAATTAGCCTTCCTCTGCTCACTGACTCTAATTAACACTTCTTCATTTCTCACATAATCGGTCCAACTGATCTTCTCCATTCTTCTCCAACACCACATTTCAAAACTTTCCAGATGTTTCTGATCTACTGCCCTAGGTGTCCATGTTTCAGCCCCATAATTCACCAGCACATCTTCCCATCTCTGGGCTACTGGGAAACTACTCTGCCCTGTGCAGTTATAGAATGGCTATAGCCATTCAACATTTGTGGCTACAGTGTTCACATAGTGTGCTGAAAAGGTAGGATATATCTAATTGCGGGTGGAAGCATGCGTTAAGACTACAGTTTCCAGTGGTTAAGCGCCAGCAAAATAATTTGCAGTAGAGGTACTTACTAATGTTCCTCCTGCTCAAATTTGATACATTAATTTATGTTGTTAACTCCTGTAGGAACACTTAACTCTTTCTCTAGTGTGTGTAATACTTATGACTCATGCAACCAAGAACCACACACTAATGCTAATCCATTAATCACCCACAAAAGGGCCATAATTTTTATCAGTCACTTTTTTTGTTTATTTATTAGCAATGTAAATATACTGTAACAGATCTGATCAAAGCAAAGCCAGGCAAAGAATCAGTACAGACTTTATGTATGCTGTAGTGCAGTGATACTGGGAGTGTGTGATTTAGTGAGACTTTTATAGTTCCTGTGTTATAGATCTGTTGCCAGGAAATGGATAGTGAAAATATTGTACAGGAATAGCCACTGTTGAGATCTGTTACCCTGCAATGACTACTGCAAGCAGATATGGAAGACTTTATTTTGTGTGCTATAATTACAGTAATCTTAAGTGTTATAGTTACTTGTAGTTATGACTAGTGAATATTCAATAAATTGATTCCCCAATCCAAACCCATGTCATCAGTCACTAATACATGAGACAATTCATTACAACTGAAGTAGTTTACAGTTTTATGTGGGAAACAAGACGTAATACAGTAGGCTTTATATTATACCTTCTAGAAATTCCAAAATTATTTATTAATTTAGTCTCTCTGAAGTTTACTGACTCTTGACTGTCTACATGTGCAAGTTCTGTGTAATGCCACTACACAAAAGGGAATGTTTCCAGAAATATCACACTCTCAAGCACTTCTAGGAGCACTGGTAAGTGTTCTCCAAAAATTTTAGTTCATAAAATTAATTAGGAGATTTTATATTCATTTTTAAAGTGAGCAGTGCACAAGTTACAGTAGTAGGTTTAAAAATGCTGGTCCCCAGGGTGATTTAAATATTTAAATCACCAGTCTGCGAAGTGTTAAGAACAGTGTGCTGAGTAACACACTTGGTCCTAAGAGGGAGGAAGTAACAGGAGGCTGGAGAAAATTGCATAATGAGGAGCTTCATACTATTAGGATGACCAAATTATGGACAATGAAATGAGTGAGGCATACAGCATGTGCAGGAGAGATAAGAAATGTAGAGTTTAATGGGTAGCTGGGATAGTGCAGTCAATATAGCAACTCGCTACAGGCTGGACAACTGAGAGGTCAGAGTTTGAGTCCTGGATGGGTCAAGAATTTTCACTTCTCCATATCGTCCAGACCAGCTCTGGGGTCCACCCAACCTTCTATACAATGGATACTGGGGACCTTTTCCATAGGGTAAAGCGCCCGGGGTGTGAAGCTGCTGACCACTCACCTCCAACTAGTGCCAAGGTCAAGAAAATGTGGATCTATACATCCACTCCCCCATACATCTTCATGGCATAGTGTTATTAGTTAAACAGAGGGACAACTTTACCTTTTTTTACCTTTACAAAGTTTAATGGCTGGAAATTAGAAAGGAAGAGACTGCTTGAAAGACCTAAGCACAGACAGGTAGATAATATTAAAAGTGATCTTAAAGAACTAGGGTGAGATATGGACACTTAGGATAGGGACCAGTAGCAGGCTCTCGTGAATGCAAACCTTTGGGTTCTATAAAAAGCTGGGAATTTTTTGACTAGCAGTGCTGTCAACTTCTCAAAAAGGATTTTGCTCCATGACTTTAATTTTCTGCTTAAGAAATTTGTTACAGTCAGTGGACTACATGGCATTACATCCCAGAAGATGAAACTCTCCACACAAAACATTGTACCAATTAGACCCTAACTGGTATCCATAATATACACTAAATTCCAATGACTTAAGACAAAAGTGATGAATCGTGATGGGGCCATCCGACCGCCTATCCAGTTTGGACAGTAGTTAAGTCAGCTGAAGTGTGAAGCTGACTGCTCATCTCTGTCAAGTCAAGGGGACCCTCCAGTGTGAACCAAGGTAAAGTAAGCCCAATTATGTGTTAGACCTCATGCATACAATTGTATAATGTCATGTGAGGTCACCAAAATGTGTCTGGGTGAATGAAACAGCCAGCTAGTGCTTCAATATGAAGTCCAGCACCCATCTTTTTCAAATACCAGTACTCAATTTCAGTACACAATTGACAGTTCTTTTATTTCTACTTCATACAATACCAAAAATAAACATGGAACTTGTATAACACAATCATCTAAATTTTTTATTTTCTCCTTGTTACATTACCTGATCCATGACTGTAGTGCAGACTTAATTCCAACATTAAATGGTGTGTGATATCCAATGCCCAGTTGCTCAAGTCGTGAGGTATCTAGAGTTGTGTCATAGGGGCGAGGTGTGGGTGTGGTAGCACTGGGAAGGTTGGAGTCTGGAGTCACATGAGAATATGGCAGATGGAATACTCTCGCAATCTGCACCAGCATGCCGTACTTCGTGAACACCTCTTTGCCACACCAGTGGAAAATGCCACATATATTTTCATCCTGAAAAAATGTACTGAAAAATTTAACTTCAGGGTTTGAATAAATATAACTCATTTTATGTGGATTTTTGTATGGATTTGCTGAGGCTCTTGGAAATGATATTGAATGATAAAATTATTGTGAACTGAACAGAATTGGAGAAAGCAATCTGATCAAAAACATGATTCACTGACAAAATAAGATATGCTGCAAGTGTTTTAAATGAAAATGCTCAAGAAAACAGGACCTAAAAGGGACAAAGTAGGTGAAGAATGAAGGATATTATGTGATAAGGGACTCTGTAATTTATACAGCTCCATTTACTGCTCTTTATGAGAGCAGATGCAAGTTACAACGGGATGAACATGTGACTTGGTTGATTACAAGAAATGCATATATAATTTTGGTTTCAAGAATTACCAATTTCAAAACTGAGAATGAGGTGTTAGGGAATTTAGAGAAACAGGTTCTGTAGAAGTGAACTGGATTGAATTAATTCAGGAGCATTTCTAGTGGCAGGCAGTATGCAAGTGGCTGTTCCACTACTTTGGAGAAACTTTTGTTAGAATATGCTCTTTTCAGACGAGGATGGGAAATGAAAATCTATAGTAAATCAATCCAAAAAGAATACCTCAAGTCTCTTCATTGCCATTTGCAAACATATATCAGCAATATCATCAACATGCGAAGGGCGGCGGAGTTCATAGTTTGAAATCTTGCACGGTTTGTCTGTCTGGAGGAGGCTGTTTAGGAGAACAGTTACTGCACTTTCAGCCACATATTCAACTGGACCATACAGGACTGGCACACGAAGCACAATATTGCCTGAAACAAGCAAAGAAAATGAAATACTTACAATTTGCACCATTACTTAACACTCAGATGGCAGAAATTATTTTCTGGCTCAGATGCTGGATGTGGGATCTTCTCACCTTCAGGAACCCATTTTATGTTAACATTGCATATAAATAAATAAATAAACAAATAAATGAAAATGCAATGCTTTCTGATTTATTTATTGGTTCGTTTATTGTTTTGAAATACAGCAATAATTACTACATAGAAAGCTTCTAGAACAAAGGCCTACAAATGACATAACATGCCCAATTCTGCTCTGTAGTATTGGAACCTTAGTATTAAGTTGGCATACATATTTCTTAACCTCTCATACTAAATAGTTTTAAATACTTTTTTTAACATTTCTAAGTATTTTTTAAATATTTTTTAATATTTCCATAATATATTCAACACTTTATAAATCTTAATATATGGTATACATTTTTATATCTTATCTTATTTTGTATCTTCTATTTTAATTGGAACATTTAACTTGAGGCAAATGTTATCTGTTAGTGTATAATATGACATGTTGCACTGGTATGGATCCATATCGGTAGTTCAGTAACTGTACATATTCCTACATATAACTGCCTGATGATGGTCTTGTACGACCAAAACATATAGCAGGAATAAAAAGTTGAATTGTAAAACATTAAAAGCAAGTATATTTGTTGTGTTGACAGTTAACCTAATTCCTACAGATTTACGGCAGGTAAAAGATCCTCATGTCTCTAGGAGACCTCTGAGCAAAATTAAGCAAAGTTTCCTGCCCAAGCAGTTTCCAATTCCTCTGGTAGATGGGGAAGTATCAGGGACCACTGCCAGTGAGGTGGCCGACCTCACTGGCAGGACGGGGCTGATAGCAAGCACCAGTACTGGAAGGGCATGGCGACTGGTAGAATATCAAAGGGGCACGCACAATAGACTACTAGTTGTGGTGCATGGGGAAACTCACCCCCTCCAAGAAAAATAATAATAATAATAACCTAATTCCTATATATTGTAACGTGTTTGGAATAGGCACTTCCATATTAACGCAATAACAATGAGCCGTTTTGTAGACAATACCAAAACAATGAACGCGTTTCCCCAGAGATGAACAACAGAAGGCCCGTTAAGTAACAACGGATGAGACGAAACACGTTAACAGTACATAAGGAGCATTCCCAAAGCAACAGATTGCCGAACATGTGAGATCAAACCTTGGCGAGGGGTGTCCTCTACTGAGTCCACAGAACACCTACATCAGCCGAGAGCTACAGACAGCAAGAATACAGTTGGAACCTAGTCGCCATACGATACAGACAGAAGACAGTTGAGATCCAGCCATGGCCAAGGATAGTTGAGACGTCGCATTGAAGTAATAGGCCAGAAGTCAAGTGACACTACAAGTGATAACAACTGTACGGTGTGTAAGAGTGAATGTTCAATAAAGATTCACTAAATCCGAGACCCACGTAAAGTTATTTGTCACGTGACATACCCAACACATGACAATATATCTGGAACACACAACAGGATGCAACAAATGAAGACAGAACCTTAGGCAGTCACCAATTGTGAGCTGTTAAGTGATTGTAACTGAGTGTAATTGTAAAGCAGCACCAATAAATCCAGTCCTCCGATCCAGGACCCATTATTAGTCACACATACCCCCTACACATGACAGTATCAAAATGGCCAACTAACAATATGCACACACCTCTCATACCGAATTTCACCAAATTCTATTAAGTGTTTATGTTATACATGGTCACCATTATTATTATTATTATTATTATTCTTAGTGGGGTGAGACTGAGTCCACTTGGTACTGTGGCTACTACTGACCTATTGTACCAGCCCCAGATGATAGATGATAGTGATTGTGGAGCAACTGGTGGAATGAAGATTGGCAAGGGAAAGAGAAGTACTTGGAAAAAAACCTGCCCCAGCACCACTTTGTCCACCATAAACCCCACATGACTAGACCTGGGATCAAACTACAGTCACTACATTAGAGTGCTTCCCCAGTGACACTAGGTGGTGTTGCAAATAGAAGCAGAATAGACTGTGGAAAAATAAAGTTTGCTCAAGCAAGTTAAGTTGTCTCTTCAGAAGTGGCCAAGATACTTGATTTATCCAGTACAACATTATTCAAGTCCTCTAAAATTGGAGTAAAGAAACTTGCAAAGGATGTTATGATCTTTCTGCTCTAATGGAGAAATAAAGCAAAAATCTGCAACATCTTCTAAAGTGAGTGTTTTAACTGATGATGCAGTACAGACAAACCAGATGTGTCCAAGAAATTATTTTGCCACTGTATATACCAATGACTGGCTCACTCAATATATCACTACACATAAAGGTGACAGTATAGAACTGAACACGCTCTTACTGACATAGCTAACAAGAACCTCCTTCAGTATAATGAAAAAAAGAAGGGTGCAGTTTAACTGTATGCATATTGGTTAATGTCAACTGATTTGATCATTATGTTTGTAAGTTTACTTCGTTTACTATCTCATAATACAGTCCTTTGTGTTGGGAAAAGGTTCAGCTTCCCAAATATAATCTTTTTTATTGTTCTTTGGGAAAGATATGTACAAAAGTTGTAACTGTCAGATTACTGAAAATGCATGTATGAACTTTGGACCATCAGACTCCCTGAGAAAAACTACTGTTGAACACCAAATTGTATGTCTCTGACTTTTTAAACAACAGCTATATGTACATATTTGTGAAGAAGAGCTGAATACATGCTAAACAGTGCCCAAGTTCATCAATTAAGATCAAGGATTTATTAAAAATAAAATACTGATATTCTGGGGAACCTTTTACTTTGTAGATATCCACTTGCAAATCAAAAATCATGAAAATTGATGATGACATGGTTGACATCATTGTTTATAAACTGAATGAAATAATGACACTGACTCTGCATCTGCAATGAATTAATATCACGATCACAGAGGATTACAAATTCACTATGAAAACATTTGTCATTCAGCATAGTGATGGGCTACAGGCTAGATCGCCCAGATTCAATTCCTAGCGATGAAAGATTCTTCTCTTCTCCGGAGCATCCAGACTGACTGGGGCCTATTCAGCCTCCCATCCAATAGGTACCAGAGGCTCTTTCCCTGGAGGTGAAGCAACAGAGGTGTGAAGCTGATCACTCATCTCCATCTAGCACTGAGGTCAAGAAAGGTGGAGCTATACCTCCACTCCATCATGTCTTCATGGCACAGTGCTTAACTAATTAAGCACAGGGACAACTTTACCTTTTACCTCATACACTGAAGAATGCTTTTCCACTCTTGTTCTTTACTGAACTAAATTAGCAGTAATTACCTTTGCCAAATGCGAGTGTAACCTCTTCCCCATTCAACTTGGTTTTCCCATACAGGTTGAGAGGATTTGGCACTGCATCCACAGCATATGGTGGGGACTTGCCATCAAACACATAATCCGTGCTGATGTATAGCATTGGCACTTGAATACAATCTGCAATATGTGGAGAAAAATTCATCACAGGACTGCACATTTTTGACATGCCCTATGGTAATAGAATTCAAAGATTCAGCACCACTAATACAGAAGCATGCCACTGGATACAACCCTAAGCCACTTCAGTCAAGTTCATATCCTCACAACTTGATTCTCTATGATGCAACTGGTCTCTTCCTTAGAAATTTAATTTTAGATGCATTTGTTACTAACAGTATACATGTAACAGTATGTCTACATTGGACCAATGCACAGTGTAGAACACACCGAACGTATATACGCCCAGACAAGAAACACATATGCCATAGTGAATGATTATATAAGATACATATCGTGCAAATAGCATACCAATATAACACACACTTACCAACCCGTACATCATAGAAACTTGACTCTGGGCTCCACACCCAGGCTTACTACATAGAAAGCTTCTACAACAAAGACCTACAAACAACATATGCCCAATTTTCCACACAGTAGCAGTGGAACCTTATCTTAACCTACCATACAAAAAAAACCCTTTAATAATTTTTAAAGTACTTTTAATATTTTAATAACATATTCAACACATTACAAATCTTGATATATGGTATACCTTTATATTTATCTTTTATCTTTATTCTTATTTATGTATTTGCTACTTTAATTATAACACCAACTTGAGGCAAAAGTTTTATGTTAGTATATAATGTGACACATTGCACTGATATGGATCCGTATCAGTAGTTCAATAACTCTATGTATTCCTATATATAATTGCCTGATGAAGGTCTTGTTTGACCAAAACATGTAGCAGGAATAAAGATCGAATATTAAAACCGAGTATATTTGTTGTTTAGATGGTTGACATAATTTCTATATATATCTGGAATACACAACAGGATGCAACCAATAAAGATTATATATCCTATCTCATTCTTCTTAATTTAAACCACCTAATATCAGATGAAGAGCACAAGTTCTGAATCCCTCATAAAATTTTCTGTCATCCTGTTACATTCTCTGTAATATGTTCCCATTACATTGCACATAAAATAATTTGCATATGCTTCAGGGTACTGGTATGCTCAAGTGTTATAGGTAGGATTACCAAATCCCATGGTGTAATGGTTAGCATTTCTGGTTCATATTGTGACATGTTTGTATTGTCCAGTTCATACTAATGGCTTGACAAACATGCATCTGCAGCAACATAAGAACGCAATGATAGAAGCCATTGTTAAAGGTGGTGTTTCCTATGCTTTCTGTGCTGAGGTTATATACTGAGAACCTTTGGGCAAGATAGAATAGTTGCAAGCAAGTTGCCAGGCAGTGAGGACAGGAGCCACTGAGCATGGAAGCAGCAAAAAGAATCTGCATTGACAGAAGTCACTACCAAGCAATGGCTATGTGAAGACACAGAGAACTGGGAACATGTTGTACTGAATCACAAAGTGTGTCAATTACCAATGGAGCCATAGCCTAGTAACAGCTAGTGAAAAACTGAGAATTAGTGTGCGCTGTTGTGAGATGTCGAGTATGTCAATTAGTGACAGCATTATAATTATTTGTAGTTACAAGTTACAAGAGTCCAATTAAATCAATTATCAATTTAAATCCCATGTCTAATCACTAAATCTTGACATTATTCAAAAGATTCTGGACATGTTGACTATGCTCATTTATGTTCTTTGTGGTTTTCCTTATTCTCTCTAGACAGAAGTTGGAATAGTACTAGAAAACAGGCCACCACCACCTCCTCCTATATTGTTTCCACTTCATTATTCAAATCAATGTAATATTTGATGCCATAGAACTTATACAATTGAAAATGTGTTGTTAACTATGCCAAGAATGAAATTCAGAAAGGATTGAGGCAACAAGCATAAAAATCATCTTTTCAAAATTTGTCATATTTCAATAGTAAAAAATGTATTCATACCAACAACTTGTGCAAGGTATCTTGAAGCATTAATATTGATATTTTCAGCACCTTCAGGGTCCAAGTCAACTTTTTCTGGGAACCGTTGGGCAGCACAATGGATTAAAAAACTTGGTTTAAATTGAATGACTGCCTTTTTGACTTCATTTTCATCGGTTAAGTCCAACTTATGTAAGCCCTCAGCAACTCTGGAAGAGAAATAATGAGATAATAATGAAATAATGGTCAGTAAAACCTGGCCATAAAGGAATTCCTGTGGAAACTGAATCTTTTTTTCAATTTTGACAGGTTTCCACTTCACACTGGTGATTACTCATACAAGTAGATAAAAAATATTTTGATTTACAACCTTATATACTTGTATTTATTATGATCTATATCACAAGTCAGAAATTATGTATGTATACATGTGCACTATGATGTTAATGATAGTATAATTTTCACTTTTATTTCTTCATTTCTTTCTTCTTATTTTTCCAGTAGCCAACTGTATTCTACGCATACTTTCTTGATAGATGGACTTTTTTTTCTATTTATGACAGGAATTTTCCTTCTCAGGTAAATTTTGGAAAGCACAGTATGCAGCAAAATTATGAGGGTAGTTTGTTGACCTGGACTTTAATACTTTCCAAAAGATGTCAACACACCAGAATAACAAAACTCTCACCATGGCAGATGGTAGAAAAACTGCTCTCACTTCTTGACATGTGATCCTGGCCCCCTTTCTCTGCACATTACAGGTGGTATAAGATCACACACCCTTTCACTCCAAATGTCAACTAGAACTGTGTCAGCAAGTTTCTAGTGGAAGATAAAGTGAAACCAACTGAAATTTTATACAGGCTAAGTGGAAAGTATGGAGTCTATCAGTGTGTATGATTGGTGTCACAAATTTTCTGAAGGCCATGAAGAAGCCATTAACTAATCAAATGCTTACATTCAGCTGACAACCAGCACAGATGTCAATAGTCATTGTGTCAAAGAGCTAATTTTGGAAAACATGTAATTATTTTGTGATGCTGCATCCAAAACATGCATATGTGTTGGAAGTGTAGAACAATTATCACGATTATGTATTTTGAAGAAAGTGTACACATAGAGGAGATATCTAATTTGATTATGTTCTTCTGCATTAAGTAAGGAAAAGGGTTCAAGGAGATTAGAATGGATTTAATTTAGATTAGTAAGATGCAGGAATGGGGTGCCAAGATAGCACAGTCGGTATAATGACTGAATATGGTCTGGACAACAAAAGAGAGTTCAAGTTCCAGTAGAGTCAAGAATTTTCTCTTTTACACATCGCCCAGATCAGCTCTGGGCCCACTCAGCCTTCTGTCTAAAGGGTACCAGGGATTCTTTCATGGGGGGGGTCCCCTAAAATGCCATGTTCCATAACATGTTTTTACAACACCACTACTGATTTGATTTTAACTGTACCCAGCATAAAATCAATGTACATGGAAAAATCATATCTATCTGCACATTTCATCTTTATATTTCATACCAGATTTTGACAAAGTTTGGTATTCAGGGGTCTACACTAAAAGTTTAATTAAGTCCTCTGGCTTGATCTCCTTCAAAATTAATACTGAAACAATCCTTCTGACATGCAGCCCACTGTAATGTTTGTACCCACACAAGATAACACAGAGATATACAGAATCTGAACCTTCAATTCAAGTATCTGAAGTCCAAAATCACACAACTTCTGCTACCTGATAAAATACATAATATGACAAAATTAAAATGTACAGTGCATTCGGGATCAGTGCACATGACTCAAAAAGACTTAAGCAAATGAGCATTCTGGAATATCAGTAATGCTCTGGACTTGTATTTGGGAGATGCTTGGTTCGTATATCAGCCAGGACACTGGCTGTCCTAATTCTACGTTATTTTCCCCAGTCATTCCATGAAAATACTGAAATTGTACCTCGATTGGGCCACAACCGATTCCCTCAAAATCCTTCCTAATTTATTGCTATTCATCATCCTACTATTCGACGCTACATAGTGTAAACAATAAGGCGTTGTAAAATAAAACATGAATGTAGCTGAATACATGGTTCTTTCACCCGTAATATAACGTCGTACAGTCGGATGAATATCAACTGATGTTTCGGAGGAACATGTCTCCTCCATCTTCATGGTCGGAAAATAAGGATGAAACCAGTGTGAAAGCCGGTGGCAAGGGGGCAACACAGCGTTATATTGAACAAGACGAACTCTTCATAACCACCGCTATAAGTTTCAAACCCTACATAACTAAATAATATCAAAAAAAAATTGAAAATTATATACGCCATCAGCTAAAGAGTATCAAAAACTGTCAATGTTCGGTACGTACCTAGTATACGCTGTACCATAAATTACCCAACCTTCGGTGATGAATTTTTTATATATTGCTCTTCCTAAGAGACCTGATGCTCCTGTCAGAAACAAATGTTTATCTCTTGTTGCCATCTTAATACACACATTCGTTCTGCCGCAGTGATCGCTACTGAAACTACGGGACCCAGCTGACTGCAACTGACGGCTAGTAACAGGGAGCACGGGGAGCACCGAGGGCACCGAAAATCGTACAGATGCATTACAGGAAACCGGTTAAGAGTGAGCAAGAGCAACCTCGTGGAAATCTTCGTTCTTGTAAGATTTGAGGTTACCTACTTACTTGGAGCTGACGCAGACTTAGCTAACTAAATACAATATAACCATCAGCTCCGAGAGCACGATCGGTAAAATGGCATGCTATCGTACCACCTCCCTTTCCATCCTCCTCCCTCCCTAACCTAGGTTCACAGTAAAAGCAATAAATAATTTAGCAATTCTGACCGTTTGTACTTCAGAGGCTCTTACACCGTTTTCTNCACTCATATCCTTTGAAAGGGATATCAGCGATACTGAACCCAGTTCCAAAAAAAATTCCTTGCTGATAAAAGGCAGGATGAACTCCGACCGTTTCCTGAAAGCTGATTTCTAATATACTGAAACAAAAGAATCTTCTGCAAAGCGGGGAAGAGATGTAGCTCAAGTTCACAATAGGTTTCTTGTATGTAATCCATGAAGGTAGATGATGTTGTCAACAACATACTCATTACCAAAGCTCTGTGACAAGTGCATGTGAATACAAGGTAATTTCTATTGCTGCACTGCAGTTGCTTGTCACCAGTGTTACTTTCTCCAAATTATGAAACACCTAATGATGCTCATGTAGCTAGGTGCCACATATTCTCCCAGTAATTCAATAGCCGCTCTCTGCCAACTTCCACGAGTTAGTATAACCATGACATTACGATGTTACAAGGCAAAATGAAGCATTACTTTCCTAATGACTTACTGATGCGTCAGTATCTTAATCTTCCTCTTTGTGGCCCTTTGCCTGGCTGCATGAGTCATCAACTTCTTCATTCGCTTACACCACCAAGGAAAGTAAATTCCTGTCTTGCATGCATCACAGCTGACACCTCAAAGTATATGTCTGGCAATGGAACCACTGATATCAGCTATTGAGAACACTTCCATGTCACCAGCAAGTACTGCAGCACCTATGTCCTTCTGTACTTGCTGAGCAACATGTAAACTCTTGGGAACATCATCAGGGGATTCCTTGCTATGACTTGTGGAAGGATTTCGTGAAGCAGCATCAGGTGCCCTGAACAATGACTTTAGGTTATCCAGAAGCTAAGTACCATCGTCCACACAATTAGTTTCACATAGACCTGTAGATAGACCATTGATGATGGTAGTCTTCAGGGTATCTACAAATTGACCCACAGATGGGTTATTGTTCGAGCCACAGTAGAAACAAATAGCCCCAGTTGTGTTCTCAAGGGGATCCTGATTCTGGTTTCAGGTGTGAAGGTACACATATATCCTACTTGAAACCTGCCTCTTTCATTGTTCTCCACATGTGCCAGGCAGCAGAAATGTCAATTAGCCACCCAGTCTGTGAAGAAGGATGATGAAAAGCAGGTTTACCACCTTTAGGAAGATCCAACTACTTATAACCATACTTGCCTTCTTCCAGTGCTCTCCAGATAATAAAAACACAAGGAAACACAGTTATACTGGTCACATCTTGATGGACAGGAAAGAGCACTCTGATATATTCATTTCAATATGATGACAATAAAGTGAATATAAATTGTGAAGTGGGCACAGTCTTTTCACATTATCCTATATGCACATATGTCAGCCTACCTATGTCTGTCCATCTGTGGGTGTATGCAAATACAGTAAGTAGGAGAAACTGCATATATGGTAACCCCACCACATGTTAGACCTGGCATATTCAGCACCCTTAGGATCGGATCAGATCAGACACAGACCAAAAAACAGTGATGGTCACTATATTACAGCACCAAGACACCAAAATAAGCCACTGTAACAGAATGTTACTGTTATATAATTTTAAGTTACTGGTACAAAAATAGTGCAAAAGAGACAAATTAGATGAGACCATAATAAAATAGAGAGAAGATACTGCATGGATTTGGATGTGCACACACACATTCATGTGTAAGGTAGCAGGTGTTGGGTACCAGATTGCCACTGGCCTGAAACGCTAGAGAATATCATTTTGAGCAATTCATATGCTAATGCTTCTTTTCGTTGGGAATTAAAGATAACAGTCCACAGTGAATACACCCTTTGTTAGTAGGTTGGTACTTGCATGCACTACATTGTTTAGTCCCAGCATACAAATGTTGCGTTCTGCAGTTCTGCATGCTGCATATGACACATTTAATTAAATATATTAACAGAAATCCAAAGTCACTCCCAGAAGTGACATACTTTTACAACACTACCAAATTCTAACAGCAGCAAACCTGATTCTAAGGGTGCCTAGCTGAGATCCTATATGTCAGTTTGTCTCCTGGTAATACCCCTGAGATCGAAGACTTTTGCAACCAACTAAGTAGCAGCTAGAGCCAGTCGTTGAGATGACAGGTAGTGAAGTTAGGACTGAGAACAGGGTTGAGTATAGCAAACTGATAACTTTATACCTCCACAAGTAAAATATTTGATTTTGCATAGTGATGGATGTTGAGAGTCAAAACAAAGATACCACCCTGTCACATATACTGCTGAGCTCTCTAACAATACAGATTGATTATAAAATGTTTACTCTTGGATATAGCGTGAACAGTTGTGACCAAGACTTTGCAGCGATTAAAGCTAAATGTTTTCACTATAAGATCATTGTACCCAGCCAATGTATTGAAATTATTAAAAATGCAAAAAGAGAAAGCCAAAATTTAAGGTCACAGACAACTGGTTCACTAGAAAAATATGTCATTAATAAAAAAGACTTGCAGATGGCAAGAAATCTGAATGGCTTGGCTTGAAAAAGAAAACTGAGTACCGAAAATGAAGCAAACCCATAATGAGAGTTATCCACTTTCAGTTCTAGACCTGAATCAGTAAGGGGAAGACACCAGGATTTTAGAAACACAGAGCTACCACTCATACCCAAATGGGAGGACACTGACAAAAGAGAAGCTTGAATATTTATCGGATCTGTGTCAGCATATTCCACAAGTTTGCCATCCCTTTTACAAAAAACATAAGGGTAGTTACAGCGTTGAAGACACTGATCTTCTAGTGGACTCTGACCCACATGATGAATGGTATTCTCTTGTCCAGCATGTGGAACATGTCATCAGCCTTCTGGTGATTAAGTTGCAGATTCTGTACCCAAGAGATAACTTTTTGAACAATGACAAACATGATGAAAAGTACCAATAATTCATAATGCATATAGGATATTGGTGGGAAAGACATAAGGAAAGAGAGCACTAGGAAAGCCAAGACATAGGTGAGTGGTTAATATTAAAATGGAGCTTAGAGATAGGATGGTGTGGTATGGACTGGATTGATCTGGCGTAGGATACACACCAGTGGATGGCTATTGTAAACATCATAATGAACATTCAGGTTCTATACAATGTTGAAAACTTCTTGAATAGCTGAACAACTGGTGGCTTCTCAAGAAGGGCTCAGATCCATGGAGCTAATTACTTAGTTTTAATATTCAAAACTGTCACAAGTTCCTTCAATCATTTTATAACTACTACTTATATTTAATAACATATGTGAAGTAATTCCTTTATAATGTTTGCTTTGATGCCTGATGATGGCCAACAGTGGTCATGTAAGGCAAAATGACTTTACTTATTTAATTATAACATTAATTATGCTCAGCTGGTCACAGCAGCCAAGCGGTCTGAGGCATGAACTGTCTTCGCTCACTCGAAAGCCAGTATCGTGGGTTCAAATCCCACTCAGGGCATGGATCTTTGGAGTGTGTATGCATTTTTCTGTTTGTGCTGTCCCGTGTTTAGGTAGCGGCATTGCAATGGGCCAATCACTCATCCAGGGAATCCTACCAACTATGAAATGATTAAAAAAATAAAAGAAAACCTCGACACCAGTATAAGGGTATAAGAGGAACAAATGCGAAAAAAATTACACTCAGTGGATTTCTACTATTTTAAGTGTAGAAAAACCTAAGTTACCAAAAGGAGAATTAGATTAAAGGATTTTAATCAGAATTCTGACTCAGAAGAGGGGGTTAAGGCCCCATCTACACGAGCGCACGAAGTATGTCTGTTGAAACAAATGTACTTTATGACGGACGCTGCTGAGGACACCACACAGTTGCAGAATGCGGTGCAGTTTTTTGTCTGCAATGGAGCCAGAAGAAAGCGTGGCATTCGCCTCTCTTGTTTATTTCTACAACGGATATCACAACATTCGTTACAACAGACACATTTTGTGCGCTCGTGTGGCCCCAGCCTAAGTCACAAAAGTGAGTGAAATAATGGAGTAATCACAGAATATGGTTTGTTACAAAAATTATTATTATACTAGAGTACAGTTTGCACAGAAGTTTTAATAACACATGAATTCTGCAAAAACATTCAAGCTGTTTCTCCTCCTGAAATATGCTATTTGTAATGTTACTCTCTTTTTCCATAACACCACATAAATATTTTGAAAATCTGGGCATTTCCTAAACAGGTATGCAGACATACTGCAAGAACCTGCTATACATTCAGCATTTTACTCTACTGGGTAAGAATGGAAGTACTGATGCAGGAGAAACAAAACTGACAATTCATATAAAACTAGATTCATAGGTGTTCCCATTATTTTCTTTCCCAAAGCATTTAGTGTGGTATGATAAATCAAATGGTATTAAAAACATCTGCTTAGTTTCCTATATATATACCCTTTTTACAACAAACTGTAATTATCTATTAAGTTCTTAAGCATACTGCAAGAAAACAGAGCAGAACTGCCAACGAAGTTGTAAGTACCTGCTTTAACACCAGCAGTCTCATGTATCATATCTGATATGTTCTTGTTGCTAATACCTTCCTGACTGCAGTTACCAAAGCCATGCCGTTCATGATAAAGTATACAGTAATCTAAGAACTCTGTATTTGAAATTATACCTCCCAAGGTCATATAACCACAACTATGTAGGTACTGCTTCAATTTAAACAGAAAACAGAGAATGTGAATTATGCAGTGATATATCTGACATTAACTGCTCAACAGCTTGACTTCCGATAGTGTTTCAGATTCTGTATAATTAGGATATAAAAACTGCAAAGCAGGCACACTTCTTGACAAACATTATGACCAAATACAACCCACTCATAACATGCGATTCAGTCCTTGATATTGGTCCTAATACTTAAGGAGCTGTATGATAATTAGAAGGGCAAGACACTATAACAATGCAAAGAAAACTTCAATAAGCAAACGAGGTTTGTAAAAAAACAGTCAGTTCCACTCAATGCTCACTGTAGCACCTTGCAACAGAAGTCTACAGTCACCAACATTTCAATTTCTGGCACAGTACCACTGCAACCAAAACCTGGTGATGGTAAATCAGAACTGAGACTTCTCAGAAATTCAATGGAGATGTCCTTGGTAAAAATTTCTGGTTTAGTTCCCAATGCATTTCTGCCAAGCAAGGCCTCCACATGCCATGGAAACAATGAAGTAGACAATCAGCTGTAACAAAATAGAATTGTAAAACTGCAGGATTGGTACTCAACTATAAGCCAGTGTCATTGTTTCTGCAATAACTGACAACTGAAAAACAAACTATCCACTAAACAATACTCTATAGTTTACCCTAAGGGATTCTGAAATTAGAACCCAATACCCTGTCTCTTCACTCTTCCTATCACCATCTTCAGCACCTATATGGACTTCTGAATCAAAAGCGTCAATTAGAAATGTGTAACATATGAAGATAAATGGGGGCCATGTACCTTCTTATTCCTTTTGTAGTTCTGAACATACAACACAGAAGACAGAAAACGAACATAAAACAAGAACAAATACAATACGAATGGCATGAAGGTAACAGTTTTCTGCAGGTTGAGGACAGTGAGTTCAAAGCATGTATAAGAGGAGCAAAACTAGACAGTGCATTACTATTTCACAAGTAATAAACAGCACTGCTACTGTCAAATGACAATGCACTTCAACGCTATGAGCAGCGAGACATAGGTTGTGTGCTAGGAGAGTATCAATTCTACCACTCACTCAACAGAAATCTTCTTATTGCTGCAAAGTACTTCACACAATCTGACAGCTTCTCAGACATGCAACGGAATTGTACTAAAGGATAACATTTTCAGACTGCATATCTTCTTACAAGGGAAGTTACTGCCATTTACTTTACAAAACTGACTTTGCAAGTGACATGATATTATTATTAGCTTATAACATAATTTGAATAATCTTACAATATCTTAATAATAATAATTTTACTTCCATGTTAGGTGGGTCCCTGTCACCACGGCATGGCGCGTCCTCAGGTTGTGGATGGAGGAGACAACCTCCAGTTTTGGAGGGAAGCTGTGAATATATTGAATAAGCAGTCGCGGAGAGCCAACAAGGGGTGGCCCTCCAGCTTGGGGGTTAGGGCTGGGGCTAACAATTCCTCACTGTAGAAGATCATTATGTTACGAAAATGAACACAAAGCCTCAGACCTGGACTGATTCCTTGGATAAATGACCTAAGCTAATGAAAATGGATATGAGATTTGGCACTTGGCATGTACGAAGTTTGTATAGGGCAGGTTCACTCAGGACAGTAGCAGAAGAAATCTTATAATATAAGTTAGATTTTGCCAGAGTACAGGAGGTCAGATGGGATGGAGGTGGCATCGCACCAGCAGGAGACTATACATTTTTCTACGGAAAGGGGAATGAAAATCATGAATTAGGTACAGGTTTTTCCGTACATAAGAGAATTGTATCGCAGTTAAGAGGGTAGAATTCGTTAGTGATAGGATATCATATAATGAGGAGCTTCATAACGTGTACTCGTCTCCAAGTAAAACTTGAATGATCAAGTCAAGGAGGATGACGTGGGCAGGACACGTACCACAAACGGGGGAGAAGAGGAATGCATATAGGATATTGGTGGGAAAACCAGAACAAGAGAGACCACTGGGAAGACCAAGGCTTAGGCAGGTGGACAATATTAAAACGGATCTTAGAGATAGGATGGGATGGATTGGATTGATCTGGCTCAGGAGAGGGACCAGTGGAGGGCTCTTGTGAACATGGTCATGAACCTTTGGGTTCCATAAAATGCTGAGAAATTCTTGAGCAGCTGCAGACTTGGCTTCTCCTCATGAAGGGCTCGGCTCCAGTCAACTCACAGATTAGATAGTAATACAGGTAAACCTATTTTTGATTCACTCGTCATCTGCTACCCACAGTCACTCACTCAAAGTCAGGCAAACAGACTGATGGTGGCAAGTGTACCTCATATAGTTTGAAGGTAATTTGAGGGAAGTATTGTGGGATTTTCTGTGCAACTGCACTTACCTACAAGATGCCTTTGCTTTTCTAGCAGGTAGTTCTGTGGTGGGGCTTGTCACTTAAAGGGCTAAACAAGGAGGGTTAATGCTCATTAATAACCAAACACTGAGACCATGGTGGGAAAAAAAGTTTCATGCTTCTGACTGAAGTCCTCCGATCCATAACATTAAAATATTAAGCTGTAAGATCACTGATCATACTTCTTCCTACACAGTTTTTGTTAAGTGAAAACATCTGAGTCCCAGACAAGGATCTGAGTTTCTTTAATTGGCCATCTTTAAAGTACCCTAAAAGAGAAGAGAATGGTCTCCACTGGTACAAAGTAACAGAAAGATATACTTACTAGGATGACTATTCCAATAATAATGTACAGCTTCACATTCTTCCAGAACATGGAGCGTGCCAGGTTGCGGCTTGTCTTACGGAAAGTAACAGACTGCAACAATAATCAGTCAATTTTAGTACAACTTGCAATGTGTTTCGGGGTGAAAAAATGCAAGTAGGTTACTATTACAGATTTCCTTATTAAAGTGTCAAAAGCAGTGTTGCCTAAGCACTATACATGAAGGCATAAGAGAGGAGTGGAGGTAAACCACTATATATTCTTAACTTCAGCACATAATGGAAGTGAACATTCAGCCTTGTGTTCTGACCACTTTACTCCCAAGGGAAAAGGCCTCTGGTACCTTTTTCATGGGAGGATGGCTGAACCCCATACTCTCTTTGAATATATTGGCAAAAAGAAAAATTCCTACACCAACCAAAGAATGAAACTCCACTCATCCAGTATGCCGCAAGCTTTTCTGGACACACTAAAATACAATAATTATACATTTTATAAATAAACCATTTACACTAATTGTATTCATTTCTCAGTAACTAAATATTCAAATCAAATAAAGGAAATTATATTCATTACATATGAGTAAACCATCTGATTATGCTGCTCCTAGTAAAATACTAACGTTCACGCTAAGGTTTTCTGTTTTGTTCACAAGCAGTTCCAGTCTCTCCCCTCGCATAGCCACATTATCTGCAAATCACAAAATATACATTTTAATTCTGTTCCAGATTTTCATATTGAAACAGACACAAACCTAACGTATGCAGATCCATCTATACAACAATAGGATATAATGTTAATAAAATTAATAATTAAATGACAGTATTAGCTATATTGTTACTCTCACCATGACATGTTTTGATCTACTGATAATCCTCAGGTGAGTCAGCTGAAGCACACGACTGAACTCTGACAAAGAGCATAACCAGCAATAGCCTAACATACTATATCAAGATAAATATCAACTCTGCAGCTGATTATATGCTAAGCGATCCTATGCCATCATCTCTACAGATCTAACAGCAAATCTAACACATGCCTATGAGACGTAACTGCACAAGATAGTTACTGCAGACTGGCTAAACAGGACCTAGCAACCACTATAGTATACCACACCATCAAATTACAAAAACTATTAGATTAACATGCCACAGAGGTACACATCCAGCATCACCTACGGTTCTTGATAATAATGAACCTACCTTTGTTATGGGATTTCACATTGCAGTATTTCATAAGCGAATACTAACAAATGACATCTTTCAATTGTGAAAATGGTTCACTTTTTAGCTGTGATTTTATACCCATGTTCATAGAGCCACCTGAGGATAATCAATAGAGAGAAACATGTCATGGTAAGTAAAAATGAAGTTAATACTGTGATATGTCAATACATTGCCAGGCAACGGCTTGATAAACACCCCACAGTACACTCACATAACAATGGAACAACGGACTTATGCAACCCATTTCTGTGCAACAACTCTGTAAACACACTTCCATGCATGCGCAATGATGTCATCCCCAACAGTGTTTAGCTATCATGTGACATGTGATTTCTGTAGATTCAGGCAGCATGCCAACGGACTGGCTGGATAGCAATCACATGATGTATTTTCTGTAGGTCTGTGTCTATATATGTGTCAGAATTCCTAGGCTGGGTAGGAAGCAGATGGTCTCAGGCATAGCTGAGAACCCATGACACAAGGACACAAAACCACTGAAAGAATTCAACTGGAGAGTTCAGTCAGTTCTTGATAGGAGATAGCCACAGGAAGTTTGTAGTCAGCCTGCAAAGAATTAATGTGAGATCTGAAGACTTCATGTGTGCTGTAGTGCAGTGCAGTGTAGTTAAGAGTTAGTTGCAAGAGTGCGGCTGTGAAGAGAAGACTTTATGTGTAATATTTGGAGTAATTCAGTGAGAGTGTTATAGTTCCTGTGTTTTAATTGCATTACCAGGAGATGACTAGTATGTGTAACAGTAAATTATTAAGTGTAGAAACAGCGATAGCACTATAATTATGGTAATTACTGGTGGTGTGCATAAGAACTAAATAAACCCGTTCATCCAATCCAGAAACCGCATTATTAGTCACTAATACATGTGACAATATTGTCATTTTATTAATCTTATTAATTTTACATCCACTTGTTGTGCAGCTAAATCACATGTGCATGCACACACACAAGATTCAATAAAACTGTATTTGTTGTCACAAGTAAGACAAATATCACACCACTGATTTCTGAACATATGTTCAAGTCTTAATTGAGTGATTGAATCTTGATTATTTAATGCTTCAACAGATCATACAGTGTAAAATGGTGGGATAAGTGTCACTGATGGACTGAGACTGGAGAGACTTTAACCATCCACAAAAGAAGCTCAAGATAGTTGTCTCCAGGCTGATCTGAACCAGGATCTCCCAAATATGAATGAGCATAATGAGGCTAAAGTAAAGTATAAATTATATTTCTAAAAATAGCACAACACCTCAAACATAACAGTCAAAATCTTTAATTCTTTAAAAATAGGTCTGCATGATGTTCTGCTAATTGCACCTTTCATTAAGCAAAGTATCCTTTTTTGTATTTTCAGTACTTTGTTATTTTCTCTTTCTCCACCCCAAAAAAATCAAACTGTAACTTACTAAGGATTGAAATCTGGCAAAGTATATATTCCTAAGTACAGTAGAACTTGGTTATAACGTCATCAAAGGGACCTAAAAATAATGTCGTTATAAACGAATGTCGTAACCGAAATGGGCACTTCCACAGTAGCCTTATGTTAGTCACGTAAAAATCTACCAAAAACCGAGTTAAAATGTTGCATTTTTTAGTGAAATACGTAGTTAAGTATAGACTAACGTAACATTAACGTGGAATTGCCCAAATGTGTAATATCAAAGACATATTACAGCGCTTTTCACTGACAATCCACACCGCACTAATACTGTATATTAAAGGTAGGCCCACTCACCAAATTACAGTAGATTACATCAATTGTTGTGCCTTACTGTACCTAGATACGAGTACAGTAATCAGTTATCTTCATCTGTTTCCTGTTACTTGCCCAATACACACTTTCTAAATTACGTTCAATGTCCATATCAGAGAAATTCAGGAATGAAAATGACGTTACATACGAGGTTGATGCATTTGTGCATGTCGTACTAAGCAAGGTATAAAAACAGTTGCTTTATGAGGAATTAGTTCGTACCATTGAATATTTGACGCAATAGACAAGGTGTCGCAGAAACCGATGTTGCTATAACCAAGTTTGACTGTATATATAAACTCACTACATCATTCAAGGATTTAATAATGTAACATGCCTTATTCAGTTTTAGACACAAGGACTGAATATGTGACCTCCAATTTAGATTATGTGTTATATTGATACCTAAAAATCTGAACTTTGATGTATAACTAATTTTTATATTTTTGAAAGTAATAACTGGCTCAGAAATGTAATATGGTTTATTTAATTGGAACAGCACTGCTTTGGTCTTATCAGTATGTATAAGCAGGTTATTTTCTGAAAACCAAGATTCTAGCTGGATCATCACTCTTTTTATTTTTTCTTGAAGAGTAATTTTATTCTTGTCTATATTGGTATCACCTGAAAAAAGAACCACTTCTCCATTTGATATATGATGGGGTAAACCATTTATATATAATAAAAAGAGGAGCGGTCGCAAAATAGAGCCTTGAGGTTTCTAAGGCAATTTTTTCTAGTGGGTACCAGAACACTGTACAACACTTGATCATTCTTCATCAGCAGTTCCCTTTCTGAATGTCAGACTGATCTCAGGCTACCACTAACCCCACTAATGTTACTGTGTCGCGGCTTTACCTGAGCATAATACCTACTGCTCACTTAAAAAGAGGAATGAAAATGGTCTACTGGACTCTCTGAAATATTTAAATGCTGAGTCTGACAACCATCTTACTCATACCACCACCACAGACATGTATACAAATTTATCCCTCACCTGATCCAGGAAAGCTTATGATTTACAAGGGAAACATTTCACATGAAGGTGTAATAAATAGAGCTCAAACAATTATCTAATAACTAGAAATCCTCTGAACGTTCCCTAAAAAGATTTTTACATGCTAACTCTTGTTATGCATTAAATGAGCGGCCTCTGTAGTCTAGGGGTAACGTTCCAACCTCATGACTCAAGGTACGCGGGTTCAAACCCGGCGGAGGTTGTGGAATTTATAAGGGCAAAAAAATTCAGGGAACAAGTCCTCCGAGAGGGACTTTAAGCTGTGGGTCCCGTGTCGTAGCTTTACGGCATGTAAAAGAACCTCATGTCCCAAGGGGACCACTGAGCCAAATTGATCGGACATATCCCGCCCAACAGTAGTCTCTAACACCTCTGATAGATGGGGGAAGCATCGAGAGATACCGCTGAGCCAGTAGAGGCCGAACTCGCTAGCTGAGTCGGGACTGATGGCACGCACCGGTATCGGTAGGGTATAGAGACTGGTAGAATATCACAGAGGGGACATACAATAGACCACTGGTCGTGGTGCATGGGGAAACCCACCCCTCCAATAATAATAATAAATAATATGCATTAAATGAGTATTTTAATTACAAATGTACATAAATTTGAATGTTTTAATGCCATATTTTAATATATTTGGTATGGGAGACGTGAGGGGTTGTATTGTGGTTACTTGCGAATTATGTCTGTTAATCATGATATTATCTTTTTGCCTCGTATTGTTGTGTTAGATAGTTAATGTGGGTGATTTTCGTTGTGTGGCTTGTGTGACTTTGTGTATGTGTTTGGTGACTATTTCCATATCCTGGGTCTGTTGCCTGTATGGATGTTTATGGAAAGTGGAGGATATGTATGTATGTATATGACAAGTCCTGTATCAATGTATTTTGATTTATGGGAAAATAAAACAAAGAAAGAAATATAATTGGCCATAAGTGTGTAAATTTATAATGCATTTAATTCGGTTAATTTGGGTAATTTGAGTGAAATTGTATTAATTTTGAGTTTTTATAGTAATGTTCTTTTTAAATTATGTTTATTAATTATAATTGTAATAAGTTTTAGGTTTCTTACTTGTATGGACGGACGGACGGACGGACGGATGAATGAATGAATGAATGAATGAAACTATGCTTTATGAGTGCTGTATCCCACCATTTAGTGCTCCTGCGAAGAGCACTCTTACAGGACTAGTTTCACTTTCTATCCATGCTTTATATGGTCACTGTACATGACTTAAACTATGAAGTATTTACCAGTGGCAAGATATGGCTCCTCTCCATCATGTGTGAATGGCTTTACAGCGTGATTCTGCTGATTTCACCATAAATATTCCTCAATAGCACTTGTACCTGATAAAGCTCTCTGTTACTGGAGAGCTGACAAAGTATGAAGTCACTTATTGCAATAACTGGCTATTCTTTGAGGAAGTAGCATGAACAAAGAATTCTGAACTACATTTTTACATCCCTCTTTTACTGACTTAATGAAAATATAAATGTGGCTTCGTGGATGTTACAGAATTTGTATGTAAAGAACTGCCACAAAGACAACAAACATATGTTGCACATGGCATGTTTGGTTACTGCCATTTTAATAATGAAAACCAGACCCACACAAGCCATTCATTTGTCATGGTAGTGGACAGGATACCAAAACAGAGATCATGCCAAATGGATGTTTGTGTGGACTATTTATATGAACTGAAGACGAACACAGGAAATTTCTACACGTTACATAATTCTCTGTAAATAAATGTATTTTAAGTACAGTGCAGCTTATACCCTTGCTGCCTCATTTGGCATGTCAGTCTTCCTGATCCTGATTTGGTCCCAGTCCCCAGCTATTGCAGACACGGAGAAGAAAATGGTGACTTTTGTAAAATTTTATAACAAACTCACCAATGTTTTTAACCATGATGTTCTTCAGATCATCCAATTCCCCATGAACTCGGGAGATGGTGTCAATCTCTCGCGATTCTGAATAATATCTCTGAAATAAATATCCAGTAACAGGGAATAGATTATACGAAGTATACACAAAAATTATCAGAGCTGCAGTTTTCTGTTTTCTTCACAAAATAAATGGCAAGCAGGGACCATCATACCAGACATCCAAAAAAGAATGCTTGGATTTTGCATACATGTTTACAATATGACCACTTATTTATTCCTTTTTTGCTCAAATTACTTTTAACATAGTTATGCTATTTACTGGCATATTATATCTAGAGATATACCAGAAAAGTTGAAACAGGCACTTCTAGTATTCAAACAGTACTTTCATAATTCTCCAACAAATGCAAATTTGGTGACAGATTAATTAAAAGGTAAAGCTATTCCTGTAATAGGCCATGGAGGCCCACAGTGTTGACATATCAAGGCTCCCACATTTTCACAGATGTGGTGAGGTTGTCAGTCTCGCACGGCAGCCACCCTTCACCCCCAAGAAGATTCCTCATACTCATTTCTGTTAGAGGCTGAATCAACCCCAGGGCCATAGTGTGATTGGAAGGACTAGGCCAAAAGTTTGCAGATTCAATTCCCAATTAGGTCACCAAATTTTTCATTTGACCTATAATCCTTCCAGCCACACTATGGCCCTGGGGTTGACTCAACCTTTAACAAAAATGAGTATCAGGAATCTTCCTGGGAGCAAAGGGCAGCCAACACATAAGGCTGACAATCACCGCCATCTGTAAGCCAACTGTCTACAAAATGTCGAAGCCTCAACATCTCACAATTCTAGATTAATTGTAACAGGTTAATTTACTTTGTATTATTATGTCAGCATTGACCCTAGTGCACATAAAGTATGAATTCTGCAACAAGTTTATTTGCAGATGTCTTATGGGCATGTGTTATAGAAGCTCAAGTGCAGGGCCATTACACACTACAGTTGCTCTAAACTTTAAATTTCTTGGAGTCTTAATCTGGTAACGAGTGAATATAAATCATATTCATACCTAAGTTTCAAAACTGCTCTCAATGTTTAAGAAAAACTTTACTGTGAATAAAATAATTTTCTCAGTAAATGCAAATAGCCCCACCCCCCACTAAAAACACATTCCTGAAGGGTTTGCCATTTTACTGATGCTTACTGTCTTCCAGAATGTGATGGCACATTCTGTAAATTGGTATCAACATTTCAGAGGAACCCAATGCATCCAACTTCAGGACAGAAGAGTAAGCCATGGGAGTAAAAACAGTCAGTGATGTAGGTAAGACAAGACAAGGACTGGGGCCAAGAGTGAACCAATGGGGATGGTGTACGATAAATGGGATCCTGTGATTCTGAGAAGCACTACATTCGTAGATGAGAAACTTCAAAGATCAAACCAATGATTGCTGTGTAACCTGAATGGGGGCCTGTAGTCCTAAAAAGCTCCAAACTTGTAGACAAGAACTCAAGTAAAGGTAAAATGTAAAGGAGGTGAAGAAAGTAGAGATAATATATAGATAATATACAAAAAAATAAAGTAATCCAACAGACTAAGGAGCGAAAATGCAGGAGTCAAAAATAAGCAAGACAGCAAAATAACATTAAAATTAAAAAAATAGAAAATATATTAAAAAAATAAGAACAGAATAAAAGTAAAACTGGAGGAAACACAGTGGAACTGGAAGAAAAACAGAATAAGTATATGGGAAGGACAAAGAATGAAATCCTGTGAAAGACAGTTCTCAGAGGGCCGCAGTAAGGACCAGGTTAAAGAGACCACCTGTAGACTATCCTTTTCAGGTCCTTGGACAACGGCTTTATTCAGGACTCTATTTATCCTTCTCTTCCACTTACTATGACATTTAACTTCAGTTCATCTTTGATATTATTTCACTTCATTATTCTACACATTTTCATTCTTATTCTCTTTCATTTATTTTTGTATGTCTTTTCCTTTTATTTTATTCTGTCTCCTCATCACGTTTCCACCCCCTCTTTATTTTATTCTTTTAAAGTACTTTTATTTTATTAGACTACTTGAATGTTATATTTACTCATACATATTATCCCTATACTTGCATCAAATTCTTTACATTTTACCTTTACTTTTCTTCCTAAATACAAGTTTGGCTCTTTGTAAGCTCACAAATTTCCATTCAGTTTATAAAACTTTCACTGGTCCATCTTAGTCTCTTCCAACCTCCAAGTGTACGCCTTTTAGGACCACAGTACCCCTTTCATTTAACATCAATCCCAATGGTTTGCTCTTAGATTCAGTCAATGTCCTCATTTCACCGACCATTTCTCCCAACATGGCCTAGTCCTCCACCCATGGCTGAAAGGGGAGGCAAGCCTGGCATCTTATACCTCACCAGATTTGCAGAAGAAATCAGAAGTGAAATGAAGGAAACATGTCAAATATTAATATTAGAAACAAAAACTGTTTTAAAATGGGGTGCCATTTGTGTTATAATATAGAGATCCACAATCCCAGAACTATTCTTAAATTATCAAAATGTAGGTTTGTAAGTAAATAGTCTACCCCCTCCCCCCATGTGCTCATGTTTCTATACTGAAGATGGTGAGAGCCAGTACTCTCAAATGCTAGTACCTATCTACAGAGGCACAAGGCATCTCAACCCAGAAGACTGCAATCCTCATAATCATCACTGTGAGCACCTAAAATGTTACCTACCATTTCATTGGCTAGAACTTGAGAGAATTCTGTGTTCATTGCATATGCCAAAGCTGTGTCTGCTCTGGAGCCATAAGCTGTTTGAAACCTCCGCTTGATTTCATTCAGATACAGAAATGCCCTTGAACGTACAAATTCCTAGAAAGAGTAAAAATATATACTATAATACTGTGACGTATTTGCACTATGCTGGACACCCCCTTCCCCCTCCAGCAGTGACATAACAGCATCATAGCGCTGTTGCTGCTACGGTAACAGGCCAGTCAACACTCTGCCCCCATCCCCCACGGTGATGTAACAGCACTTCCCACTGTGACATAACAGGGGACATCGCTGGTAACACGAGGCAACAGGGAATGGTATAAAAAGCGGGCTGAGCAGTATGTGGTCAAAGAGTGTGTGATTAGGAGTGACACAGTGCGGATCGTGAAGTCGCCAAGCGCAGTTGCAGTCTAGTATTCACCGGAGTGAACGACTACAGGAGAAGTATTTGTGATACTGCCAATGGCAGTAGTTGTAAATGTGAATTGTGTGAGTGTAAGAGTGAATGTGGAATAAATTCGCTGGATCCAAGACGGCGTGAAGTTATTTGTCATGTGACATATGCCCAACATGTGACAATACAGTAAACCCTCATTACAACAGACCCAGATATAATAGGATATAATTGACAAAATCTGGCTGCGAACAACTGTGAGTTTTTAGAGATGTTGAGGCACTAGGAAAGTTTTGTAGTTAGAAAGCTATTTAAAATAAAAAAGAACGTCAATATAAAAACCTTTATATAATAACACTGTGTGTTTCTATGTTTATTGCATGTACTGGCTATGTATCCTATGGTACACTTCCATGAATACCCCTTCACTCAATATAGTGAACACTGGTGATAATGAATGCCCAGTCTCCCCTATTAGTCTGTTAAACTGAAGGTTTACTGTACTTCCAGTAAAAAACCACAACACAAATCAATCTCTTGTACATGAATAAAAACACATGGAGACATGGGGGCAAGGGGCTCAAGCAGAATGTTTAAGCTTAGCATAGATACCATCCAACATCTCTTCTGTGAGCACTCAGTATTTCATTCCTCTTGCGCTTAATACTAGTGACCATAGTTATCTAAATTTATTTATGACTGCATCAACAGTTTTTTTTTTTTTGAGGGGTAACATCCTGAAATTTTGGCTGGGATCTTCTCTTTTCATTTAACATGGATTTGACACATGAACATTCATGTGTCTCATGCACTCTCAAGTGCTATTTCAACATAAGAGGTAACATGACTGACATTCACTACAGTAGCAGGGGCTTGAGTTGAGGTCTACTGGCACATAATGCATAAGCTTCTTTCATGGTACCTGTTAAGAAATGTACATGTACGAGGGGGGACCCAAAAATAACCGGAAACGACCTGTTGCGCACGCATGCTTTGTAGTTACGAGTTGTGCTGCTAGGTGGTGTTAGCTGGGGGTCTCCCGCGACTGTTAGTGAGCTGGCGTCAGTCTGAGTTAAGTGGTTTGTCTGTGGTGCTCTGTTGTGTGCATTTCTGTTTCAACCCTTTGGCGATTAGTGAGATGGCCGACCAGAAGGAACAAAGAGTGTGCGTGAAATTGATGAAGATCGTCGAAAGACCACTGACCAACTTTCTGAGGAAATGAACATCTCATGGAGCACGGTCCAGCGAATTTTAACCGAAGGTTTGCACATGAGACGGGTGTCTGCAAAATTTGTTCCTCGCTTGCTCGGAGATGACCAAAGAGAAAACCGCGTAAATGTTTGCCGCGACTTGAAGAGTGAAGTGCAGTTTTCCCTAACAGAAAGCAAAATTTCACGCACACTCTTTGTTCCTTCTGGTCGGCCNGTGTTAGAGAGAAACTGTAATTTGTATAGGCTACTGGCCTGTTAACTATGCCATGAGTTCGAATTTGTGCCAAGCAAGTTGAGACAAGTAACATGTGTGCCTCTCACCGGACCAGCTGAACAATATGTGGAAGGCTCTCAGACACTCTCCCTGTAGTTCTTTGGCTCTCAAACAGAAATTACAAATGATGTTTGATACTGGTACACAGCTACTAACACAGAATTTGTAAATACTTGAAATTAGACATGGAAGAGCAAAAGACACAACAAAGAAATTTACTTTTACAAGTGCATTTTGGATGAATGCATATGTGCAACAATTACAAATATCTGTTAATATCTTATGTATATGCATTTATTTATGAATTATTTAAAGACCATGTCAGCAATTCAATTATTCAGAATCAAATGGTAGAATGACTAATGAATTTGAAATGATGTGAAAGAAAACAGTCACAGCCTAGTTTGTAGTTCTACAATGTCTTTCTCAAAAGGCCAAATTAAGCTACTGGACTGTGAGAAAAACAAGGAACTGGGAGGTAAAGGTGCTTCTAGTGATAAAGAGATGGGTATACTGCCCATCAGCAACATTGTTATACAGTTACTGTTCATCTTTCATGGCTCTATGACTCCCTACAAATGGCTGACCACAAAATGCATCAGTTTTCCTTCAGTTTCTGTTCACATAAGGCATTCTGACATCTGTTTTGTGTCTTCATTTACAGTGCCTGAACAGTGAGAATTTCTGGGCAATAAGTATGTGAAAACAGTGCTGAACTGAAATGGTGAAATATATACATGAACAGTGCATTTTTCTGTACAATACTGTCCTGTATTATTTACTGGCCATTGCATAACAATGGCTCTCTGTCTGATGACATCATTGCATTTACTGTGCTGCAACCTAGCAACGGACAACTTCTTCTGGCTTTCATGTCACAATACTTATGTGAGAAATACATCACATGAATTGCATAAAAGAAGGTTCTGCCATAAGTATCCTTGTGTTGGAGTTCCAGCTTCATCAACAATTTTCAAATTGATGGAAAAAAGTGTTTAACTGGGTCTTTTTAAACAATAAAAACACTGGACAGTAAGCAGTGCTAACTAAGAAGAGCTAGACAAAAATGGAGTCAGATTAGAAGAGAGGTCTCACAAATCCCTGCCATGATACCAGCAACATGGAGAGTGACTAAAAGGTAAAACCACTGCTGTACAAAATTAAACTGGTTCAAGCATCTGAAGATGGCAATTACAAGAAAAGAACAAATTTTCAAACTAGTTTTTGCAGGCAGTATGTGACAGCGTTCTTGACCCAAAACTGGCTCTTTATTGATGAAGCTTGGTTTCATCTGAGTAAGTACACCATGCCTAAGAACAACATTTACTGAAGCAATGTTTAAAGAACCACTTCATGATCTGAGCAGTGGTGTGCCATTACTGCTACACAAATACCAGAATACATTTTTTGAAAGGCCTCTTCAGAATGGTATGTTAAGGATATTCTTCTGCCCTTTCTTGAGAGAATCTCAGGGGGCGGGAGTATGGTTATTTTATTCAAGATGATGCTACAGCACACACTCTTAATTACTCAATTACATTTGAATGAGGTGTTTTAAGACCGATTCTTTTAAGTCACACATTCTGACCTGCAAGAAGTCCAAATTTAAATCCCTGTGATTTTTATCTGTGCGGAAACCAAAAAAACTAAGTGTATTCAAATAATCCCCATATATTGAACAAACTTAAGCACATTAGTGAAAAAAATACATCTATCAATAGCTAGTATCTAACAATGTTCTCAAAAGACATAACGTCTGCTTAAGAGCAGAAGGAAGAAATTTTGAGCTTCTACTGTTATGATGAGTTCTCCTAAACAATTAATTTACTCTAAGAAATGCATATCCACATTTATAAAATGCAGCATATCAGCCACTCTATACACCTGTTTTCCATGGATGTGACATGTGGCTAACAAGATGATAGTAACAGTGTCAGGTAATTTGGTTCTTTGAGAAAGACTCCGTACCTGAGGATTTGCTTGGAGGGACTGAGAAAAGCCATGAAAACCTAAGCAAAGGATAGCCAGTCTATGGGCAGAGGTATGAACTTGGGATTTCCCAAATATAAAAGCATGTATGCTATCATACCCCTTAATTATTGTAATGTAAGGAAAATTATTGATATAAGAAGACTAGCAAAATTATTATACTCACGTCATCTGTAATGCACATGTATATTATTCTGTTTTCACAAATGTAATGAAAAAGATAGCTGCCATGGGAATATGTCAGCTTTGCATCATGAGGTGGTATTTTTGTCATGATCTGTTCTGTGACTTCAGTGAAGTTCCCAGCACATGAGGCATATTTTGTGAGAACTATGGTACCTCTTGCTATTACACTGTAGAGGATAGGCATTGTGGCGAATTACTGGCAAACTGAAATAGTAATAAACATAACCAAGGCATAAAAATGAGATTTAGTGCTAATAATACATCACTCTAAGTGCTTTTATTATGATAAATAGATCTTAAATTCCAATGATAGAATTAAAAGTACTTGGAATGTTGTAAAGGTGCTGACTTGTAGGAAGTCTTAACTTCTTTGAATACTTCTGATAGAATATATACAAATTCAAAAAGCATTCCTGAATCTTTTAATGAATATGTTTTGTCTGTGGCTGACACAATTATCAATAATATATCAAATAATTGTAATTTAATTTACATTTACATTTATTTTTCATTTCAAGGATCCAATCAACAGCCGTATGGCTGGACATAAAACATGTCACATATTACAAATTCATGATGACTATAAATCATTCGTCCTTGGTCCAATAAAATATAAAATAAAACCTCAGAGAGAATAGCTCTCAAGTTGTCAGGACAACACACAAAGGTCATGGAAAAGCCACAATCAAATTCACACCTTGCCATTCCCCACACACACACACACGCACGAACGCACCCGCACGCGCACACGCGTGCACACACACACACACACACACACACTCTGGCAAGCCATATCAACCAAACAGTTACATTATAAAATATTAAAATTCGTAACAAAAAACAGACATCATACATACTACTACACTTACAACAATCAAGTCTCAATACTGTATAGTTCACGCACACAGACCATCTATTAATTCTTAACTTTTGAGCCACTTACATGCTTGAAAAATTCATCAATAGAGTAAAATGCGTTACTTTGCAAATAATTTTGTAAAACAAACCTAAATTACTTTTTATCATTTTTTAAAACTGTGATATTTGATGGCAGAGTATTAAATAGCTTGATACCTGAATAATACACCCCTCTCTGATAGGATGATAAATGTGTTGAAGGTATATGAAGGTGGTCATTCCTTCTGGTCCCAATGACATATACAGAGTTATTGGTTTGAAACTTATCCAAATTATTAACAACAAATATCATCAATGAGAGCAAATATATACACGCGATAAAAGTAATCCCCGTTAAAATTTTTAAAAATAGTGTACATTACATTACTTCACCATTAACCTATAAAATAATTAGCTCATTAGCAACTGGTATATTTCCAGATTCACTTATATTTTCTGAAATAAAACCCATATATAAAAAGGGCGATAAGAATCTTATTAGTAATCATAGACCCATATCATTAACTTCTTTCTCAAAAATATTTGAAATATTTCTCCAAATGGAAAAGAGTTAAGCAAGGAGTTCCTAAGAGGTCAGTCTTAGGACAACTTCTGTTTATTATTTATATTAATTACTTGCCATTATGCATCAATAATTTTGCCAATGTTTTTCTCTTTGCGGATGACACCAGTATTTTGGTCACTGGAAATTGTTGTGCACTTAAGAACAAAGTTGAGGATACCTTGTCTCTCATTATAAATTGGTTTATAGTGAGCAAGTTGGCCTTAATTATTAACAAAGTTAATATTATTAATTTTGCTCCTAAACAGCCTGCCAACTCTTTGCTGGCAGTATCCCTTGGAAACGTCATAATGAATGAAGTACCTGTAATAAAATTTTGGGGTATACAAATTGCTAATAAATTGAATTGGAAGAGTCATGTAGAAAACATCCTTCCTAAACTCAGTTCTGCTATTTGTTAAATTAGGAGTTTATGTTATGAATTTAAAAAACCTTGCAAATGGTGTATTTTTCTTACTTTTATTCTATCATTAAATATGGAACAGTCCTCTGGGGCAATTCGACTAATAATTCTAAAGTCTTTAAATTACAAAAGAAAGTAATAAGGATCATATTGGGAGTGGGACCCAGAGACACATGTGTAAGTCTTTTTAGGAAATTAGATATTTTACCATTGTCATGTGAATATATTTTTTTTTCATGCTGTTTGTGATAATCAAAATAATTTCGGTTCAGGTTCAGAGGTTCATGGCCTGAACACCAGAAGCAAATATCAAATTTATATTCAAACTTCAAATCCTTCTGTTTTCCAGAAGGGCACTATGTTTACTGGTATTAGGTTATTAATATATTGCCAAAGACCATTCAAAGTCTTAGAAAGGTTAGAATCAGTTTTTTTTAAATAATTTATTTTCATATCTCATGAATAACTCATTTTATACAGTTGATGAATTTTTGGAGCATACAGTAAGTAATTACAGTGTTTGTTTCGCTTTGGACTGTCTTTCTGCTTTGTTTGTTTGTGTTATGCTTGTGACCAGTTGTATTTTGGACTTGTGAAATGTGGAAAATACGTATGTATGCATAACGATACTCGTAGCTTAGACCCAAAACTTAAAATTAGTCAATTACTTCCTACTACAACACATACTCTTTTTACAAGCAAATTACGTTTATTTTTTCTTTTCGATGTCAAAAACAAATAAAATGGATTAAAATTACCTTCAGATAAGACAGAACTTCCACGAGTAACAAAAAGTCTGAGTCACGTTATGGAAGTACAAAGAAATTTAATTCGTTGTATAAGCCAAACATAGCATAACAAAGATTTTTAATTAACTGCGCTGTATCCAATTGAATACCCAGCCATCTACATAGTCTTCGAACCGCAACCACTGCGACTCAGATTACTGGTTCACACTTACAGTCGGTTGGGTCGGTTACAGTCGTTGCGATCGTTGCAATGGAACACAACCAGAACACAACACACTATCATACCTTGCATATCGTAGCCGTTGTAGCATATGACCGCACGTGACCGCATATGACCTATATGACTCATGGGCCACATGGGGGTCTTGGTAATGTTGGTCATATTGGTGATTGTTGGTGATCTTGGTCTTCAATGATAAGATTTGTAATACGTAACATTAAGAATGGCGACTGAGAACGAAGGAAGTGCTTCATCGTCAGGTGATGAACTTGATGGTTTGCATTATTTGAAACCTCCATCGTGGAAACAAAGATCAGCAGTACAAATAATTGACATTCAGAGCCCAGGTAAAATACACATGTTCAGTTTATTTAATTAATCGGTGTTTGTGAATATAAAGTGGCGAACCCACGTACGGCCCGTGAAAAGTACATTAAATGATTGAATAACAGTAGATTCTCTTGCTTTTCGTCACGGTTATAAAGTTAGAAATACGTGTCTGTAGCTATAGCAGTGAATTGTTTTGCTTATCAGTCACCTGACCCGTCTGTTATATTTGGTTATGGACATTTATTTACTATATAGACTGGATGTGCCCTCAGAAACATTTGTGAAAGACTATGATAGTATGCAGTTTTTAGTCAATAATGTGAAGTGTTTTGAAGTATGATGGTGATAATATTTATGGATGTTTCATAGCTGGTGATGTATGGTGTGGCATGAGTAACCACATCTGTACTTATATCCATAACATTTTGTATGGCGTTACAGACATGGTTTTCAGTGATCAGATAGCAGGTGCTGAAATCAGACTCATGAATAAAATTATTTTGGAAATATAATATGCAGCCACCATTCAATCCAGAACCTTTTGTCTTCTTGTATTGTGTCTAAAAACGTAAAAATTTGAATATACAACACTATAGTTCTGCCAGTGGTTCTGTATAGGGATGGAGGAACACAGACTGGGGGGATCTGCAGAGAGTAGTTGTACTGAAGAAATATGAACTGGTAGGAGGCTGGAGAAAACTGCATAATGAGGAGCTTCATGATTTGTACTCTTTGCAAAGTATAATTAGAATAATCAAGTCAAGGAGGATGAGATGGACATGGCATGTAGCATGAAAAGGGGAGAAGATGAATGTGTATAGGATATTGGTGGTAAGAAAGCCAGAAGGATCTTTCCTTCTAGGAAGACCAAGATATAGGTGGGTGGATTTGATTTGGTGTAGGAAAGGACAGTCGAGGGCTCTTGTGAACATGGTAATGAACCTTCAGGTTTCATAAAATGTTGGAAAATTCTTTAGTAGCTGTACAACTGGCAGCTTCCAAAGAAGGGCCCAGCTCCATGGAGTTAGTTAATATACTTCCATCTTCAGGCGAATACATATTTGGCTTACTATCATTTGTGGTGCAGAACTTGGAAAAATTTCAAAGAAGTACACTGTTTAAACACAAGACATGAGTGTGACCATATGCCAAAAGCTGACCTTACTAAATATCAGTGAGGAGTATCCACTACAGATATCAAGTTACTTTGTAATCATCCGCCTACAATTAGAAGGTTAAATCATTGTGTAAAAGTGATCAAGCCTGCATTAAAAAACTAGCTTTTAAGTTCTACTCAGTATATGACTTTACATATATCTGTGTTTACGTGCAAGAAAATATTTTTTGTACTTGTTTTAAAATTTCTTAAGGTTTATATATATATATATATATATGAAATTAGTTGTTGGCCCTGTATAACATATTCTGTACTTTTTGGTTAGCCCAAAGAAGGATCAATGGAATGCAAATAAACTCTATTCTCTTCTACTCTGTTGTACTCTATGCTGCTCTTTACCAAATACTCCCTAGTCCCTCGTGAAATAAATTTCACCCGATCCTAATAGTCTCTCAGCAGCCCTCAGGATCCTTACCTCACTGCCACATGATTAATGTTAAGATACATGGTATTACTTGCTGTGTCTTGTGAAGAAGTTCAGCTAATGTTTTCTCATCAGTCCTTATTGTCATATGATGCAGAGAAACACTGGCATAACTTGCTTGTCTCATTAGTTCCCTTATGTTAGTACGAGTAAGTTATCTCTTTCTGTGTTTCTTTTGCAGTTGAATACAATTCCCAAAATATAGAACAAACTTCTTCAGCAAAAAACAAAGCCACCAATAGCAGCAAAGTTTCACTAAGTGAAGAAAAGAGCACATCTGAACTCCAGAACATGAATGTAGAGAAATCTGTATTGGAAAGCTTGTGTGGAATTCAACATTTGCCATCAGATGTCTTGGAACAAGTCAGTGATTCAAAAATGAGGCCTGAGATCACAGGAGTTGCCAATCCTACATCAGCAAAGCAGAAAATTTTAATTTCAGGTGAACTGCAGAACAGATGTATAGAAGTGAAAGATGCTGAATGTCAAACAGAATTGACTGGAAAACTGTTAGCAGGTTTAGAAAAGGGACAGGATGTTGGGAGCCAAACCATCAGTACTGGAGATGTGATCTCATTGAATCTGTACTATGGTAATCTGTCTAGTGACAAGCTAAGTAACACTATGTGTGACCCAGGGAACGAGGGACTGTACAACTGCACCACACTGAAGGACATTGAGAATTATGAAGATACTTTTCAAGGTAATATCACACAATTGTGTCAAACTGTTGGCTGCACTGTTGAGGTCAGAAGCAAAGAAACTCAAGTTAATGAGGCTGACATTCCTTATGTTCATGTTAATGAGTCTGATAATGCACCAGTACATAAAAATACTAGGTGTTATGGTAGTTTTTTACGTACTGTATTCCTTTACATACTTTTATTCTCCTCTGTTCATTTTACCAGAAATGCAATTATCAGTACCAGTTCATTCTTTTACAAAATTCTGTTCAGCACATAAACAGTCTGGATGAGTTTATATATAATCTTTGAAGTGTTATTTGAAGCAGTCATAAATGGGACACTGGCTACCAGTCTGTGAGGTGGATTTAATTAAAAGTACCTGTGTAATGTTATCCAATGTAGAAGAAACATTATAGAGACTAATGCAGGAGTGTTGGAAAGAAAATAGTGGCACCATAGTGGTATATGAGTAATTTTTTTTTGGTATCCAAGAAGAAATAGAATCTTTCAATTCCCCATCATTTGTTCAAGAGATCATTCTCCTGCTTGCTAGATGTTTTCTTTCCCTCAAAGAAATTCCTACATCTTGGGAGTATAACAGATCACAGTAATAATGTCTGAGAAGTATGGTGGATGCTACAAGAGTTCCCAGTTGTTGCCATGCCACATGCCTTATACAGACTGATACATGGGTACTTGCACTGTCTTGCAGCATGATATATGAAAGCAGGAGGATATGTGGCTGCTTTTATCACAGCCTTGGACACAGGTGATTCTCCAGAAACTTAACCTCAAGAGCCTTCCTGATCACACCTAGTCTATAAATTGTATTTGAAGATGGCCTGGCAGACCACAAGCTAGTGTCATAGTATAACCCTGGAGTGCCTTGCAGGAAACATGCAGAATAAATCTTACAAGGCTATCTTATCTTCCATATAGTCAGAAATCCACTGACAGTTAAAGAGAACGCACTGCCTGTATCTTCAGGATCAAAGAATAAGTCAGGAAAGATACCAAGAAGAAGAAATTGGCAAGCAAAGCTTGTGGATACTGTCCTGTGGGAAATAACACCATGTAGTATGGCAGAAGTCTGCTGGCATTTCAAGGAAAAGTACTGCCTTCATCTTTGGGGGTCAAAGAGTAAGCCAAACAAGAAACCAGCAAGCAGAAAGCAGAGCCCATGAAGAGTAGTCTTCAGGGATATAATGCCTGCAGTTTGGTAGATGCCCAGTGACATTTAGGAGGAACAAACTTCCTTCATCTTCATGATCGAAAAAGAAGCCAAGCAAGAAGCAGGCATCAAGCAGAGCTGTATGGCATTCCTTTTATCATATGTCTCACTTTATTATCTTCTTCTGTCAAATTTTTGAATAAGTCAGGTGACGAAAAGAAATTGTTTAGCTTATGTCTATTTCAGTTAATTAATTCTTAATAGTAAACTTTTTATTTAGAGCTTTAAAACATAATAAATAACATTTATTTTCCAAAAGACTGCAGTTTGGAACTTTATAGGCATTTAAAAAACAATGTTGTCAGCTAATAAATGCCGTCTCTTAAAGTCTGATAATACCATACACGGACAGTTTGGCCCTGTGGGACTGCATGATGAAGTATACTACAATCAGCATAACCCTTAAGTTGCTTCTTGTTGAAGTTTTTTCAGATGAGTAGAAAATGGATGGCTGCTGTTTCAGTTTAGACTCGCAAAATTATGCCCATGGCTATGATGTGGTGCAAGAATAGATTCTGTGTTCTGTTTGAAGGTTACCAAGTTTATAACACTGTTGCATTATGTTCTTTCAAAAGATTGTAGGAGACCCAGTGTGGTGCAGTCTTGATCATCCTAGGGATGTCTTTCAGAATGTACAATGGCATTACATGGTCTCAAATGCCAACTTTCACATGGCATCCAACAGACTTCCATTCACATACAACAGTAAATTATGGAACGCCTTCATGTTGCTAATCCTATCCTTGGCCTACTCTTCGCAAAATACTAATATTCACGTGACCATGCCATATGGCAGAGCCTCACCATTGTAAATAGAGATCACTCTTTGATCACATTTTGGCAGTGGTTACATTCATTTTATCTGAAACTGAAGCTGCCAAGTGCTGATTGGCAGTCCTTCGTTTATCCATGACAGAAGTCTGCATGATGCAATCAGGACTGAAAGTGATTCACATTATGGTTACCCATCAAGCTTGAACATAACTATCCCATGCTGTCTTGTACCACTGTTAATGGTGCATATTATGCGATAAGATGCTACCAGTTCTGCGTCAGAAACAACCAGAGCTGCTAGAACATGACGTTGTCACTGTCTTGATGTACAAAGCTTGCTGCACATCTGGGTTAGGACATAACTTGGCATAACTCCATGTGATCAGTTTATTTGCTTGGCTTCAGGAATACTGGTTTCAATATGCAGAAACAGCAAGGCTGTCACAGCATCATTAAGTCATCTTAAAGCTCTGTAATTGATGGAAATGCATCTGTGATGTTATTGAGCAGAACAGATGCAAGTATGTTGTTTGATATTTCTGTTGATTTATTATGTCCATAGTGTATACTGAAACTTAATAGATAAAAAAAGGTACTCGTGTTTTGCTGGTTGATTTGTTAGTTATTTAAATTTTTTCAGTTGAATTAGTTATATAACATTAAATGGCTGGGTTACTGAGATTGAAAAAATATGACTGTAGCCTGTTTAAGGTACCATTCAAAAAAGGTAGGAAAAAACACTAAAAACTTCAGTTAGGACAGCTTCATTTTAATCCAGAACATCCTAAATAGTATAAAGCAGGAGCTCTAACCACTCATCCTCAACTTCTGGTATGGAAATCAGTGGAAAGTCAGTTAGGATAAGCTTAATATGATATTATGCTCTCTGGTAATAGTTCAAAATTACCAGTAATACAAAGCCCATCAATAGACAGTCCTAAGACATATCCACTCCCCATCCTCATATCCTATTTCAATGAGATTATCATTCCATCTCAGTAGGCCAAGTGGCCCCCTTCCAATCAGTTTTCCCACCAAATCTCTGTTTCCCCAACTGAGTCACATTTACTAAATCAACATATTTACTCTAGATCGGAGATGGAAAACTGTGGCCCACAAGGTACTGAGAGTATGACATATATTGTAATATTGGCAGGTACTTCAATCAAATTTGTACAAGTGCATTTCGCCTAAATGGTCACAAGGTTTCCCAGTGCTCACGGCTTTCATGCAGGGGTCACTCATACCCCAGCAGTGGTTGAATATACTTTGTTATTGGCTTTCAGGTGTTGTGTTGTTTAGCTTCAAAATTTGTTTCAGGTGACTGGGATGCCATTTTTGTGTTTTGCTATTGGGGAACTTCAAATTTGAGTCCCCTTCTGTTTCCCTTTTTGTGCTTATCTGATGTTTCCTCTGGCCACAGTGTCATGATTCACTAGGCCCATATTTCTTTCTGGTTATTCACCTTTGTTCTGTTATTTTGCGCATTGGCAGAGGTTTTCTGTTTATGGCATGAGTGCTGGCTGTCCTGTTTGTTAATGTCAGGTTGTCTCATTTGTTATAACCTTGTTGGATTTGTTTAATAAATAATTGTTTTACATGTTTGTTAGCTTGAATTTGATTTTCTGTATTATCTACATTACCCCCACCTCTGGGTAGCCACTTTAGATCTTATTTGTATGGAGTGTCTCAACACAAAAATTTGGATGCGCTAAAGTTTTCATGGCAGCTGATACAGTGAAGTCTTCTTGTGCAATCAGCCATGTCAGTGTAGAATGAAATTACAACATTTCAGAGACTCTACCTGTGTCTGTCATATAGAATTTATGTGTGTTCACGTCATACAGAAGATAGTCTTTGAAATGGATATTCATTCCACACCAACACATGATTCCCCAGAAAACTTCACTGATATATGGAGGTCATAATGTATCTACCTCACTTCCTTAGATTTGCTATTACATGAATCAGGGAAATATAATTTTATTAAGAGAACTACACAAGGGATAGTCTTTGAAATGGATATTCATTCCACACCAGCACATGATTCCCCAGAAAACTTCACTGATATATGGAGGTCATAATGTATCTACCTCACTTCCTTAGATTTCCTATTACATGAATCAGGGAAATATAATTTTATTAAGAGAACTACACAAGGGATAGTCTTTGAAATGGATATTCATTCCACACCAGCACATGATTCCCCAGAAAACTTCACTGATATATGGAGGTCATAATGTATCTACCTCACTTCCTTAGATTTCCTATTACATGAATCAGGGAAATATAATTTTATTAAGAGAACTACACAAGAGTTTGTGAGCTCTGAGGATCTCACGTAGATAATTATGAAGAGTACTCATGTCTTCAGCCTCTAACAGAAATCAGTACCAGGACAATATTCTTGGGGGTAAAGGGTGGCCGGTGCGTAGGGCTGATAATCTTACCGCCATCTATGAGTTGATTATCTAGAAAATGTGGGAACCTCAACATCTCACAACACTATGGGCCTCCACGGCCTGTTACAGGGATACCTTTACTTTATTTACTTTTTTTTGCTTATGTCTTCTGCAATGTGATGCGTGTAGTCTGGTAGAAGTATACCAGTTTCAGAGAAACATGCTGCCTCCATTTTTAGGGTAAAAGAGATGCACAAGGAGCAAGACCCTTTGACCCCCAGAGTTGGAGGCAGTACATTTCTCCAGAATACCAGCAAACTTCTGCTGTAGTACATGTTGCCACATCCCAGAAAACACCATCTTTACACAAGATTCTGTAGGTCAGTGGCACTGTTAGAGGGGCAAAGAGTATTCACTCCTTCCCTCTACATCCCTAATTATTACCTAGTCCAAGCCATTAACAATCCATGGATGCTCCTCATTCCATATGACTGCATCTCACACACTGAGGAAGTTGTACTTTTCATCTAATACTGTAAGGATGATTTAATCAAGAATGAGAGATGAATGGGATTGTAACATGCATGGAGAAACAATAAAACTCCAGTACAAAAACCTAAAGGGAAGAGAATTTTGAAGAAATAGGTGTAGATGGATCCCATGGAAATAGGACATGAAGCAAACCAGATTAGCTGCTTCAAGGTAGGTGGGCTTTGTTGTTGATGATCCTTCAGTTTTCAATAGAGAAAATTTCTTGCTCAAGTGAATATCAAATGCTTGAGGACAACCCTGTACCATGTAGTTAGTTCCTGCTAAACCGCTTAGTAAGAAATGTCTTATCATTACATTTTTGGTGACTTCCAGTGGTCTTCAATTCCTGACCGAAGGGGAGAGAGATTTGTCTTCATATCAAGACCAGTTAGTGTGAGGCCCATCCAGCATCCTTCCTAATGGGTATCTGGTACTTTTCATGTGGTTAACCTTTAGAGCACCAAGGTTTAAATGGCCAGTAACTTTCACTAGCCCAGAATAAAATGCCACAGTCAGTACTAAGGTGCATGATTTTAATTAAAAAATTGACATCTTCAGTGAATAAGGGTGTAAAACTCAAACAAAAAGCATTTTTAGAATTAATGTCTGCTTACAACTCTTTAATGAACCGTCACAACACAGCAAATAGTAAAACATCAAAGTCAGCGTTCAGCTGTGGCTTTACTACATGTTTCGGCCACTGTTGGCCATCATCAGGCAAATACATATCAACAAAAATCTACCATTTAACTGCAATCATAAAATGGATATAACACTATTAATCGTACAAATTTAAAAATGCTTATGTAAAAAATACAAAAGTTCAGATTATATAAAAATTAAAAATTGGAAGTATTATAACAAGATAAAATGTTGATGATGTTTTCAAAAACATTGAATCAGTCGTTGAATATACTTTGTGTGCATTTCCATAGACAATAGGGAAATTCGATATTACTTTATATAGAAGATTTTAAGAGAGGCCCATGGTGTAGCAATTAATGAATTGTGTAATGCTGCCTCGTCATTAAGAGAATTGTCCGTATTGCGTGGAAAGCAAACAACGAACGCTGAACGCTGACTTTGATGTTTTACTATTTGCTGTGTTGTGACAGTTCATTAAAGAGTTGTATATTGTAGCACAGCAGGATGCATGAAATTAAGATAATGTCTGCTTGTAATTGTGCAAGTTTCCCATATTATTAAACCACAGATTACATGGTGTAACAGTCTTGAAATATATTACACATCCATGGTCTTACATCTGCATCACAAGTAAACTAATTTGTTGCCTAAAACTATATATTTTCATTTGCTTACAACAAGGGTGTGTTGCATATTTTGCAGACATACCATTTGAGTGAATGACTCCCCAGCTGTGCATGTAGGTCAAAAATCTTTCTTTTCACATAATACTTTCACAACACCAGTACAAAGTCACTGCAGGTAGTTACACAAAGAAGTCTGAGTATCTAACGTTACAATGTTCAGTTGTTTTAACATCCTCCCAAGTGAAACTGTGATGAGCACAGCTCAAAATGAAGAATACTGTCTTCAGAGATATGATGCTGTAGTAGTCTGGTAAAGTTCACCAGTGTGTTGGAGGAATGTACCACCTCCATATTCAGGATCATTTCTCTCAGTGAACTGGACCTTATTTCACAGTAATCCCTCACTGAATTCAGTTTTATTCCTAAAGTGCAATATAGCCATCACCTTGTAGAGAATCCTCACAATCTTGTCAGGTAAGAAGAAATTGTCCCAACAATTATAGTAGTACCACACTGCTAAATACGGAATATGAAATATTCTCCAGTATCCTATATGAACAGCTACAACCGTATATAAAGAAAATAGTTGGTTAGAATCAGTTGTGGCTTCTAAGTAGGTAAATCAACAATAGGTCAGATACAATCAGAGGCACATTCTGGAAAAAAAAAAACCCTGGAATATGGAGTCAGCACATTTCACCTTTTCATAGATTTCAAAGCCACCTATGACGACATAAACAGGGATAAATTACTCAAGGCTATGAAGGAATTTAAAATACCTCAGAAATTGAATGGATTGGTAAGAGCACCTTTCGAACATGTAATATGTGGAGTTAAAATGCAGAATAATCTATCAACCATTTGGAACATCAATGGGCCTAAGGCAGGGAGATACCCTGTCTTGTATTTTATTTAACATAGCATTATAAAAGATGCAGAGATTTGGATATAGACGTGAGTAATAAAACAATCTAGATACTAGCACATAAAAATAACAGTTTTACTGGAGAGAACCACAGGTGTACTGAAATAAGCAATTATAAACCTCAGTAATGCAGCGAAGGAAGTTCAGAATATTTACGGAGACAGACAAAATGTGCTCTATATAAGACATCTGTAAGGCCTAATATTGCCTATGGAAGTGACAGGTGGCCCCTAAAAAGGAAAGATGAAAGTATGCTCCAAATCTTTGAAAGGATATTAAGAATAATTTATGGCCCAATTAAGGAAAATAATATATGGAGATAAAGGTATAACTAAGAACTTTATAAATTATATAATGAACCAGATACAGTGAAAGTGATCCTGACAGCAGAGACACCTTTTTAAAATGTAGGAGCAGAACCCTTGTAGGAAGTTAACTCTACATAACTCAAAGTGTATTCTATGAGCAGGCAAACCTGCTATCAGGTGGCTTGATTCAGTTGAAGAAGCTCTGAAGACAATGGGTGTTAGAAATTGGAGACTAAAGTCAAAGGCTCAGGACCAGTGGAGAGCAGTCATAAAAGAGGCCAAGGTTCTTATGGACTGTGATGCCCACAAAAGAAAGAAAGAAAGAAGCAGAAGAAGAAAATGTAATCAAAGGAAATTTTTATGGAGAGTTATGAAGACCTTAATTTCTGGTAAGAAAGCCATCTGTTTGGATTTGTAAGCCTATGAAAAGCTGCAGACAGCATTACAAAATGCCCTGTTTCTTGACAACCGTAACCATCATTTGGCCACTGGCCATTACTCAGTTGTCATTAGTCCTTTAAAGGTTAAAATGTTTGAAGAGTGATGCTGATCACAAACTTCCATTTTGTGCTGTCCAAAATGTGTGGTGCTTTATCTCCAAGCCCCCCTGTGCCTACATGGTATGATCATACATAAAAACGTTGCCTTTATCTTCGTTTCTTATCTAAGATTGGAGAACACAACTACCCCAACTTCCTCCCTTTCTCTGACTCTACCCTTCACAATACCAAAGGCAGTGAACAAGTGATGGCACCTTTGTGCCGAAACATGTAGTGCAGGAGTGAAGAGTGAGGTGGATGAGTGTATGCACTGTAAGACGGCTGGAATAAATCATGGACATAAATCAGTGCAACAGGACGCTAAAATATAACATTATTAAGTGATAAGAACTAAAAAGTTTATATTTACACCCATTTCTGTCACAAATACTGCCTGGTATATAATGCTAATAAATCTCTGATACATGCAACAATATATATACATACACAACAATTAGCACAGCATGTTTCAAGTATCACATCATGTTACAGACCAAATACTCCAGTAGGCCATCAGACAGCAGCAGCATCAGGGCTGTGAAGTGGTAGCCTCTTCATCTGTTTCTGTTGGAGAGACACGGATAGCCTGGTACCACTGGTTCGTCAGGTCCGTCATCTGGCTTTTACAATCCTTCAGTTCCTGCAATCAAGTAACCTGGCAAAACTGCAGCATCATAATTGGCAATGGAACTTGTGAAATTCACAAAGTGATAGGCATAGCAGATGAAATACAAAGTTGTTAGCTAACTGTAAACAACATGTAAAACATAATCCCTAATGTGACATACTCCAAGATAATCTATGAAGAACTGGACATAGATAATAAAATCAATTTATAAACTTTGATCACTGCGATGGGCTGTATTCCCTTTTCACCTTTTGAAGCAAATGATTCATTTTCACAAAATATGGTATAATCTAGAGACCACCCCAATCCATACATTTTAAATTTCCTGCAATCAGTAATACAACTTCATGAAATCATAAGGTGAGCGCGAGAAGAATGCTAGCGCATGATACTTAAATAATATATAGTAGTAACTGTCTGAATAATTAAGAACATTAATTAAGGTGTGTAGCAGAGTCTATACACCTACTATGATGTTCAATCAGAGGGATAAGACAGTTGTTCAAGTTTTTATTGAGATCACACAGAAAATATGCTAAGCAAGAAACCTGCAAAAGAGGCACCTCCAAAATAAACTGAATTAGCACGTACAGCAAGAAACTCTTACCTGCTGCGTGAATCTCCTAGTGAAGAAAGGGATGAAGTACTTAAGGTCATATTTTGCAAAACCTTTGATATGGGACTGGATAAAATTCACCTCCATCTCCTCCTCTGTATACTCAGACAAATGTTCTGAGTCTATTGTTTGACCCTGCAACACACATATACTTTAGTTATACTAAAGGGGGGAAATTATTTTCAGTCGGGATTGCTACAATTCATTCTTTTTAGCAGATTATTTTATGACACTGTCATAGCTAAAATGGAATGGTAGAATGATAAATAATGAATTGGAAAGGATTTGGAAGGATACAGTCACGACCTAATTGAGGTACTATCCCAGCATTTTCCTGGAAGGCCTGAGGAAAACCACAAAAAAACCTTGGTCAGAATACTCAGTGTCTGGCTGAGATTGGAATCAAACACTTCCTGAATATGAGTCTAAAGTGGTACTACTACTACCACCACCACCACTACTGACCCATTTCTACAGTTCAAAAAGTTCCAAATACTTAGCAGTTATTAGCAATGACTGAATATATTGTCATGTGTTAGTCACCATACATGAGGTCTGCATTGATAGTTGGATTTATTGAACATTTATGACCTGTAACTACAAATTATGATAACACTCTCACTAATCTAAACACACTACAAATCACTATAGCACAAACTAACTCTTCTCACTCTTGCTATATCTCCATTGGTTGTTGCTTGGTAGCAGCTTCTAACACTGGAGATTCCTCTGCTCATGGATAATGTGTTCCAACTCACAACTGTTTCGAGTAAATTGCTGCTGGTCCTTGCCAATACAGTCATTATTGATTCTAGATCGCAGGGGACTGATGACCATATGTATTTTTCTGTCTATGACCCTGGGAGTTGTGCAATGACTACTCTCCACTAAGGCTACTCATGGCCGCACCATAGCTCATGCAGTTAGTTGCTGGCTTCCCACCGCGGCAGCCCGGGTTCGATCCCGGGTCTGGGAAAGTGGGATTTGTGGTGGACAAAGTAGCGCTGGGGCAGGTTTTCTCCAAGTACTTCAGTTTCCCCTGCCAATCATCATTCCACCAATTGCTCCACAATCACCCTCACCTATTATCTGGGTCTGGTATAATAGGCCAGAAGTGGCCACAGTACAAGAGACTTAGTCCCACCCCACTAGCAATAAAAAAAAAGGCTACTCATACTGAGCAGCCTACAGGCATCCTGTCATTTTCTCTGTTCTGAAGGGGGGTTGCCTGCAATATCCACACTCAACCTCATGAATGGCACCACAACGTAATATTGGTCTTAACACTTCTTCTTCCAGTTTTACCAATGTCCAGCTTTCATTCCCCATGGGTTTTTCTCCAAAGGTTCTGTACTTAGGGCTGCCTGTCTCGAAAGTCATCATTACAGGCACTTCCCTTTGGGTCTGGAATGGTGGTCTCACCTTACATACTTCATCTCAATAGGCGGCCCAGGAATGCATCCCTACAAGGTTATCCACAACCTCCAGGACCTTTCAGCCACAACGCTGTTGTCCTTCATATAAATGGGTGTACAAGACATTAGGCCCCAGGATGAATTCACTGGTGATACTGGCAACAAACACCCAAGTTTACAGTGGACACAGCTTCCTTCAGGATGCAGAAGGTCTCCCTTGATGCCATCTAGAGGACATACAGTGTGTTCAGGTCTGTCTTGTGCACTCCTGTAGTGTTGTCCAGTCTGGCGATCATCACTGATGCTCCTGTATCAGTAGTCACAAGACATACTTTCTCTCCTGTCTATCCCCCATCATCAAGACTGTCATCACCATGCTTTTCTGACATGCCAAGCATGAAACTAGAAGTGGTAAGACTAGCAATCTCTTCTTCATTTCTTCTTCTTCTGGCAAGTTGCAGATATCAGCTGGGATAGAGTGGGAAAAGATGACAAGTCTTTTGATGGGCCAGCTCTGTCACCTTCTGTAAGACATGCATATCTCAAATGTAACTGCATAGAAAATGTCTTTTCTTTAATTCCTTTTGGGTGTTATCAGTCTTAGGGTAATGGGGTATTCCTTGGATCCATTTCTGTCACTGGGAATTGATAACATACTGAAGTGTTCAGACAGATTCCCATTATTTTCTTCAAGCTCTTGTCCAGTGGTGTTAAGAAGTGCATATAAACATTTCACTGATAAATCATCAGCATCATTCAGGAACCTGTAAATGCACCTGTGGACTGTCTGTTTGTATGCTTCTAGTCTTCCAAGGCTCACCCATGAATCATGTATTTCTCTTATTGTTTGAATGTCTCTTCAAAGACTGTTTTCAGCATTTTATTTTCACTATTTCTTGATTGCAATTCGTAAATCTGAGTCTACGTCTGAGTTCACAAACATCTTTTAACACTGTTCCATTAAACCTGTTCTGATCTTCCGTTTCAGTAGACAAACTATGAATTATTACACCAAACGAGTTTGCGTAAGCTTCTGACGAGTCCAGGATGTTTGTGACCATGTCATGCACAATGGACAAAAGCCATGATGTTGGTGCCATTAAGTTGCAATTCCAGGATCTTTGACAGAAATTTGCTAAAGAAATTCAGAGTAAGTTGGTCCACAATGCTTGATACTTCTCTGCACAGCTTGTCTTTAGAAGTGGCACTCTTCAGATCCTCATTGGTTTGTACTGAATGAGGCATGGTCATCTGGCTAGTTTGTTTCTTAACAGGGGGCTCACACTGGTTTGAAGCACAAAAGGTATCTGTACTGTTTACTTCAGGAGTGCATTTTGAATGCACTTACTTCTGTTTCATTTGGAGATGACATCGGTTTCTTCAATTTTGTTATGGACCTCCTTTTCTCCCAGAGTTGTTCTTCTAGTCTGCTTATTTTATCAGCTGCTTCTGCAGGCTGGTAACTATTATTATTAGTAGTATGTTCTGTCGTATTTACATTTGTCTGTGATGCTGTAGTGACAGTCTTCATACAGCTTCTGACCAAATGATTCTCTTCAGAAGAACTGTCAATCCTGACCAGAAGCCACTCTATCTCATCCTTTCGATCTTCCACTATAAACTGGAGTATCTTCATCTGCTCCTCAGCTGCTTTAAAAAGATCACCAGTGTTTCTCATTGCTTCTGAGTTTATCTCAAATTCCTAAGTTAACACTTTGCAGACTGGTGGCATATTTTTATGCCCAGCACTTTTAAATGTTGCAGACCAGTGGCATATTTTTATGACTTTAGGACACGTTAGATTGTAACACACTATACCTTTCTCTGGCGCCACCCAAATAAAATGACTACTGTGGAATATTATTACAGAATGTTTGCTTAGTAGGCAGTAACTTGATCTCGCTGTTTGGGTACCCCCTCCAAAAGAAAATTATCTTTGACCCTTCAAGCTCTTATATACCAGGCAGGAAGTTAGTTGCACAATGAGTCAAGGACAGAAGCGGTTGAAAACCAAGCAATATCTGACTTGTTCTTCGACGTGCTCTCTGACGTGAGCTATTTGACATTCCTTCTGAGATGTGTAGTGATAGTGATTTGACAGTGGCAGTGGCAGAGGACAACAAATAATTGTGGCCACAGACAAAAGTGAAAGTAGCTCCGACGAAAGTGCAGGTAGAAGGGGAATGTTTCCAGAAATATCACACTCTCAAGCACTTCTAGAAGCATTGGTGTTCTCCAAAAATTTTAGTTCATAAAATTAATTAGGATATTTTATATTAATTTTTAAAGTGAACAGTGCACAAGTTAGGGTAGTGGGTTAAAAAATGCTGGTCCCCAGGGTGATTTAAATATTTAAATTGCCAGTCCACAAAGTGTTAATAAAAGTTATCCTCTTTAATCCTGGACTGTTCATCCAAAACCATTTTCATTTTGCTTGCAGGTCTACTAGGTTGGCCTCTGTCTTAATATCCACCTTCTCTTGATTGGCCTCCACCTTTTCCTTAGTGGGCTCCATTGGTTGGCATTTCTTATGATCACCGTATGATCTTGGGTAGTGATGAATTCACCCCACAGCTGATTGAAGCCATCCTTTATAAACTGCCACAATAGATCCATTTTGAGAATCCACTAATCCAACAATTCAAACCTTTCCCACTTCTAACACCAATTGTCGTGTATTAGTGACTAGACACAGGGTTTGGGACTGATAGTTGGATTTACAGAATGCTTATAACTCGTAACTACAAATAATTATAACACTCTCTCTATCTACACACTCTACAAATCACTATGGCACACACTAATTCTTCTCACCCTGTTATGTTTTCACTAGTTGCTGCTTGATAGCAGCTTCTAACAGCGGAGATTCCTCTACTCACAACTAACAACTAACTACAACTCATGACTGATTTTCTGTTGGTCCTCATTATATAGCCTCAGCATAGACTGTGTGAAAACCACTCCTTCCAGCAATACCTCTACTGTTATGTATGTACCCACTGCCACGTCATTTTGCCTCTCCAAAAGGTCTTGGAAAATTTTTAATCTTCTTTCCTTTTGTTCTTCAGTGAGCTCCTTTGGGACAATTTTTGCACACACCTTTCTCATGTCAAGATCTTCAGTTAAGATTTTCCTGACTGCTTCTCTCTGTCAATGTTCACTTGCTCTGCTATGCTCCTGACAGTCAGCCGATGATTTTCACGCACAATTTGATGAAATTTGGAATGTTTTCTTCAGTTCTACTCGTTGCTGGCCATTCTGATGTCTCTTCGTCAGTGACACTCTCTTCCCTCAGAAAAACTTGTCACCCACTTGTAAACTGCTGTTTTCTTCATAGCATTATCCCCATAATCTTGCACTAACATCTCTCTGATTTTGCTTCCACTCTTGCCAAGTTTAACAAGAAATTTAATGTTCATTCATTGCTCTAATTCAAACTCCAACATTCTTGCACCGGCACTCCAAAACACGCTCAAACAGTAGTAGACACCACTCAGAAAGAGACTGCCATAGATCAACAACAATGCAGCTGTGAAATGCTGACATGCCTATGTCATCAAACCATATTGAGGTTTCTGTCCACAGCAACCACACAGTGGCAACTTCGCAAACTTTATTGAGACCTCATATTTTTCCCATCCCTGGGTAAAGTGTGGGCCCACACAGCCTCCTATCCAGTGGGTACCAGTGGCTCTGCAACTGGGGGTTAAGCAGCTGGGGCATGAAGCCGACCACACCTCCAACTAGTACCAAGGTCAAGAATACATGGATCTATACATCCACTCCCCCATAAATCTTCATGAAATAGTGCTTAACTGGTTAAGCACAGGGACTACTTTGCCTTTTACCTGGATAAAGTGTTAGCATTCCATGCAGAAGGTATCAGTTCTGTGACCAATTGGATCAAGTTCACATTTTCCACATACCTTAGCTCTGGCAAAGTCAAAACTTTGTGAATGTGGGGAACACATAACACCCAGCATGGTTCAGATATCACACTAAATTGCAGGTCCTCCCTGCTGGCCAATATCTTTACCTTCACTATATTGCTTTCATCAAGAGTTAAACTGATGCTTCCATCTAAAATGTGCATTCTTACCTTCACCCTTGCCACGTTGGCAGAGGCTGGGATGGTCAAAGACCATACCTAGACACATAAGCCATGGCACAGTAACATGCAATAAAACAACACTGTGTAACAGTGCTAAAATTTCTAATGTTTCTTCCTTCCTCATTTTAGCAAAATGCTTAATTCTGTAGTTTGTCAAATTCAGGCAGAGATCATGTTTTATGGTCAGAACATGAAGCTGGCCATTCATGTCTATTTTATTTTGCCTAGAATCTATAGAGACTTACCTCTGTGCCAATATACATCCTCCCAGGACAGGATCAGAAACCAGAGAATCTTTTCTTCTGCATTTACAGAGATTAAATTTAGAAATGGATACATTTATAGACAAACTACCTGTATCTGAAAAATGTGAGTCAAAGAGAAGAAAGTGTTTTTCTACAAATTTAGTTACCAGTGAAAAATCTGTTAATGAAGACATAAATATTTTGAGCCAACAATATAATTGATTTAAGAATATATTACAAAAAACATATTTTTATTCCATTTTCAAAAAAAAATTAAACTGTATATGCAATATTGTTGGTGACCAAGGTTACTCCACAAACAGTCAGCCTTACTTAACACATCATAATCAAAGGAAAGGACCACTTGGGAGACTAGTTGTAGATGGAAGAATAATATATGGATCCCAGAGAAATTGGATGTGATGGTGTAAACTAGATTCAGCACGCTCAAAATGGGGTTCAATGACAGGACTTTTGTGAACATAGTAATGACCCATCATGTTTCATAAAAGCAGGGAAGTTCTTGACAAGCTGCATGATGATGTACAAAGAAAGGCCTTGATACCGTGGAGCTACTCAGTTAATTGTATCTTACCCATTCTTTGGTCTTGCTGAGGGTTATCTCCTTTTCTCGTCTCCTCCGATGATTGCTTCCCTTATTTGCCAGCAGCAGCTGTGAAACAGAACATCAGATCTGAAGAGATGCTATGTCTGATCACCTCAAATCACCTTATCAGTGCAATACTAAAGTGATCAAAACAAGCTTAATATAATGAATAGGGTTTCTGAACACTGTGTCTATATTTTATTATGAGGAAATGTATTAGAAGTTTCTGAGTTACCAGATTTTATACATACATTTCAATGGAAATAATTCATGGGTTATTTTATCACTGAATTTACTGGTTATTCAAGCAGTCATTTTGTGTTTAATTTAGAAACTGCTTCGGATAATAAAACTACTCATTCTTGCTTTCTTGGTTCTATCATATGAAAAATAATATAGCCGTGATACTTAAAGTTAATGCTACAGAACGGGTAGTGATCAAATGGTTAGGTGACCATTCTACTTTACTGTGAATTCAGAACCCTAATTCCTTTCCTAGTTTCCTTGTCTACTGCTACTCTGGTATATTTATATTTAATTTAGCTTGTGTATGGATATCCGAGTCCACCCATGAAGCTTCAGACATTATAATAATTTGAAGTCCTTGGCCTTAAATTCTCCTTCAGACGACAGCTCAGTATCTTAGAATTACAAATATCGTAAAAGGTAAACCTTTCCGTGCTTAAATTAAGCACCGCGCTATGAAGATGTATGGAGGAGTGGAGGGATAGCTCTACGAGTCTTGCCCTTGGCACTAGATGGAGGTGAGTGGTCAGCTTCATACCCCAGCCACTTTACCCCTAGAGATAGTCCTGGTACCCACTGGAAAGGAGGCTGAGTGTGCCCCAGAGCCGGTCTGGACACTGCAGAGAAGAAAAAAATAAATATCTCTTGCCCCTGCCAGGAGTAGAACCCTGGCCATACAGCTCGTAACATTCTGCTATATTAACTAAAAAAATGTGAAACTTATTTATACAAAAATCAGGTTGTTTGTATCTGCACTAATATAAATTATGTGCAGAGATAGATTGTATAATTATCAATTTTTAACTTCTGCTTAAAAATTACGGCCAATAAAGAATATCTGCAGCTTGATATGAACTCTGAACTATGAGGGGTGCCCGGTATTTCCCACAGTCAACAGTTTTAAATTAGTCAATGGTAAACAATGAATGAGGCAGGCAGATAGATCTGTATTGGATCAGATGTCTCAGACTAGATCCTTTCACACAAGAGGTTGATACCTTAACCCTAAACCAGAAAATCTTCTTGTGAATTAATTATAACAATATTTAAAGGCAAATGCTGGGTAAGGGTTGCAGAAAAACCTGCAATGGATTCAGCCAGTCTCACATACAGACCACTGGCATGGGAGGCCAATGCTTCTGACTTGGAATCTAAAGGCACCCACTTAGAATCTCACCCAAGACATCAACTATCCTTATTAATGCAGGATTTTCCTCAGTCCCTTCAGACAAATACTGAAATATACATGAACTTCCTTTCCAATTCATTAACTACCCTACCATCTGACACTATATAACATGAGCTATTGACAGCACTGTTGATTGAATGAATGAATGGTGTAAGGGGTGGGCCTCCTCGGCCCCTGCACCATGACCTACAGTGATTATTGTGCTCCCCCTTTTAATTATCCCATCAGCAATCCTGCGCTTCAAATGAAGCACAGGATTTTGTATGTGGGGGCGTCAAAATAGTCACTTGGTTCCATAAAGTACTGACCTAAGTGACATAATCTTAGGTAAGCTAAGGCCTCACATTCACACAGGATATGTGTGGCTGTTTCATTTTCTTCTTGACACCTCTCACAAGTGGGACTATCACTTAGTCCCAGTATGAGAGGTGTCCTTTAAGATGACAGTGTCCTGTAAGTAGTCCCACCACCCATCATAGCTGGTTCCTGTTTAGACAGCACTGTTGGACAGACACCTAATCTGATGAAATTTTGACTTCAAATGAATAAATCATTTGTCATATACAGCGTGACTCACTCAGAGGAAGCCCTGAATTAATAACTATAAATCATATAATATACTGATGAAATTAAACTTGGCAAGTACCCTGAAAGAAGCAAAAGTAATTTTGTCAGACAAGATTTCAAAATCAGTTTCCCTCCACCTGGAAATACAGCTAACATAACAAGCCATGTTCATTAATGTTGCAGCCAGCATGCCAGAAGGGACTGCAGCAATAGCAGAAGCAATGTAAACCAGGTGGGTAGGCACCAAGTCAGTACTGTTGCCAAGTTTCATTTTCATTGGTAAATTACTGTTTGAGTTATAATTATTAATTCAGAGCCTTCTTCATGTGAATCACCCTGTACAATAGAATACAGTGTCTCACCTTCATTATAGGCATGGTAGATCCACCAAATACCAAAGTTGTGAAGAGCACAATGATTAGTGTCGTGGTCACAATCACATGTCGTGTTTCATCACTGAACTGCAAGTGAAGAGACAGTGCATAGGCAATAGCACCTCGCAAACCTGTTAACAATGATTGTGGCTTACAGGCTAATGCTCAGAAAATGGATGGAACCCTTCTAGTGCTACAAACTGACAAACCAGCTCTCTACATCATGTCACTGTGAAATTAAGTGAGCTTTTGTTGGCATTCTTTTGTTTACCATGGTCTCTTACAAACATATACAACATTACAAATGATAAAACAATTCTGTCCAGTGTGACTGTTGAAGCTTTTACTACATCACTTCTTAGTACCCTAACATGTTTCGGCCCCTATAGACCATCATCAGAGAGAACATCAATACTTTTAGAAACTACTATTACATTGGGTGCTTTGATTTTTAAAATACACAAATATACAATATTTGTAATATACTCTTTATAAATCCAAATTTCTTACAACTACAGCAACTGTCCTTGATGCATTAAAGTTTTTTAAAAACTTTTTGTTATTTAAGTTAAAATTCTTTAACCGAATAGGTTCATGTCCCTTGTCCTTACGTTTTTCTTGACAGGGCCGAACTTGCACCGCCTGTCTTTCTTGGGAAGGTAGTTCTTGTTGTCATCCTATGTTTGTTTGTAGCGTGCTGTGTTGTCAGCAGTCACACTGGATGGAATTATTGTATCATTTGTAATACTGTTAGTGTGATGGACCAGAATGAAACAAATCATATACAACATGTTTGAAAACTAAGACCTTCATCTGATATTCATATATATACATATAAAATGGCACAAAATAAAATACAATATTGTAGCTAGTCTTGAGTTCGAATCTTGTCAGTCACATGTGTAGTTCAATCCCACTTCTGACACCAATGTAGCGTGTCTTGTGTGTCACGCTACAAATAACTTCACGCCGTGGGTCTCAGATTCTGTAGAACCTTTATTGTTCTTCACTTATACACTCACATGCTTTACAATAGTCATCACTTGCAGTATTACAATGACTGCTTACAATAACTCGGCCGACACTGGACTGTCCTTTCTGGCGGTTGTTCCAAACTTGATTCTTAGACGGCTGCTATCCCAAGACTGACTCCTTAGACGGATATTCCAGGACTGACTCCTTAGATGGATATTCCAAGACTGACTCCTTAGACGGATATTCCAAGACTGACTGTTGAATGCATTCAACCCCGCTATATAACCTTGGTCGCTGCTATGCAACGAACCCTTTGTTATAACCATGGAGACTCCTGTTAGAACTACAATGGAGCGAATGTTGTTTCCTATGCAACGGTCTATTCTAGCGTTTCCATAGAAGTGACTCTTCTGGATTCCAGACACGTTACAATATCATGAAAACCATTTCTCATTTGCCCACATACATATGTAACATACTATACACCTCTACACATAGTTGTATTAACACCACATTTATGCAGAGACCATTTTGAAAAAAAACAAATTTTTTTGTTCCAATTCTTCCAAATTCTTGAGGTTCCTCATGTGAACCTCCTCTTTTCCTCAACCCCACAAGAAACCATATGATGGTGAGGCCATTCTGTTGAACCTCACCAAACAATCCATTCTCTCATGAATGTGTTGCTTAGCCATTGTTGTACAAGGTAAAGTTGTCCTTGTACTTAACTAATTAAACACTATGCTATAAAGATGTCTGGGGGGTGGATGTATAGATGCACACTTTCTTGACCTCAGCACTAGCTGGAGTTGAGGGGTCAGCTTCACGCCAAAGTAGCTTTACCCTAGGGGAAAGAGCCCCCAGTACCAATTGTACAGGAGGCTGGGTGGACCCCAGAGCCAGTCTGGAGATTGTGGAGAAGGGAAAATTCTTGACTCTACCGGGACTTGAACTCCGATCCCTCTGTCATCCAGCCTGTAGCTAGCTGCTATACCGATTACACTATCCTGGTTCCTAGCCATTGTTATACTGCTACTGAAAAGACAAGTGGTGTCCAGTCATGCATACAAATTAATTTTTGTGTGTTCTTCCATTCTCAGATGACATACATGCATTATTTTCTAACATGTTGAGATAGTGAATTCCACCTATAGTTTTTCACTTACCACTGAACCACATGATGAACATCATCTTGTGGGTGATCTTATGTTCTCGGAAGCGGTTACACAAAATAGCAAGTGGGAAGATATTGCAAGCCCGGCCAATAAGACACAGCACAATGCTCCATACCACCAGTGCTGGCTCCACACGGTGCTGGAAACTGAACAATGCCAAGCCAAGATATGCAAAGACACATGTCTCTGCGATAAATGCCAGAGTACGCATTGTCTGCTGCATAGTAATCTGTGTCACTGTGGAAAGGTTGAAGTGGGTGTAATGCGACATGACAATGCCACAGAAAAGAATTGCCATGATTCCTGCAACAACACAAGTCACTATGATCAGAGTACATCTTTACAGTATGATAACCAATTGCATATGTTTTATATCTGACATAGTCATTTGTATATTTTCCATCTGATGTAGTAATATGGATGACTGACTGTAGATCAATTCCCTATGAAAGCATGAAGTACAACATTGGAGCAAAAACTTCCTCATATACAATTGCCCTTGACTTATCTTGGAAATTAAATCAATTGTTCATAAATACACTGCTGTTGATTCCTGAGTGCCAAACAACAATGAAATCCATATGACCAGGTAAGCCAGTTTTGATAAAATAGACATTTTGTGTTTGGGACCACAGTGCATGTACAATTATCTTGGTGAAAACACAGTTTATGCAGTTTTATTTATGCAGACTGTCTCCATAAATTATATCGCCAATTTGCTCTTTTGGGTCCAACTGAAGGGCCCCTGATTTTGGAGTCAGAATGTTCACATTCACTAGGTCCTGCCCGTACCAGATAAATTCTGAAAAAAGACTGACTATAAATAAAATTCATACAACAGTTCAGGTGACAGGCAAGCATTAAAATGTACATACATAAAGAGCATTCTAAAAACTAGTCCTGTGTACTTGGGAGGAGCACAAAATTATAGATCTGTGAAAATCACAAGATTGATTTGTTTCATGATCATTATACTACCCAACATATACTATGTACATTTATTCATTCATCAGTAATCTGTCAGACGACAGGTCCACAGTCTCTTCCAAAACAGTTCCTCCACTTAATGCGATTTAAAGCATTCTCCTTCAAATGAGAATATCCTCTTCTGTCCCCAAGGTCATCCAGCATCTTCTTACATCTTCTTCCTCGTCTTCTGGTCCCTTCTATCCGCCCCACTATCTTTCCTTCAATAACTTCTTTTAGAAGGCAGTTACTGCGTAAGATATGACCAATCCAATTAGCCTTCCGTTTTCTTATTTCGTGTAGGATATTCCTCTGCTCACTGACTCTAAATAACACTTCTGTCTAACTGATCTCCATCCTTCTCCAAGACCACATTTTGAGGCTTTCCAGGTGCTTCTGATCTACTGCCCTAAGTGTCCAAGTTTCATCCCCATACAAAGCGATGCTCCAAACATAGCATTTCACTAGTTTCTTTCTCAAATTTAAGCCCAATTTGCTGGTAAAAAGATTCTTCTTCTTGCTAAATGCAGCTTTTGCCATGGCAATCCTAGATTTAATTTCACAAGTACACCTTCCATCATCTGTTAACAAGCTACCCAAATATTTAAAACATTTCATATTCTCCAGTTGTTTTTGGTCTATCTTTATTGTGACTGGGGTTGGTTATCTCGAAATGTTCATTACTTTTGTTTTTTCCACCTTCATTTCCATGCCACAGCGCCTTCCAATTTCGATTAGTCTATCAATCATACCCTGTAGCATAGTTTCTTCCTTAGCCATTAACACAAGGTCATCTGCATATTTCACAGTTTGAATAATTTGCCCTCCTAATTTGAAGTCTCCGAGCCCATCCAGAGCTTCCTTGGTAAGGCATTCGCTGTACAAGTTGAACTATGTACATTACAAAGTAAAAATATCATAAAATAGCACTCATAAAGCTGGAACCTACCTGACAAATGTATGCCTTCAGCAAGAGCATATGGTGCATACGTGAACACCAGCATCATCCCAAATTCCAGTGATGGATTTTTTCTCAGGTCCATATGTTTTAACAACAATGCACTCACCAATGCAAACACAACCCCAATCCCAGCAGATGCAAAAAACATGAGGCAAAACCTGTTAAAGCCTGTAATCAGTGCCTCTGATGAGGTCATTGTTGGGCTACTGGACTCAAGAATAGAAGTAGTCAGCACAATTGCAACAGCATCATTTAAAATGCTCTCACCAAACACCAACATGTTAAGTACAGGATCAACATTCATGGCATGAAATATGGCAACAGTGGCAACAGGATCTACAGCAGATATCAGTGACCCAAATGCAAAACTCTCCACAAAGCTCAACTGATATGCAACTTTTGCCAACCCTAACACATAGACACCAGCACCAATGACCAAAGCAGAGATGGTTGTGCCCAGAATGGCAAATGCTAAGATAGAACCTATATTCTGGAAGAAATTGCCCTTATGCAGGTTATAACCTGACTCAAAAATAATTGGTGGTAAAAGCACCAAGAAGAAAGCTGTTGGAGAGAACGCCTCTTCCTTCCTCCAATTTGCAATATTCTGATTTGACATGAGATTAAGTATAAGACCTATAAGACCACCCAGAAAAACAATTGCAATGCTTTCAGGCAAATATTGGAAGTTTTTCTGCAGCATGAAGTGGATGAGCAAGATGCCTAATGCCAACACACACAGCACAAAGAAGATAGACATCGAACTGTTGTGTTCATCTTCAGCAGAACCCTTGTCTGGCAACACTGGGTCTGCAGGAGAAGTTGCAGTTGAGGTTATGTTTGTCATATTTGCTGTTGATTGTTCTGGAGTGGTTGAAACAACCGAACTGTTACTAGGTTCAACAGGCACTGATGGTACTGTAGAACTGACGATTTTGTTCCCATTGTCAGCTTTGGACATAAGTTCATTTTTCTCCGTAATTTTGTCTTTTGGGCCATTACTGCTGGTTTCTTCAATTGCCCGTTTCAGTACTATAAAACTGTGACCTGTGGTGGATTCATGTGGAAATGAATTCTCAACGTGTAGAACGTGTCCTTCACCCATTTTCTCATCCTGGGGCACCACCCAGTAGCCATTACCTTTTAATATATTTTGAAGGAAGTAATCAGGTGAGCCAGATATAGAAGTTACAAAATCAATTGCAAAAGCTAAAAATGCAAAAAAAACATAAATGTTCCTATGAATGGAAAATGACATATATCTAGAGGAGCTAAAACAAATTTCCATTTCAAATATAAAATCCACTTATACTTGTAAAACACTAACAAGTATAAATGTAATAATACTGTTCCTAACAGAACTATAACAATCACCCAACTCCTCTGCGTCATTCACACATCAATATCTGGCACTGATTTGGCAATTCAATATATAGCGCCTCCCATTACAATAGCAGAACATGCAAAATAACTATCGTGACCACGTGACTGCCAGAGATGGTAAGTAAAAATGACCCTCCCCCCTCCAGAACTACATTTCAGAAAAATGTTAAAATAAATAACACTTTTATTAAAAAAGTGTTATTCTTAGACGCCGATTTACAGACTTAAAGCAAAAATTGTAAATTTCCAGCTTCAATGGACAGTTCGAAATATGCAAGAATATCCGGAATTCAATTGTAAATTATGAGCCAACGTAACTCAGTCTGTATACATTAGTGACTGTTATTTATTATTAAAATTTGGTAAATATTATTAGGTCCAATGTCGCGTTTAAAATTGCATCAAACTGCACCAGATAAAAAGCCTCTACTACGAGCTGGTACTTTATTGTAGTTTACTGTGCAGCGTAAAACAATTGCGTCGTAATCAACGATTCGCTTGATTTAAAAGGAGACCGTCTCTTATCACTTCAAGAATAATGTCTACCACTGTTCACCTACTATCTTTCAACGAAGATAAGGTGATGCAAGTAGTGGTAACTGATCAATCTTGCTCTTTCTTATGTTCGTTCAGGGGGACATTATGATTTCGCGAACCAATGACAATGGTAAAAATATTCGAGAATCATGCCGATATTTTCAGCTTGCTCTGGCAATTGCCTCGCAATATCTTCGTTCGAGAACAAAATCTCCGAACCTCCAACTGATTTAAATTTAGCGTTGAACCTTGAGAGTCAGGAGTATAGCGGAAAGACCCATTGACAAATAATAGTGAACGATTCTGTATACAAATATAATATCAAATAATATCGCTCGTTTTCAACTCTAGTTCAAAGAGGACGAATTCATTCGATTCTCGTTTGATATTCGATTCACCCGATAGGTTACCACAGTCGAATTATCCAAGAGTTTGTATTCGATCATAGACAACGTTAATTTTCGTGCAGACGACAAAAATGACGTTAGGCGGCTGAAGTGCTAAAATAGATGTTTTTTTATAGTACAATGTCCGTTAAAACACACGAAGTGTACGCTAAACTGTAAAATTAAATATGTCATTGGAACAAACAGCGTGTGAAGGTTAGGAAGATGCAGCTTATTAGAAATGTATTTTACAATCGAGCTTCTACCTCAGAAAATAAGAGTTTCATTTACCGGTGATGGGCTCGAGACGATGGTAGCGGGACCGAGCTGAGGAAATAGAAAATACTAAGTTAAATGGATGTTGTAAATAAGTGTTTTATTTTCTCACCTACAAATGAGTTCTGCTGTACGAAACAACGTAATTAATAAATGTATTTAAAAAACGATTTTCATGGTGTTCCCCAGTCGCAGTAATTATCGTAATGAAGACGTCAGTTAGGCTCCTTTTCCTTCTGTTTTACTTTGATGATTGTGTTATTATGGGGGAAAAAAATCTCTATTTAGGTACCACTGTGCTTGCTGCTTGCTTGACTTCTGTTCCACACTGAAAACGAAGGCAATATGGACCTTTGAAACATCAGTAAACTTCTGACACACTACACAGTAGTGCTTCTCAGAAGATAGTGCTCTACATAATGTACTGTTATTATCAACTTTATAGTCAGTGTGACTTGATAACATGAAATTATAGTTCAGAAAGTCAATAGAAAGTCCGTCGAGTGTAACAATGTTTTTAGGTCACTTCTTTATCACATTTGCCTTACATGTTTCGGTTTAATAAAACCATCATCAGAGGCACATATTACAAACACGTGAAAACACTGGCGTTGTTTAAATGTACACAGTATATATGCTGCGTGGATGCTGCTACAAATGTCGATGTGTAAAAGCACAACACTTGCTAGGAATATTGAATGCACGTTCAACTCTCGCATTCCATCCGAAATTGCCCTCAAATTAAACCGTCAATATTAAAATATTTAAAAGTTTAAAACATTTGAAGTAAAATGTTAGGCTCCACCTTGTTAATTCATCCCAATGATGGGAGATGTCAGCTTGAGGTTGTATAGGCTTATGGTCAGATGTTTCCTATGCGTTGTGTGTTGTGTACTGCAATTCAAAATTATAGTTCAGAATTATTTTAGTAACCAAATAGTGGTTTAATACATACATTTTGTGTATTAATGTAAAGAAACACTAAAAATGGTCTAATTAGTATCTACAGTGTTGGTTTAGTGTATGTAATGTATGAGCCGAAAGTCACAGATTACACCCACAACTGAGATATTAAATAATGCAATTTTGATATCAACAATTGAGACCAGAGTGTTCCTGTCATTTGCCATTTGACCAAAAGCACAGTGCTGCCATTATATCATTAATGCATGGATCAAATATAGCTGGGTAACTTGCTAGCAGATGCCTTGTTATTCAACTTTTGATAGGTTAAAATGGAAAATGAGAAACAAAATACAGGTTTTGAATGACTGATATATTTCATGAGTTGACCTGGAGCCCAGAAAGAACTCTCCATAACTTGGAAATGCTGGATGAGACCTGGAGAGGCAGCATCTCTATCTCAGAATAATGTCTTTCTGTACTTAGAATTATAAATAAATATAAATTTATATGTGTTTTGACAATGTCCACTGAATGAGAACAAGGTAACATGTAAACAACAACAAATTCAGTATGCTGGCAACAGATGCATTGGAAGTTGGTCAGCAAACTGTAGTTCTGTTCAAGCATAAAGACTGGGAAATAAAATTATTCACAATGAAGACAGAAAAAAAAAGATTTTATTACTGGGAAGCATTCAGGGTAGGAAAGTTGACTTCATACTTCAGGAAAACCTGGGAATTAAATTTGATATATGTAGTATTTTCAATCCAAATGCTTCTCATACAAAGGTTATTGATGATGTAGCAAAGGCTGGTAAAGGCCTTACCAAGCCTGATCATGTTGTAGTGGGAGTGTAAGGAAACAGCCTGGTGAGAAACTATCGTTATTCAGTTCAAACTTCATTAGAGAGGGAGCATCAAATACCAGTGTGGGGTTTATCAACCTCTTTGAGAGGCATGACAAACAGTGGATGAATGGGAAAGTTAGAAGCCTGAATCTACAGCTCGATCGGGCCGTGTTGAGATGTGCTATTTCTCACATTGATGTTACTGACACATATGTTGCAAGGGAAGATAACACTACACATGGCCTGCACTTAAACTTTCAAGGCAAGAAGAGGCATGTGCAAATTATTGCCTAGAGGGTTGTTGGTGGTAATGTGTCAGGTATAAGTAATATTTCTGTTATAACCCATGCTAGGGAATCTCCATTTTTAGCTTAAAATTGAAAGCACAGGGGTGCTTAACATATATTAAATGCAGTCCTACAAGTTTACAAACAAAATGCAGAATCATCTAATTCAATAAATATCTTTCACCAGAATATCAGAGAGTTGATAGTGATGAATTAATACATTCTTTTGAAACAGACAGCATAAACCCTCATATTATGTTTAAGTGAATATCACTTGGTTGAAAAGGAGCTGCTGCACATCACAATGAACAGTTACCTATTAGGCTCCAGCTTTTGCCAAAAAGACCTACAGATGGGAGGTGTGTGTATTTTTGTTAGGACAGATTGACATTTCAGTAACATTTATATTTCTCACCACTGCTAGGAGCTGGACTTTGAAATCTGTGCAATTCAATTAGTAACTAACACATCTAACCCAATTATATTCATATACATACAGCTTGTACATAGCTCATTCAGGAGATGTTAATTCATTTCTAAGGAGACTAGATTCAACTTTAAAATATCTGTACAAGCCAAAGTCTGAGTTTATAATCTGTGGTAAAAAGGTAAAGTTATCCCTGTGTTTAACTAATTAAACTCTATACCATGAAGGCATATTGGGGAGTGGATGTATAGATCCATATTTTCTTGATCCCGGTACTAGCTGGAGGTGAGTGGTCAGTTTCACGCCCCTGCTGCTTTACCCCCACGGAAGAGTCCCCATTACCCATTGGATAGGAGGGTGGATGGTCTCCAGAGCCAATCTGGATAACATGGAGAAGCGAAAATTTTTGCCCCCACCAGGACCCAATCTCTGACCCCTTGGTTGTCCAGCCCATAGCCAGTCACTGTGCTGACATTAAGGGAGGAACATAGACTGAGGGTGTTTGAGAACATTATGCTGAGGAGAATATTTGGATCGACGAGAGATGAAGTGACGGGAGGTTGTCGAAAACTACATAAGGAGGAGCTTCATAACTTGTATTCTTCGCCAAGTATAATTAGAGTTATCAAGTCAAGGAGGATGAGATGGGCAGGGCATGTAGCATGACTGGGTAGAAGAATGCATATAGGATATTGGTGGGAAGCCAGAAGGAAAGAGACCACTAGGAGGATCAAGATGTAGGTGGGTGGACAACATTAAAATGGATCTTAGATAGATAGGATGGGATTGTATGGACTGGATTGATCTGGCTCAGGATAGGGACCATTGGAGGGCTCTTGTGAACACAGTAATGACCCTTCACTGCATAAAATGGTGGGAAGTTCTTGAGTGGCTGCACAGCTGGCGGCTTCTGAAGAAAAGCTCAGCTCTATGAGTGAGTGAGTGATATGACATATTCCACATCCTGCAGTCATTTTGACTAACTTTGGATCCAGGGAACATAATGCAGTGTCATGTAATGTGGTTTTGAACATTGGTAATATTACTTTCACTTTTTTTTTTTTCCAGACTTAAAGGCATTTGAACGACGCCTGACAGAAGTTATAGCATGTCTACAACCGTCTACTATTAGATGGAGAAGTAAGATGAAATATAGTGTATATATTCATTGATGACTGCATGATAGATTGTTTCAGTCTGTGTGCAGCATTTAATTTAATCAATTATACTACCACTCGTTTTACCTCCAATGCAACATACCACATGCTCAGCCAGTATTTAATGCATATCGACTCTAAAGAAAACATCAGGTCCCAGTAAAAGGAGATTTTATGCTAAACAAGGCCTATAGCTACTGTATCATGCCATACTACTAACTTTTCATTACTACCTTAGATTTTGTAAACTTATATTTAAGTTATATGTTTTTAGAACCCCCCTCCACTGATTTGTAAGCAGCTGTAGTTAGGTTACATTATTTACATTATGTTGGTTTAGAAGGCTAAGAGGAAGGGAGTCTCCAAAACCATTCTGTGAGTTCATAGTATTGTAACGTGTTTCGTTACTGAAGACGCCGTACGGATTGTTAATTGGTTTATTTAACAACCTACAAATCACGGCTACAATTAATTATCACAATGTTACTGGTTTCCACACTTTACAAACCCTACAACAAAATCTCTTAACACTATCTTCAAGAGTCTTCACGTATTAATAGCGCGGGAGCTATACAAGTCTCGCTGAATTACACACTCCAAATATAACTGGTTATCACAAACTATCACTGATTCTCGCACACGCATCTGTAACTCGAAGCTTGCGAACTGAGAACTCATTGACAACACACTGACTCGACTACTACTTAACTCGGCGACTGTCACATTACAACTAACTCGCAGCCCCTGTGCAGTTCCCTTATATAGCCGCAGTGCTTGCCTGTTGCGTAATGAGTGCCACGTCATCCTGTTACGTCACCGCGNCTACACATCATATGTCCTTGGTCCAATAAAATATATAATCAGGCCTCACGCAGACAGCACAAGTTGTCAAGACAACACACAGGCTGTGAAAAAACCACTATCAAATTCACACCTTGCAATTCCACACGCACTGGCCAGCCATATCATCAATACAGTATCATTATAACATATTAAAATTCATAACAAACACAGACATCATACATACTGACACGCTTATGACAAGCAAGTCTCAACAACGTATAATACAAGTACACAGACCAGTTTTAATTAAGCTTGTCACTTAATTTTTGTTACTTAATATGCACATCATGTGGAAATTTTATTTGCAATTAAACTTTGATCCTGTATGAATATTTGCTTACCACATGCAATAAAAGGTCTCTTACTTCAAGCCAATAATTACTTTAATCCAGTGGATAATCTCCAAATATCACAGTGCAGTGATTGAACCTAACTTCATATTCAGGAGTATTCAAATTCAGTTCCAGCCTGAAGGCTGGCTAATGTTATATATATATATTTTTTTGTCATTTCCCACGTTCTTTCCACATCATCATTCATAGTCATTCTACCATTTGAGGCAACTGAGGAAACATTGTTAAACAAAGAAAGAATCCAGTGGATAGCATAAGAGCACCAAACCAATGAAATTATATTAGATGTAAAATTTCTGTATGCATTTCTTGCCATCTAACCAGTGTAAATACAGATTTGACTTCCTAGCAGTTCCAGGTGAGCTGCACAAGCCGTGAATTTATTTTTTACCCTACTTTTTCTTTCCTGGTACTCATTTCTGTTAGAGACTGAGTTGACCCCAGGGCCATAGTGCAGCTGGAAGGATAGGTAAATTGAAAAAATCCAATGACCCCGTCAGGATTCGATCCCGAATGTTCTTGGAGTAAAGGGCGGCCAGCACATAAGGCTGACAACCTTACCGCCATCTATGAGCCAATTGCCTAGAAAATGTGAGTACCTCAACATCTCACAACCGTATGGGCCTCCGTGGCCTGTTACAGGAATACCTTTACTTTTTACTTTTTCTTTAATCATATCCATGTGTCTTTCCCACTCCTAATAACATTTCAACTGATGAATTTTTATAAAACTAATTATGAAGATCTTACCTCTAAAGGCCACCTAAACTTCATTCTTCTTAATTTCTTATCATAAACAGTACCAATATGATGGCGTGTAAACCTTAAATGGAATACCCACATCCAGTCATTATGTTCAAAACTTAGTAAAACATCCTGTATAATTAAATCACTAAGAGGAGTTTTGAGTCCAAATATGTTAAGAAGCATTTATTTTGGAAAGTTTCGATCGTTATTGAGGTATGGAATAATATTTTGGGGGGTGAAGGTGATAGTATAAAGGTATTTAAAATGCAGAAGAGGGTGTTGCGAATAATTAGTGGACTTGTTAAACAAGAGTCATGCAGGCAAATTTTTAAAGATTATGGCATCCTCATGGTCACATCTTTATATATCTTAGAGGTGTTATGGTACATGAAAAAGCACAAAGCAGATTTGGTCCAAAATATAAATATTCATAGTTTAATACAAGAATAAACAAGGATTTTCATGTTCATTTCTGCAGAACTACATTATTTAAAAAAAGTGTGGTAAATATGGGGATAGGATTGTATAGTAAGGTGCCAAACAGAATAAAAAACTCTGTGGGTTTTTCAGCTTTTAAAAAAGACTTAAAATCATTTTTATTGAAACATTATTTTTATACGATAACTGAATTTGTTAGTTTTAATAAAAAAGTGGATGGTGCAAGTACTTATGTTTGGATGTCATGAGCTGTGTATAGTATTTTGTATATTTTTTGGAATGTTGTATTTATATATTTCTTATGATTGTAACAAATGTTGGTAGTATGCTTGTAACTTTGTAGATTTATTTTGTTAACTTGTATTACCAAATGACATGTCCAAATGTTACTGTGTAGCAAAACGGATGAAATAAAATATAATACAACTTGTAAAGGTGGAACCAACAAAAATGCCACATAGTGTAGGAGCTTGAAGCATTTAAATTTTTGTACTAATACAATGTTTTAAGAGTTTTTTATGTGTAAAACAGCAACATGGTAGCCACCAATTGTATTTATATGTCCCTTTGGTGGTTGTCATTAACTAATGATGGAAGTGTCATCTGGAGATAGGTCATAAACGTATCTACTACTCCTTTATGAAATATTGTTATATGTTACTATTTTAAAACATAGCAAAGGTGTAACATTTTGAGGCTATTTTGGATACATTTAGCATAGTCAGATTTTTTGCTAGTAAAAGCTTGCACAAATGTAAGTTAAAGATGGGCTTCATAATTAATTAATTCATTCATTAATTAAGCACCATGCATGAAAACATTAGGGATTGGAAGTATAGCTCCATGCTTTGGCCCCTGGGGAAGAGATCCTGGTACCCATGGGATAGAAGGATGTGTGGGCCCCAGAGCCAGACTTGTACAGATGTGGATCATTAAATAATAAATAATTACTAATTGATACTTCATGTATGTCTTGCCATAGAGAATGAAGTGAATTAGGCATCGTAAATTCTTCACCTTTCATTACAAAATGTAAAAAAGAAACAATTTTTCCATGAACTTCATAGTAAAACACTAATATAGGTCTAAATGGTGGATAATAAAGGTTAGACAATTCAGAATATCACTGAGTTGATTATGTGCCATATTAATTTTCATTGTTTGTGTTACAGTTCTTCTTGCTGTAATATCAGTGTGTACAGCCATAGGGGCATGGCACTGGTTGACTGACCCACACACATCAGCAGTGTCATTCATGCAGTCTCTCTGGAACCATCCATTCTTTGCTATTGCCAGCATTTGCCTAGGTAATCCAGTATTTCAGATTTTGGTATTACACATAAATGCCAAAAGTCATGGGATAGCAGTATGTAAATTTATTTTTAAGTGGCGCCACCATCCCTTGACGGCTTGGGAATGCCCAGAGCAGTATCAGTTGTGAGGTGTTCTCTCGTGAGTCAGGTTGAACACTGGCCAGTCTGCTCATGGCAAGCCAACGTGAATTATTGGAGTTTGAACGGGGCATTATAGTGGGTGCCAGGAGGATGGGACATTCCATTTCCAAAGTTGTGCGGACATTCAACATTCCTCAATCCACGATGTCACGTGTGTACCAGGAATACCTTGTGGAAAGCATTTTCACCCACTGTGAACAGCGCAGTGGCCGACCACGGGTGCTTAATGATCTTGACCAGCAGCATCTAGCTAGAATTGTCTGTGGTAACAGACAAGCGACACTGGCTGAAATCACATCCACATTCAATGCAGGAGGTACCAGACGCATATCCAGCAGGTCAGTGCAGCGTTCTTTAGCTTCCATGGGATATGGGAGCAGAAGACCGACCAGAGTGCCCCTGTTAACACCACTACACAGGACACAGCGCCTCACCTGGGCTTGTGACGTCACTAATTGGACCCTGGAGGATTGGCAACATGTGGCATGATCCAGTGAGTCACGGTACCAGTTTTTTTGGGCGGACAGTAAGGTTCAGGTGTGGCGCAGACCCCATGAGGCCATGGACCCCAGTTGTCAACAAGGCACCGTGCAGGCTGGTGATGGTTCCATACTGGTGTGGGGTGTGTTCATTTGGCATGAGTTGGGTCCGCTCATCCACCTAAACATGGCATTGAATGGTGACTGCTACGTTACACTGCTTGGTGACCATTTGCAGCCCTTCATGTACTTCATGTACCCTCACAACGATTGGATATTCCAGCAGGACAATGCACTGTGTCATCTGGCCGGAGTTGTCCAGAATTGGTTCGGGGAGCATTCTGGAGAGTTCCTACGAATGGTGTGGCCACCATGTTTGCCCGACATGAACCCAGTCGAGCATTTATGGGACATGGTGGAGAGGTCCATTCGCACCCAAAATCCTGCACCTACAAATACCAGGGAGCTGTGGGCGTCTATCCAGACGGCATGGCTCAACATCTCTCCAGAGGTCTTCCATCCATTTGTGGAATCAATGCCACGTCGAGTTGCTGCACTTCGCTGGGCTAAAGGGGGTCCTACACGATACTAGGTACCTATCCCATGACTTTTGGCACTTTGTATAATATATACATATTATTCACTATCTTGGGCTTCATGTGGTTTAATGATATGTTGTGGCAGGCTGCTTTGGTGATACTCCCACCCATACTAACAGACTCACCACACAGAACATAAATTTTTCTATAATATACTGGTATGAAATTAAATTTTCTCTACAGAAGCATGATACCAAAATAGTGAATACACATCTGCCAGCTATAAGTCTAGCCATTCCTCAGATAATTTCCACTTTCTCCTCACTGTTATGTGTGGAGCCAGAATAGCTCAGTCAGTATAGTGGCAGGATACAAGCTGGATGTCTGAGGTTCGATTCCTGGCAGGGAAATAGATTTTTCTCTGGGGCCCACCCAGACTCCTATCCAGTGGGTACTGGGGGCTACTCTTCCTGGGGATAAAGCAGTTGGGGCATGAAGCTGACCACTCACCTCTAACCAGTACCAAGGTCAAGAATGGTGGCACTATACCTCCACTCCATCATACATCTTCATGGCATGCTGCTTAATTAATTAAACACAGGGACAACTTTACCTTTACCTTTTACCTCCCTATTATGTGTGAATGTTAATAAGAACGTGCATGTTCATTATACAAGTAAATTATTGAATTAACAATTTCTTCTTTCCAGCTTGTACAAGAAATCACTGTATTCCTACAACCTGCAATAAGAAAAGCAGAAATACTGCCATCAGCAATGCACATAAAATTCTGAAACATTTTCACTTTCAGTACTCCCTCTTCCTCTGTGTACAACAAAATAAAACTGTCCTTAATTACATATTTCCTGCTTTTATTTTTGGTTTTGTATTCTGTGGAATACTTTTGAGGTCAAAAGGTTTCCATAAACAAAATAGTTCAGGGAACACTAATTTAAAAGAAGATGTTTATTTCAGTGGTGCTGTTTATCCTGGGAGTTCACAAGCGGGTTATAGCTCCATCCATCATCACAGCCCGAACAAGAATTGTGCTAGGGGACTTCAATATGTCATGTGATGACACAGGGAAACTGATCCTCAAACCTCGACCTACGACCACTTAACATTGACTTTAAATATCTCTCCAGTCAGTTAAACTCTCTGATTGTTCGTGTCACATCTTAATTTGCTTATTGCAATGGTAGACTGTTATGCATGTTACCAATACATTATTGTAAATACTGTCTCCAACTTAATAACATATACAATAAAAATTAATGTAAGAAGAAGAAACTATTGTCTTCAGCATGTTACCTCTCCTGCTCTTTATCAGGAGGGCAAGGTCAGACTCACTGCATCAGCACTTTTTAGAGAAGAGGTGGCTTGCTCTTCTATCATCTGCCAGTTATATTTGATAAACTCAACAAGCTGAACTCCTCTTCACGATCCAAATAAAACGCTCTTTCAGATTCTTGACAAGGTTTCAGCATTAATAAAGAATGTGATGCTATGGAAAAGCCTTTGTGAAGGTGAAATGCTAGAAATATTTGTCCACATGAGTGAATATTTTTTCTGCTTTAATTGATATCATTATAAGGTGATATGCGTTTGCTTAACTTAACTTTCTCTTATATCACAAGAGTCCAAAGTTATACCTAGGTCTGGGTTTTTAGAAGTCTTATGTGTTTCCCTTTAACGTGCTCTGTGGATGAAATGTATGAAATGAATACTGGGCGTCAGTGTCTGATTAAGTTTATCTCTGACACTATTAAAAGGATTTAAATGAAATCTGGTATCAGTCTACACTGAAAGTTGTCAAGCAAATTTTATAATGGTTTGTATTGGTAAAATATATTTTATGTGAAACTCCAACGCAATTTATTGATTTTCTCAGAAACAGCCTGTCCTCAAAATATTTGCATGTAACACGGCTCAAGATCCACCACTTTTATGTTAAACATTAACTGATACAGAGATATTCAATATGATACAGGGAAGAATGTCATGACTGTAGATAGTGTTAATAACTGTGAAATAGTACATTCATATCTACAACATGAAACAACTGTGAAATAATACATTCATATCTATAACATGAAATAACTGATTATTGGAACTTGATTTTCTTCCTCTTGTTGAAGAAGATTCGTGTTATAGACTTCCATAAGCTAGTTGTAATATGAGTATAAGCAAACAGAATTACTTACAGAGATTATGGCCACTCCTACTAAAGCTAACGTCTTCCATGTTAGAAAAAAATAGAAGTTTAATGATCAGACCTACAAAAGCTTCGACACTGCTATTGCAGAGTACCATAATAACAAATTTCAGAGCATTAATTAGTGATGAGCAGTAAACAAATGAGAGCTATAAAATAATTTCAGTATTAAAGAATGAAATTAGTTTATTCATTTCAGAAAACTGACTGATTCTGTTTGCTTTATTCAGGCCAAATGTAATATAAGAACATTCAAGGTGCTATCAGAATGTTCCTGGACTGTTGTTGTTGTAACTGCCTCAGGGAAAGAAGATAAGAGGGGAGGCCAAGGTCACACTTCGGCAAGCCTATTGCATTAATCTGCCATGTGACATCACGCTGTGAACATGTTTTGTTTTTACACAAGCACATTTTTTAAGTTCCTGTTTCATTTTGTCTGTGATGGATGGCAAAATCAAGCAACATGTCTGCATCAAGTTTTGTGTGAAGCTCGGTAATTCTGCTGCAGAAACTCTTGAAATGCATCATGAGGCTTTTGGGAACAGTGGTTTTTGAATGGCATTCACGTTTCAAGACCAGTCAAGTGTCAGTTGAAGATGATTAATGTTCAGGGCGACCAAGCACTAGCAAAACAACAGAAAATGTTTAGAAAATTCGAGAACTCGTCCACAACGACCATCCCCAAACAATCCATGAATTCGCAGACACCATTGGGATCAGTTATAGAGTTTGCCAGGAGATCTTAACAGAAAAATTTGTACATGTGCCGCATTTCTGTGAAGTTTGTTCTCAACCTCTTGAAAAATGACCAAAAGTAGCAACATGTAAACATGAAGAAAGCAGTCTTCTGGGATTTGGCACCGTGTATATGTGGTGTTAACCGACGTTTCGGAGGAACGTATCGCCTCCATCTTCAGGGTAGAAGAAAAAATATATAAGAAATCTGCAAGCAAAGAGACCGTGAGAACCGGTAAAAGCAGACTGCTTTTTTTACCGGTTCTCACGGTCTCTTTGCTTGCAGATTTCTTATATATTTTTTCTTCTACCCTGAAGATGGAGGCGATACGTTCCTCCGAAACGTCGGTTAACACCACATATACACGGTGCCAAATCCCAGGAGACTGCTTTCTTCATAGTCACCGCCGTGAAAGCCTCAAATCTTACATGTAAACATGTGTCTTAAATTATGAGAGAAGGCTAATGAGGACCAAACTTTCATCTCTTAGGATCATAAAGGGTGACAAAAGATGGCTTTATGTTTCTGATCCAGAATCAAAACAATAATCATCACAGTGGAAGAGCCCGCAATCACCAAGAGCAAAAAAAGGTGCAGCAGGTCTGGAGTGCAACAAAGAGCATGCTCTTTTTTTTCGATGTGAAGGGGATTGTTCACCATGAATTTGTACCTCCTAACATTACGGTCAACTCTGACTATTACTGTGACATTTTGAGACACTTGAGAGAAAATATGTGATGAAAAAGACCAGAACTTTGGTGCAACCACAGCTGGCTCCATCATGACAATGCACCCGCCCACACATCCCTGAAAACCACTGAGTTTTTTACTAACAACATGGTTATCGTTCCCCATCCTCCTTACTCGCCAGATTTAGATCCCTGTGATTTCGCTTTCTTCACAAATTGAAAACGAAACTGAAGGGACAACATTTTGAAACAGTATGACATCCACAGAGAATAGCAAGTGGTACTCGACAGCATTAAGGACAGTGACTTCCACAGTGATTTTGAAGCATGAAAAAAAAAACGATGGCAATAAGTGATACTGCCCTTTGGTACATTTAAAAACACCGCTTTTATAGTCTATTTCAATCGTATAACTGAAATGTATAAATACTCTAGCTTCCTTTCTTTTCAGAATATGATTTGTGTAATACAGCTTACAGATTTAGTTGTGCAGGGATGGGCCTGAGGGACTTTTAAGGGAAAAATTCTGGACTAAACATATTGATGGGAATGTAACATCTGAACACACAGTCAGTAAGGCGTACAGAAGGAATGGAGGTAAAGTTTTGCATGATCTTAATCTCAGCACTATTGAAATTAATCAGTTTGCATTTTTAGAACACCTCACTCATAAAAGAATTATGTGCTACCTCTGAGATTAATGTGCAATATCGCATGAAAACATACATAGCACAGTTTTCAAGAAATTCAATCCTTCCTGTGGATAAATTTCATTTCAGATTTACAGGAGAAAAGAATTTGTACCTAGTAATAATTCAAAGATCATTTGTAGCTTTCATTCCATCTTATTCATGCAATATATTAGACAGATGATAAAATTCTAGTGTGGTCTGGTAAATTTATTATTAAATTTAAATTCAGAACATGTCCTGCATGTGACACATACAAATGAATGTCCCTTAAATTGTTTGCATACATTTGGCTGTACTGTATGAATCATTATTTGGGTAATAAGCAAATATTTATGGGTATTTTAGAAGGACAGTATGTAAACAGAACTGAATGAAAATGGATTAAGTGCAATTAAAGGCCATGTCATAGCTCAAGCAGTTAGTCACTGTTTTCCCACCGTGGTGGCCCAGGTTCAATCCCAGGTCTGATAAAGTGGGATTTGTGGTGGACAAAGTGGTGCTGGGGCAGGTTTTCTCCAAGTACTTAGGTTTCCCCTGCCAATGTTCATTCCACCAATTGCTCCACAATCACCCTCACCTATCATCTGGGGCTAGTACAATAGGCCGGAAGTGGCCACAGTAAAAGGAACTTAGTCCCACCCCGCTACCAATAAAAAAAAGTACCATCTAATGTACATAATTTTATCTTCCAATCTTCTGGAAACCTAAAGATTACAATGTACAAAACTATAATTTGATCTGATTGCTGGTACAAAATTTGGTGTTTCTCTGAAGGAAGACTATACATTGATCCTTCCCAAAACTAAATTGCTGAAAATATTTGGACCTAAGAAAGCAACAGATAAGTGGACAAAACTGCATACTTAGGAATCTGCAGAATCCTGTTGTGTACATGGATATATTTCAACTACAATAAACCCTCATTACAATGCAGAGATATTATCCATCATCCTGGTTTTTAAGACAACTAAGAAAAAAAGGACCTTTCAGAAACTGGATCTGCTTCAATCCTCTGGCGAGGGAAAACACCTATTCTGTTGGGTCCCTTAGAAAGTGTTAGCCTCAATCACTGGACAACTGATGTCACTAAACACAAAGGTTATAAATACCTGAGACCAGGCTAAGTCCATGAGAGCCAATAAGAAAAATATACATAACAAATTGTTCCAAACACGTACAAGTGTGGAACCAGGATAGATTGAGCCGTAGAAATTTATGTCACGAAACCAAACCAAACCAATAACCAGGTCCATGACCCCACGGCATGGAATAGAAAGGAAAACTAGTAAAAAACTAATAGTGTCTAACTTGCGTGAACAATGGAGTAAATCATGTCTATCTAATTTAGAACCTAACAGAAATCAATAAAAACATATATCACATCATACAGATCTTCTATGTGAATTGGTGACTTCATTGCTGATAATGGGGATCCAAATGGGAGAAAAGTCCTAATTCGGTTGGCCAAGCATGCCATATGGGCTGCTTCCTTGTATTTCCTATACCTGATGTGGCTTTCAATATCCAAAATCTTAGCTTCATCCCAGCCTACCCTATGTTCCTATAAAAACCAGGACGATGGATAAAGTCCAAAAACCCAATATCTCTGTGTGTTATACACCAACGTCAGAATCCTATAGTAACTACCTCATTACAATTGACTATAGGGGGGACAGGGTGTCCATCATCACTGATGTCCACTACAACCAAGTGAAGGAGTATTCACAGAAGTATACCATAGGGCACATAGCCAATACATGCAATAAACACAGAAACATAATTTGATTGTATAAAGGTTTTTATATTGGGGTTCTTTTTCATTTTACTTACTTTTCTAACTATTCACAACTGTGCACAGCCAGATTTTGTCTATTATATCCAGGTCCGTTACAAGGGTTTACTGTACTTACATACAATTAATACAACATACATTTAGGCAAGTCATTTTTATTAGGCAACATGTTTCAGTGACATAAGCACAAACTTTCAGTACAAAACATCAAGTAATAATGCAAAGCGCAAAATGCAAGGTTATATTACAAACCATATTCACAATTTCTTTTAATGTGCATGTAATACTGCCTAATGGATCTAATCTTGCAAATTCTAAACAATAACCTATATTCTGAAAGTACATTTTAATTACATAACACATAGGGATATAAAATATAAAATTCTGATCTCCTTATAAAGGTACATCACCAAACGCTACAATTGCAAGGATGAACTATAAACACTAAACAAACAGTCCACCTATAAGAAGCAGTTGTTGTGGAGAATCACTATTATGTAAGAAACATATAAATAAAGACTATGTGGATTATATTAATTGTACATAAACCACATACAGAACATATAGTATTTACATCACCGTACATATACTTTTGTATTAGAAAAGTTCTAAGTATATTACACTAAAGCTTGCAGTCTGCATTAGTAGTTGATGTTTTGGATCTGAAGATGGTGCTTATGTCTCTGAAATGCATATAAGCACAGCAGATTAAATTCACAATAAGAATTTTGCAGTTTATTATCATGCCAAATACTGCTGAAATAATTAAATTAAGAAGGTTAAGGTAAGGAAGGCATATAACAAGCAGAGAGTAAATAAGAAATGCATACAAAATTCAGGCCGGAAAACCTGAAGGGAAGAGATCACTTACCCAGACATAGTTGGTAAAATAATATACAATGGGGAGTCATATGATGACAATGGTGAAAATTTAGATTCCATAAAAAGGAACTGCTGTATCAGTTGAATAACCATGAATGCTGATAAAAGGGCTATCATGGAATTAGTAAAATTGTCATATAATTGCATTTATTTATCCCCCCTAGTAACATAGGCAAGTAGTTCAGAAACACACCTCCTTGGGAGCCACATAACTGTGAAAGTCAACACCAGGGAGTTAAAATTTAAGAATTCTCACCATAAAATAATTTTAACCCACTAATTAAATTAAATGATCCTTTATGCTATTTCAATAATCTTGATTGTCATGGTACAAAAAATTAATCGGGCACTGTTTCAATAAATTTGTACTTGGAGAAAGACAGTGCTACATGAAGATGGTTAATAGAATGACAGTGTTATGTGAAAATGGTCTGGTAAAGACACAGTGTTACACGAAGGTGGCTTTGCAATGCATTGAAATAGTTTTACTGTACACACAGTTGTACACATCTATACATCATTACAGAAATGAAAACATCACCACTCATACAAAAAACAGGTTACTGATTAGATATGTTACTGCAAATGTCTGCACTTCTTTTTCAGTTTAAAAACTATATAAATATTACAAAACTTTCAGATTGAAATATTTAACATTTTTTCATCAAAATATTTGGAGACAGACACTTTTTCATTTGTGTGTGACTACTTGTCTTGCAACAAAACAGTCAGTATTGTCATCCCAATTGCAACTAAAATCCATCTGAAAGAGAGGTAATCCATTATCATATAAAATCTAAAAAATTAACAAAGCATACAATGGTAGTTCTACCAGCTACATGACATTATTTGGTTCAACAGTAACATCATAGTAACACTGCATGATGCTCCAGCACACTGCTGACCATCCACAGAGTGTGACAAATTCCATTCAAGGTCAGGATTCCATTCTTTTTCAAGAAGATGAGTGGTATAACTACTAACCAATTACGTATGAATACTTTGCATGTACCATAAAATCATACTGCATGATGAATTCTCATTTCAGCCTTTGGGTTCACGCAGCAATAAAGCTCATTGCTGACTTACAATGGGGACTGGATGTGTTATAAATCAACATTTTACAAAAATCTTTATTAGAATCCGTTGCAACACAACAATGAGACAGTAGAGGTCAATATTATCTTAGCTACATGTTTCAGCTTTTAAAGCCATCATCAGGCAAATACATAGTTATTACACTCACAAACTATTGAACTGCATTTCAATACTGGTACTACTGTACCATCATCAGGCAAATACATAGTTATTACACTCACAAACTATTGAACTGCATTTCAATACTGGTACTACTGTACCATCATCAGGCAAATATATAGTTATTACACTCACAAACTAGTGAACTGCATTTCAATATGATGGTGCAATAGTACCAATATTGAAATGCGGTTCAATAGTTTGCAAGTGTAATAACTATGTATTTGCCTGATGATGGCTTTAAAAGCTGAAACATGTAGCTAAGGTAATACTGACCACAACTGTCTCATTGTGTTGTGACTGATTCTAATAAAGATTCTTGTATAATAAACACAACAGGATGCACTCAATGAAAATCAAACATTTTGTTACCATTTTATAAAATATAGATTACAAATATTGAAGTCTCTGAGTTCCAGCTTTATAGTTCATAAGTTCTCCCACACTACAAGTTGACCATGTTCATTATGGGTTTACTGTGAAGCTTTTATACTGGTAGATGTGCCATTCTTCTCATCCTATTCACTTTAATTACATCATCCTCTGGCCACTGAATCAACTGAACAAACAGACTCCACTAGGCCCACCAGAATCTGATTTGGGTGATGCTTAGGGGTTGCCCTTCTGTTGCATGTAATTCGTCTATATTGTCACAATTTTATGAGGTGTGACTTCAGACAGATTTTGGATTGGAAACAGGATTTACTGAACTCTTACAACTTGTAACTACACGGGTTATGCTGTCACTGTTCTACACACTTCATAAATCACTGCAGGACACACTAAGTCTTCTCAGTGTGTTACAGTTTTCACTAGCCGTTGCTTGGTAGCAGCTTCAAATGGCACACTCCCCTTCCTCTGGGTCCCCAAAGTGTCCCCAGCCTCAGCTACCAGCTTTAACAGCAACAGCTCATGACTGAACCCCAGCTGTTATCTAACTCACCAACTGACTCTCTCCACTAACTGCAATTCCTAACTTGTCCTGCTTATAACATCTTTCACAGACCACACATAAAACACTGTTCCTCTGTTGCTGTTTTGGGCCACTGCCTAGGAACAACATTTGTAGAGTTACTTATTTCACAATCACTGCTTAGCAAAGAGTCTACATGCCACAATATGTTCAGCTTACTTCCAGATTTTTGTATTAGGCACAGAAGTCTCTTCTGATACTAAAAGTTAAAAAAAAAAATCTGACAATTCATAGTTTGTATCAGTACGCTCACAAAGACAATTCAGGAAAACCAGGTATGCATAAAATGAACATTACCAGATATTTTGTTCTTCCATCTCTTGCAAATATGACATCCTGGAACAGTTTGATTCCATATATTCCTTTTATTGAACTTGTATTCAATGATCAAACTTTCAGTTTTAATGACAAATATAAAATGTAAAGTGTATCACAGTTTGCCCTCCACTATTCATTTCCTTATTTAATGAGGCTGTGGCACATATGAACAAGATTTTAGTTCTTGAGCATCCATTTATTCTGTCCACATTTTGAAATCTTATATTCAATTCTGTGTTAAGACTGAAAATCCAATTATTTGAACACATAACAAAACACTGGGTTCAATATTAATTTATGTTTTCTAATTCTAAAATCTGGATTTATCACTGGGTCAATATATAACTTTCTGCATATTAAACTGAGTCCAACAGATGAATTTGATATGGTTAAAATGCGAAATTTCGCAAGTTTCATTAGAGTAGTTGTGTACTTGACTAACTTGTATATTTAGACACTTCATCAGTGCATTTACAATATTAGTTTGCTACTCCAAGATACCAACAGCTTTGGTATTGCCTCTCATAAGGCACTGCATTCAGAATTCCAATGGCAATAGGCTGGAGCATCCTCATCTTATCAATCTAATCTCAAATAAATTATTCTCTAAAGTTACGATATGACAGTGCTTTAAAGCCAATATACACTTCCACAAGTGAAACACGGCAAAATGGTAATGCAGCAACATTGTTATTCTTATTATATTTTTATTATTACACAAACAGAAAGATGACATTGATAATGACAATGTCACTGCAATAAACACTTCTCTGTACAAACATGGTAGAGGAAGAATTCAGTTTTACAGAACATTTTGATGTGGATGTTCCAGAGTACAATAGCTTCAATCATTTGATGTGTAAAACATTTACATACTGAATCTATTTAGAATAGCTAAATAAAAAAGAAATCCAAAGACAGAAACAGAACTCTACAACCTAGTCACTTCTGACTTCTTGTATGATGCACAAAAATAGCTGATGACCATATTGGATTACTTCTTATTTGCATTATTATTCATGAAAATGCTGGTGGCTACAGTTCAGAATGCAAGAAGTGGCCTGCAGCTTTGAAATAAGCCATTTACCCTAAAGATATGTAATTGATAGCTTCCTGTGCTTTCTGAGCCACACACTATGTGTTGAATCCAAAGACTACTGTTAATAATGAACTGGAAAGGGCAGAGACAGAAACAATACTGGCCAGTTTCAAGGTTTTATGCCAGCACTCATCTGAAAAGATTAAGGAATGCTATAAATACTCAGGAGTCAAGAGAGCTGGTCTCCAGGTCAAGAATAGATCTTATGACCTCTTGAATACAAGCAGGATGGCTAACCACTATACAGTCCAGAATTTTAGTCTGTCACCTAACAATCAAATCATGTACTAGATATTTATCAGCAAAAATTTCCAGGCCATTACTGCCTAAGAACCTCAGTAAATCCAAGGACAAATCAAAAGAAACTCAGTACATCCAAGAATTAATCAAAATATAAGTGAAAACTACAAATTTTCCTCTTCCAATTCAAAGAAAAAATTCTTGAGTGGCTACTAAATCTTGTTCTAAATTTTGTAAAATACAACATTAGGAAATTAACATGCCAAATTCCAGGGGGGGGGGCACGCAGTAGCGTAGTGGTTGAGGTGCTACGCTACAAGCTGGAAGGTCGCGGGTTCAAATCCCGATGAGGTCATTGGATTTTTTTCAGTTGACCTAATCCTTCCAGCCGCACTAGGCCCTGGGGGTCTAACAGAAATGAGTACCAGGAATTAATTAAATAATTTTCCTGGGGAGTAAAGCGCGGCCGGCGCGTAAGGCTGACAACCTTACCACCATCTTTGAGCCGATTGTCTAGATAATGTGGGAACCTCAACATCTCACAACCCTATGGGCCTTTACGGCATGGTACAGGGACAGCTTTACTTTTACTTTACATGCCAAATTCCAGCATACAACTATTCATGAACCACCTGTCCACAAACTACCAGACATTGCAGTTGAAATGTCAGAAGTTCTTCATATTCAGCCTGCAGGTTGGCTATTCTGACTGGGCTTTCTATGTATACTCTCAGCCCTTCAAGACTTATACTGAAATAGTACAATAAGACTATGACCGTCCTTTTCCACATTCTTCTCAATTCATTATTTACCATAAATCCCATGCAGCTGAGAAAGTGTTAAAACCAAAACACAAAGAGTTAACAACTGATATGCAGAAATATTCAAACATAAGAGAGCAAATACACAATCACAAACCATTGGTGGCATTATGCCAGACTGCTACATAATGTAGGTCTTCATAAATGAACCAACTGTAATGGAATGTAATGCTTCACTTACTCTGACTGAAAGTTGCCTATATAAAATGTCATGTTGCTGCAATTCCAGGTTGCCAACCATTATATAATCTGTACAAAATGTGCACTAAGGCAGTGATGTGTTGTCTCAACATTAAAACACTTTGTGTCATGTGATCCAAGGCCCACACCAAATTGCTCTGCCTACATACATCCTTCTCATGCAGCCAGTAGATTCTTGATATTCTTTGGAGTAGCTTCTTCATTCAAATGTTTCGTTGTATACCTGAAAGAAATGAGTGCTTTAGTAACACTTCACCAGTAAAACATTAGTCCATTTCTTGCTTCTCTCTAAACATATAAAAAGTTTTAGGTACTTTTTAATGTCTAACAAAGAGTTCTGAGAAGACATATTGTGGTATGTACACCCATTGCTAGGCAATGACAGCAAAACAAACAACTAGTGAACAGCCCATATATGGCAACACAGGAACAACATATCCTGCGCCGTCCATGCTGAGATGTTATAGGCAAGACAGTTAGTGAGCAGTTCTGTCAGACAATGGAGGTTCAAAAGCAAGAGCTAAGACAAAACAGATGTTCATCAGCAGAACAAGCAGACCTTAGAAGTACGCATTAATGAGCACAAATAGAACCCGACACAAGGTCTGCTTGAAGAAATCAAAATTAGCCCAACATGCATATGAAGAAGGCCACAAATATGTTGGAATGAAGCAAAGGTCTTGCAGATTGAACGAACACCACATACAGGAAATACAAGGAATCTACCAATATGTCTTCGATAGGCTAGCTGATCAGTGAACCCAGCTTGAACACCTCTCCCAGTTGGACTCCCCTTACCACAGCAGAAGTCAAGAAACTACATCTCCATCCAGTGTATATTGAGGGAAAAGTTGTTTTTTTTTTTGTGTTGGTACCATACAGAGAATTTGTCTCTCCAGTGATGTCTATTATAATAGTTCTCTGGTGCAAAGCCTCACACACATGGAGTTTTTAATATTTTAATGTTTGTCTTAGGTCTTTCAGATGGTTTGTACCATGCTTGGCTTGTATACCCTACCTTGGGTCTGGAGATAGGGACAAGCTCTGCCAAATGGGCCCAACTGAGTAGATTTTACCTGAAGATGAAGACAGATTCCAGTCTCCAAAACGTTGTTTTTACATAAAAGCAGGGCACTGTTTTAGATTAAAACAGGACAATTGATAATGTCCAGAAACATAATGTATATATTTTGTTGTTTTACGTTCCATAAACAAACAGTCTTAACAGAAGTGACATATTTCTCAAAGATATATTATCCCATAAAATTTTAGGTTGCTATATTAAGGGCCGCAAGTAGCTCAAGTGGTTAGTCACTGGCTTCCCACAGCGGCAGCCCAGGTTCGATCCCGGGTCTGGTCAAGTGGGATTTGTTGTGGACAAAGTGGCGCTGGGGCAGGTTTTTGCCCCTGCCAATATTCATTCCACCAATTTCTCCACAATCACACTCACCTATCATCTGGGGCTAGTACAATAGGCTGACAATACTGCCATTAATACCATAAAACTCTAGTTTAGATAATAATACACTGTGATTTACAGAGTCAAATGCCTTGGTTAGATCACAGAATAGTCCTCCCACCAATAATTTACTATTAAGTGCCAATAAAATATTATTTATTAGATTATACGTAGCTATATCAGTGGATGATTTAACTCTAAAACCATACTGTTCTTGAAAAAGAATATTATTAGCATCTATATGATAGTGAACTCTATTGTAAATGACCTTTTCAAAAATTTTTTAAAAAGATGTCAGCAAGGATATTGGCCTATAATTGGTCATAACTGTCTTTTCTCCCTTTTTAAAAACAGGACTTATCTGTGAATACTTTAATCGAGTAGGAAATATACCTAAACTCAATGATTTATTGCATATGTAAGCTAATGGGGATAATATAAAAGACATACTTATTTTTATGATGTTTTGTGGAATCTCATCATATCGCTTAGAATTCTTCCATTTTAATGACTTGATTATATCTTGAATTTCTCTTTCAGTTACTGGGGTCATACTTATGTTTGGCAACGGTTGTTTATACACCTCAAAAAGGTAACTTAAGGTGTTAAATACATTAGTAGGTTTGTTAGATTGCATTTGATTTGATGGCATTATAAAATAATTATTAAAAATACTGGCCATAGTTTGTGGTTTATTATATGATTTCCCATCAATAATTACTGATGATATTATATTTTTCCTTTACTTGGTATTAGTTATAGATCTAATGATACCCCAAGTAGTTTTAATTTTATTTTTAGAATTTATAATAAGCCTACTATAATGATGCTTCTTTGCTAACTTTATGATATCAGATAAAATCTTACAATATTTCTTGTAGTATCTTACTAATTCAGGATTGTAAATGTTTCTGCTAAGCACATACAATTCTCTTTGACGTGTACATGATGTTTTGATTCCAGTTGTTAACCAGGTTTTATTCTTTTGTTTAGAGAAATGTTTTTATAAGGAAAACTATGATTAAATATTATTAAATAGGTATTAAGAAAATGATTAAACATTAGATTCACATCATCCTCTATAGTAAATACATCAGCCCAAGTTTCACAATTAAGATTTAGCTTGAATTCTAATTTAGTAAATTCATTTATGTCTCTTGTACTAACAGAATAATTAGGTGAATTCAGGAATTTAAGATTATTCAACATAATAATTTGAGCATCATGGTCTGATAATCAATTTGACAATGAATTTATTGAATAAATTTCATTTCTATGTTTATCAATAAAAAAATGTGACATGTAAGCAATAAGTTTGCCATATGGGTCAGAAACTCAATATGAACTAAAACAGATGTATGCAGAATACAACCAGTAGATATGAAGTGCCTATGAAGTATGAAGAAACAAATACTATGGGATAACATCTGAAACCAGAACTCGAACAACATCTAAAGCTACATGTACAAGAGAAGATGAAGTAAGATAGTGGTATGGTACAGACATCTGTTATGTATAAGCTATGATCTTGTGTTGAGAGTTTAAAATTGAAGATGCTGCACTATGAAAACCAAGGACAAAATGGAGACACCAACTGAGACAGATATACAAAAGAAGGCAGGTAAGGATTAGACATAGATACAATACAAGTGCTTATGAGAGAAGGAAGAATAACAGAAAAGGCTTTCATCTTAAGATGATCTGTTCAGCAGAAGCTAGCAGAAGCTGAAAAGAGGTGGTAGCAGTGGCGAATAATAATCTTGTTTTTAGCATGAGTTCATTCGGTACCAGTATTCTCTCCACAAAGAGGTATTTAACTCACCTCAGTGCATTTAAAAGTCCTTCAGACCGGGCAGCTGGCTGTTCCTTCAGCAACTTCACACACCCCTTCACCTGAGACCATAAAACCAAGAACTGAAATAAGAGTATACAGCTGACCACTGTTAACTCACCATAAATGGAAATTTTACTGTTATGTTGTCTTCTTCATGATGTGTATAAAACTACTGCTATATGCAGAGGTTGAATCTGTGCCTGTCTGTCCACTTTCCATCTCTGGGACTAGAGAATTCAGATTAAATTTCTGTACTGGAGGTCTATACTCAAAGGGTCAATCCTGTTTTCATTTTGGTCTGCATCAGTCCGATTTAACCCTACTTTATACATTTGAGTTTTATCAGGTTTCTCAAAAATGTCTCCTCTGTACAAATACACAGGTGACATTAAGATCTATTACAGTATAATCTAGGTAATCGGACATATATGGGACCAAGGTAACACCGGCTTACTGGAGAAAGTCAGAACAAATTTATGAAGTTGTACTAACAACACAAAAGCTTGAGAAGTGATTATCATTTAACAGAATGTATTATAATTTAGTTACTTTACATACATAAATGTGCACTGTGAATTTCTGTCCATTAATTCAACATTTGGGGCTTCATTTCACTGTTTTTTTTTACAAAAAAAAGTGTCAACTGTTTTCTGTCTTCTGTTTGTAAATGCCTCCTTTAGAACTTTTTCTTAAAATCTTTTTAATGTGAGGATGTCTTCAGCTTGCTCATCGTTTTCTTTGGCCCATTTATAACACGTGCTGAAGGCACTCATGGCATCATCATGTCATATTGTGCAGATTATCGGTGGAATACTGGGCTCCTGCTCATTCTTGCTGTTGCCATCTTCTAGCACACTGTTGATTTTCTCTTCACCTGTCATGATTTGAAGATTTTCCTTCTCATCTCCAGCTAGCCAACTACTTATGTCAGCAATTGTTGGAGCAGATGAGCCCTTTTCATACAATTTGGCTATTGCTTCTTCGAGATCAAAAGTTAGGAATGTAACATCATCTCGTAATTATTCTGGCCCTGTAAGTTCACTGCTAAAGGAAGATAATGGATATGAAGGCCACAACTTTTTCCAAGAAGAAATTATGGTTTTAGGAAGTACATTCTGCCATGCACATGAGAGATTAAAAACTATGTCTTTGAGGTTTTCAGACATTGAATTATATAATCACTTTGCGTTATTACACTTCATAGAAGGCTATTTTGTAATGTGCCTTCACAAACTGTATAGCATCCTGATCCCCTGGTTGTAGAATTTGGGTGCAGTTTGGAAGTAACTGATTTTAACTGTTCCTCATTTGGGTGTCCAGGGTACTTGCCAGATTTTAGAGTCAGCCTGTCACTGGGGCCGCTGTCAGTATTTCTCATAAAACACTCAATCTTCTCTCTATCTTTCTTGCCACCATATATCGTAGCATATCCAAGACCACACTCTTTAGCAAAATTAACAAGTTTTTCACCATCGTCAAATTTCTTAATTATTTCCACTTTAGCACTTAAAGTTAAAGTTTTATGTTTACAGGAGGCATGCAGTAGCGTAGTTGGTTCAGGCACCATGCTACAAGCCAGAAGGTGGTGGGACTGAATCCTGATGAGGTGAAATTTTTTCAATTTACCTAATCCTTCCAGCTGCATTATGGCCCTGGGGTCAACTCAGCCTCTAACAGAAATGAGTACCAGGAATATTCCTGGGGGTAAAGGGCAGCCAGTAGGTAAGGCTGACAACCTCACCGCCATCTCTGAGCTGACTGTCTAGAAAATGTGAGAGCCTCAACATCTCACAACCCTATGGGCCTCCACGGCCTTTTACAGGGATACCTTTACTTTATTTTACTTTACTTACTTACTTTATGTTTATGTGTGTCAGAACTGGACATCTTGAGAACACATTATATCCACCGCTGTATGAGAAGTACTGTACAGAAATGTATAGTATTGAAAAACTGAAATACTGTGTACTGGCAAGGGTCTAAATAGATCAGTTTGTCAAGCTTGACTGAACACAAGTCAGCCTCTGCTGCCTGTAGAAACCTGCACAAGGTCACAGACACTTGTCTGGTGCCTGATGCCAGATTACTGGACATGTCGGATTAGCGCACGGCCAGATTACCGAGATTGTACTGTACTCTCATTTGAATGTGATATATATTTAACAATATATAAGGAAAAACGTCTGATACAATTCCTCTTCTACCGTGTTCACCAGCTTAAAATAAGTAACTCTTTGAAGAACTAACTACCTACTTTCCTTTCACTGCAATCTGAGTACCTGATATGACAAGTAAAAAAGAAAACTTTAGTTATGTATGCATAATGAAGCCAATAAAACAACACATTTTGGAAGGCTCCAGTATAGGTACTACTGATGGGAGTGGTTTATGAAGTACACCTTCAGATGGCCTCAGATGGCACAATATACATACCAAGTTTTAAGAAGACTGGTTTGGGCATTCAGGTAATATTAAGGTTATTACCTTGACAATTTGGGAGGCTGCATTGTTGGTTCTTACCAAAAGGAAGGATTTATGATGTATGCCATTAAGATGACACTATCATCCAAGTTTCATGACAATCGGTTCAGGAATTCAAGTAATATTAAGGGTATTACCTCAACAATTTGAGAGGCTCTAGTGTTCGAACTACTGACGTCAGGGATTTCTGAGTAGGCCACTGAGATGGCCTAAGGTGGCATGACATACACACTAAATCTCATGATGACTGGTTCAAGCATTTGAGTAACATTAAGGCTATTATCTCAACAATTTGAGGGGCTACAGTGTTGGTATTACTAATAGGAGCAACTTATGATGTACAGCGTTGAGATGGCTTCATGTGACATGATATACTTACCAAGTTTCATGAAGACTGGTAGAGGCATTCAAGCAATATCAAGGTTTTGCCTCAGCAAGCTGAAAGGCTGTAATGTTAGTATTACTGATGGAAAGGATTTTTGAAATGCACTGTTGAGATGTGCTCAGGAGGCACGATACACATACAAAGTTTCATGAAGATTGATACAGACGTTCAGGCAATATTAAAGTTTTGCCTCAGCAATCTGAATGGCTGTAATGTTGTTGTTACTCATGGAAGGGATTTAAGAAGTGTGCCATTGAGATGTGCTCAGGTGGCACGATACACATATCATGTTCCATGACGATTGGTTCAGGCATTTAAGTAACATAGTTATTACCACAACAATGACAGGGTGTATGCTGGTATTACTGAAACAACAGATCCTGCCATTTAGATGGGCTCAGTCCCATCATATACATACCAAGTTTCATTAAGTTTGGTTCAGGTATTCAAAGGTTCTTAAGGGAGGATATACATACAGACAGACAGCAAGGTGTTCTCATAAGCCTACTTTTATTTTTTCAAAATAAGGAAAATAGGCTACAAACAGATTTGTGCCCAGAATAAATACCACAAAACCTAATAAGGTATGCAATACCACAGAGATTATATGTGGAAAATCCATATAGTTGTATGGAAAGAAAGATCCAAATAGCTCCAAGGAACTGTTCCTAGTCTTACAACCTGTAATCTCCAAAGAATACTTCAGGGGAAACAAAATGGCCTCTTGAATATAAAGCACAGTGAAATCCCAATTTAAGTGACCCACATTTTACATGTTCCCTCATTTAAAGTACATTTCTTGTGGTCTCAGCCAAAGCTTTACTGGCCTACTGTATAATTTTCCTTGGTTTAACATTTCTCATATTAATGGTTTACCTGCATCTTGGATCTCATTTTAGTGTTAAGGGAATTTTTTCCATGTGGCCACCTTTGCACAGTTCAAGGTCATCATTTACATGGCATGCAAAGCAGCATGACTGTCCCTGCCCATTCTTTGTCTATCCTCTTTGTCAATTGGAAGTTATTACTGTTCACTCTTTTTGTGTTGTCTTCAAGTGTTGAATTCTTTTTGGAAGTGATTTGAAGTAACATATCACCATAATGTTGAAAAGAAAGAAGTTAACAATATATGAAAAAGTAAAAGGGGGTGCAAAAAAATTCAACTGTCTCAAATAATGAAATTGTGGTGTTCTGTTCTCTTTCCATCATCATTAAGTAATATAACTCTATAAAAAGAGGAATGTTAGTGTGAGGCACAATCTGAGAAATAAAGAAATGTTTATTTTTAATTGAATAAACAAGATTCTGTGTTGATTTAACTAAGTTTAACAGTCAATTTTTTTTATTTGTTTTCCAAAACCCTCACTTAAAGTAGGAAAAGCCTGTACTCCAAACAAACCTTAAATCAAGGTTTCACTGTACATGCAAACAACAATGATTCCTTGGATCAGACACGCATACTCACATCTACATTCGAAGCCTTAACAAATGCTCCTTGTGGATGAACATGATCATAGAGGATGACTAATCCAACCATAACTCGAAGTACAAACAGCTGTGTTTCCTCTCGCTGGAACTGAGAAATCAGGTTCCTGGAAATGGATTTCAAGTATCAACACACAATTCCACACAGAATGACACTGGGAGAACACAAAGCCATACAACCCTTATTCAAGACCAGTATCCTTAAAAAAGAAAGAAATCCAAAGAAATATGACAACATATGTATGTATGTCCACGATTTATGCTAACCGTCTTACAGTGCATACACTTTTTCACTGCAATGCAGTAGTTAGACGTGCATAGAGAAAACGCACCTGAACATGGCACATTAGTGCTGAAACATGTAGTGCAAAAGAGAAAAGTAAGGTGAAAAAGTGTATGCACTGTAAGACGGTTAGCATAAATCATGGACATGAGTCAGTGCAACAGGACGCTAAAATATAACATTATATGTATGTATGTATGTGTATGTATGAGGGGTGGGCCACAATCCAGTCTCTGCAACTTGACGAATGATGATCTATTGCGCTTCCCCTTTAATTAACCCCTTATTAACCCTACACTCTGAATAAAATTCAGGACTTTATTTATGGGGGCATTGTAGTAGTCACTTGGTTCCATAAAGAACTGGCCCAAGTGATGAAATCTTAATTAAGTTATGGCCTCATAATCGCATAGAATATGTGTGGCTGATTCATCTTCTTTCAGGAACCTTTCACAAGTGGGATCACCTGTCAATCCAAGTTTGGAAAAGTGTCCTTTTATGTGGCAGTGTCCTGTGAACAGTCCTACCATCCATCTTAATTGGTCTCTGTTTAGTTCCAACTGATCCTTCATTATTCTGGCAGAGGGTCCTGATATAAGTCCTTTTGCCTGTTTGAGTCCAGTTTTTGATTCCCATTGTTTTATATGACTTCTGTTCATCCAGTCCCTGACTGTTTTCTTGGCATCTCCAATTGAGATGCTGCAAGCTGGTTCAGATCCTATGAACGGATGAACGGATGTTCAGATCCTATTCTCGCCAATAGATCTGCCATTTCATTGCCAGCAATACCTTCATGACCCGGCACTTATATCAGCTGAACTCTGTTATGTCTGGCCAGTTGTATGAGGGATTGGTGGCAGTCCCAGACCAGTTTTGAGAAGATCTGGTGTTTGCAAAGTTCTTTGATTGCAGACCGATTATCGGATAGAACACAGATGTTCCTATTCTCATAGTTCCTATCTAGATTCTAGATTGCACATGCCTTGATGGCATATACTTCTGCCTGGAATACTGCTGTGTACTGCCCAAGGCTAAAACTAAGTTTCCTCTTTGTTCCATGGCAATATACCCCAGCTCAGGTGTCTTTTCTTTTGTCTTGGAACCATCTGTATACTAGATTAGTTCCCCCTTTCTATCGGGTTGAAACCCCTTCTTCCATCCACTTTTATCAGGGAATCTGATTGTGAAGGGTTTATCACAGACATGTCTCAGTATCATTTTATCAGACCCCATCTGTAGGATGGGTTATTTTTCCATGTCCTGAGTCATGTCCAAAACCTTCATATTTGGGCATCCATTGTTCATTGCAACCCAGTCTGTAGTTTCCTATCTTGGCCTCCACATCCACCTGCAAGTGCGGTCAGGGGAGTCCAAGGAGGACTTCCACTGCAGCTGTTGGAGCTATGACAACACATGCATTCTAACAAGGAAAGTTGAGTACATGACCTTGAGCCATCTATTAACTATGTCAGTTTTCTACAAACAATAAGAATTAGTTATTCATAGCAGCAGTAGCAACACATATTCACTACTGAGCATCACTTTTAAGCACTAATTTTGTACAGACTATCCTAACACAATGGAATGTTTGCAGGCTGTCCCATTCTGAGTAAATCAACTATAAGCCATCTCAATGATCTTTTTAATGAGACAGAAATAATCAGCCACACTGATCAATAGTAAATTTGTTCTGGAGCAGAAGAGGAAAAGATACCTTTCAGCATCTTTTGTGAATGTGTATATTGTAATGTGACAAACATTCATAAAATTAAAGGAAGTTGACAAAAGCACATCTCTCTCATGAGTTATGTGACATATTCTACTTACGGATTCTCCAACATACGGAGGCAAACTTTGGCCATTGTACTTAAAGTCTCCGTTGTGTTTTCTATTGGAATGTCTGAATTCTGGAACAAAATAAGAGCCAAGTTATTTTACTACAACTACATTCCATTTAATTTACATTAGTTCAAGATGAATATTTTATTGATTTTACACATGTATCACTATTTTATTTACAATGCTTCATCATCATGTGACATACATACTTATGATGCCACAGTAAAATTGAAAAATGCTAAATTTTAGCCTATTTACCTTATTTTGCAAGGAAATGTACCATTATAGTATTATGACGTTCATGAACTTTTCAATGGGCAGGTTTTTATTAAACATCATATAAAATTAATGCCACTGGAAGCCATCCTACATTCATATTTTTCTATTCTATACTGCTGATAATACTAACAGGAAGATCATGTCAACTTTTGATGTGGAAGCAACACTAGCACCAATTAATGAAGGACACAGAAATGTCTGGTCAAGTGAGATTTGTGGTGGACAAAGTGGCGCTAGAGTAGGTTTTCTCCGAGTACTTTGGTTACCCCTGCCAATCTTCATTCCACCAAATTCTCCATCATCATAATCACCCAGGGCAGGTACAAAAGGCCACTCAGTGGCCGCAGTGCCAAGTGGACCCAACTGGACTCCACCCCCTACAATGCAAAAATACTCCGACGCAAAATTAAGTTCTTTAAGTTATTTAATAATGTTCAAATGTAAATGCCATTTTTTGCTGAATAAGACTAGCATTCAGAAGTATTATTTATTAATAAGAATTTTTGCTATTTCAGCAACCTCAACATATAGTGCAAAGTGCAAATATAAAGCTAGAAGTACAGGAGGAAATATGCATGTGTCTCTCTAAGCCCTTATGCTAGTATACGATCTGTCCCTTATCACGTGTAAATATGCAGTACCTTATCAGAAATTCTGCCACTTCCTTCACAGTAAATATCGGAACTTTTAAAACTATATATTCAAGAGTATTGAACGGCATCGTATAGTGACTGGGAGTCGTGCTGAAAGTTGTCATAAATGTCATATGTGTCAACTACACGACTGACTGAGGATCTCACCAACCAACCAGTCAACTGGTAACTGAATAATAAACCAATGACTCAATCTACAAACTACTGTGCAAGTAAATAATTTACCAACTAAATGATGCATAACTTACAAGCCGAACTACCTATATAACTAACCAACCAACAGAAGGTTTACTATCACTCTAGTAACAAAACCAAACAATTGAACACTGTCATTTGACATAACCCTTAGCCACTCCTACGGCGTATTTCCCCAAGATCCATTTTAAGCTTATCCTTCCATCTCCTTGTGTTTTATTAAATGACCATTGTCCAAAAGGTCTTTTACATGTATTCCTTCTCCTATCCAAACTACAAAGCTAGTCAATCTTAATCTCTTCAATATTATTATACACTTGGTCATCGACTTACAACCTATGCGACTTGCGACCACAAAAAAAAAAATATAAATAAATAAATTAATAACAAATCAGGATGTGCTACTGAGGCACATCGATGCCGGGAGGCCTGAGGACACCACCAGGCAGCTGCAAGTACGATAACTATGGGAGCATCCGGCAACACAGGCCTCCCACACACGCAGGCAACATTACTGTATTTAAAATTAAAAATAAAAGATTATTAAAATGTAAAAGTTTTTAAAAATAAATTATAAAGATGATAAATAGGTTAGAAAGGTTAAAAAATACTGTTAATAAATATATGGCCGACATACAACCAGATCAACTTATAACCTGTCAGTCAGAACGGAAGTCGGTCGTAAGTCAACAACCAAGTGTACTAGAAAATAAGCTGTATGAATCATGAAGTTCCTACATATCCTCCAGTCACCATTTAGTTACCTTTCTTAGAAAAAGACTAAAAGAATATGGTTTGAGGCAGTCTACACAACAATAAGTGCAGGAAATAAACAAGATAGACACTATCACGTCAACATCTGCTCTATTTTGCTGTTGATATCTTCACTACATGTTTCGACACTTACCTGGGTCATCCTCAAGAGTACATGAATACTTGGTGTCACCTTTCCGAGTTGTATCATTTATTCAACATAAATTCATATTGTGTCTACATTGTTACACTATCCTAACAATACACTTTGATATTTAAATAAACCAGGTAAGGGTCAAAATATGTAGCAAAGATATCAACAGCAAAATAAAGTGGATGTTGACATGATAGTGTCTATCTTGTTTATTTTCTGAACTTATTGTTGTGTATGCTCTTAGTGAATTATACACAGCAGGATGCATACCATAAAGATCTTTCTTAGGTCAACTTACATGATGACATTGTACTCATCCCTAACTAACCAACATTCCTGAAACCTTGCTTCAACTTGGCAACCAACATACCATATGTCCAAAAAGTATCCGACTTTATTTTTTTCCACTGTAAGTAATGGCCAAAGGGGTGGGGAAACTGAGCGTAGTGGTAGAAGGGACTTTCATGTGCATGCATGATTTTTTGCTGACTCGCAACACTGCCAGATGTGTCTGTGGCTGCCAGATAGCGAAGTGGTGTAACACATGTTCGTCGCATTCTCATTTCACTCAAGATCACAGAATGCTTGGAGCAGCGATACTGCATTAAGTTTTGTCAGAAATTTCGGGATACCCAAGCGGAAACAATCCACAAAATTCAGGAGGCTTTCAGCAATGATGCAATGGGGGTCACTCAAATTAAAGAGTGGTTCAACGGCTTTAAACATGGCCGTATGTTGGCGGACAGTGAGCAGCATTCTGGGAGAACGTCAATGCTGATGTCATTGAAAAAGTGAGGACACTGATCATGGAGGACTGTCATTTGGCCATCTGTGAAGTTGCCAATGAGGTTGGGATCAGCAGAGGTTCCGCAAACACAATTTTAACTGAGGATTTGGGCATGCGAAGAGTGGCGGCAAAATTTATGCCCAAGCTGCTTTTGCCAGAGCAGCAACAACTCCATCTTGAGGTCGTGCAGGACATGCTGGAGTACGCCAACAGGGATCCTGAGTTCCTGAAGACTGTGATCACTGGTGACGAGTTGTGGGTGTACGGATATGACCCGGAAACCAAAGTCCAGGCGTCACAATGGAAGCATCCAACATCCCCGAGGCCCAAAAGAACACGATGGGTTCAGAGCGATGTGAAGGTGATACGGACTTTTTTTCATTTACAATTTCAATTTTTCAATTTTTCAATTGCATCTTGAATACGCACCACTAGGCCAGACTGTCAGTAAGGAGTACTACCAAGCAGTCCTCCGCCATCTTCGTGATACAGTTCGGCACAAGAGACCGGAGCTGTGGGACACACGCAACTGGCAGCTGCATCATGACAACGCCCCAGCTCATTCATCACACCTGTTCCAGGGTTTCCTGGCCAAGCACAGCATTCTGCAGGTTCACCAGGCTCCCTACTCTCCTGACATGGCTCCTTGTGATTTCTGGCTGTTCCCGAGATTGAACACACCACTAAAAGACTGCCGTTTTGACAGCCGCAAGGGCATCATACAGAACGCAACAGCGCAGCTGCATACCATTCCAAAAGAAGCCTTCCAGAATTACTTCCAGTGATGGAAGGACCACTGGGCTAAGTGTGTGGAGTCACAAGGGGCCTACTTTGAAGGCGATTAGGTATTGTAACCACCCAGATACAGAACTTTTTTTCCCGGCCCGATGTCAGATACTTTTTGGACAGAGTAGTATATTAGCATATAATAGTATTCATCACAGGGTAAGAGCACTCATTATGTTGTTCGTCTGCACTTGCCTCTTTCACAAACATAGATGTGGCCTCACTGAGAACTTTCAACATAGGGGTGGCATGCGCATAGAAGAGGGACATGCGGTTGGCTAATTCATTGGTCACTTCTCTTGTGTCAAGGTGTTCAAACCCGTTGTGGCTCGACATGCGTTGCCTTGTGATCGTGCGTCGATAGTAGCTGAAGTCATTCTGAATAGCTGGCGTCTTCATCTGCACAAACACATGATTCACCTCTCAAATCACTGTAGTAATTAACACTCCTCATTCATCCTCAACAAGTTCTGGGTTTCAATCTCAAATACCTTGCTACCCTGACTGAGAAGTTTTGTGGTTTTCCTCAGTTATCCAGATACATTCTGAAATAACTGCAATCTAATTAAGAAGTATCAAGACTGAATTTATAGGTCAAATATGTAATATTGCACAGGGACATAACTGCACATCCTGGCATTTTACTGCATAAATATTGAATTGCATAAAATAAATACCTGCCAAAAATTAGACTTCCATGTTCCTTTAGTAAGTTTAACTAAAGTTCAAAAATGAGTACATTATTCTGGAATTACATTATTTAAATCTCTACCCCTCAATATCAAGCAAGTTGCACATGACATTAATAAATTTAAACATAAACTGAGAAAGTTTCATATAGAAAACTCTTTTTTGTTCTGCTGAAGAGTATCTTTATAGGAATAACAAATTTGTTCTTGGGGTATCCCAGTAATTATAGCTTTGTATTTTAGTTTGCATTCATTGGTTTCTTATATATATATGTTAATTGTTATTTATCTTATGTTAAGACAATCTTATGTAATATATCAATGTAATCTACTGACAATTTCTATATCCAATGGTTATGTACCTGAATGAATCGATGAATGATAATAAATAAATAAACCTAAGTTTGTTTAGAATTAGAGTGCTGTTCTCAAACATCGTCAGTCTATGTTCCTCCCTTAATGTCAGAGACCAAGTTTCACACCCATACAGAACCACAGGAAAAATTATATTTTTGTATATTCTAGTTTTTATGTTTTTGGACAGCAGATGAGAAGACAAAAGGTTCTGGACTGAATGGTAGCAAGCATTACCCGAGTTCAATCTCCTCTTAATTTCCTCCTGAATCAGGTTTCGATTTGCTACAGTCATTCCCAAATATCTGAACTGTGCCACATTTTCAAAACATTTGTCAGCTATCTTTATGTCATGATCTTGCCCTGCATTTTGGTGATGAGACAGCAATATATACTTAGTTTTCTCTGTGTTTACCTCTAGACCAACCTCCTTGCTAGCATCAATTAAAGTTTGTGTGTTCCTCTTTATCAGCATAGACCAACAGCTGATGTGTCCCATTTAATTTCAGTCTCACCTGGTTTTCCTGGACCTCCCTAATGGCATACCCTAAGGCAAAGCTGAAAAGCAGTGGCAATAAAGCACCACCTTGTTTTAGACCATTCTGGATAGGAAAATTATCAGACAAATATTTACCTATATGGACTATACCATACATTTCCTTTAATCGCATTTCAATCAGCCTAACTGGTTTCATGGATACCCCAAACTTTATCAGAATATTGTACAATACTTCCCTCCTAACTGAATCACAGGTATTCTTGAGTCTATGAATAGCTGATGCACTGTCTCATTGTACTCCTATCTTTTTCTCCAGTATTTGACAAATGAAGAAGATCTGAACAGCAGGTGACCTCTTACATCCAAACCCAGACTGATGATCCCTGATAATTTCATCTATGTATTGACTTAAACCTGAGAGAAGAATATTGGATAAAGTTTTGTATGAAGTTGATAGCAGTGATATCCTATGATAAATACTAGAGTCAGTTTTATCACCATTCTTGTGAACTGGTACAATAATAGACTCCTTCCAGTGATTAGGCAATTTTTCCTTAATTCAAAGAGAATTAATTAGCTTATGGATCTTAAATGTAATATTTCACCTCCTGCTTGAATAAGTTCTGCCAAAATGTAATCACTACCTGTCAATTTATACCTTTTATTTATTTATTTATTTATTTATTTATTTATTTATTTATTTATTTATTTATTTATTTATTTATTTATTTATTTATTTATTTATTTATTTATTTATTTATTTATTTATTTATTTATTTATTTATTTATTTATTTATTTATTTATTTATTTATTTATTTATTTATTTATTTATTTATTTATTTATTTATTTATTTATTTATTTATTTATTTATTTATTTATTTATTTATTTATTTATTTATTTATTTATTTATTTATTTATTTATTTATTTATTTATTTATTTATTTATTTATTTATTTATTTATTTATTTATTTATTTATTTATTTATTTATTTATTTATTTATTTATTTATTTATTTATTTATTTATTTATTTATTTATTTATTTATTTATTTATTTATTTATTTATTTATTTATTTATTTATTTATTTATTTATTTATTTATTTATTTATTTATTTATTTATTTATTTATTTATTTATTTATTTATTTATTTATTTATTTATTTATTTATTTATTTATTTATTTATTTATTTATTTATTTATTTATTTATTTATTTATTTATTTATTTATTTATTTATTTATTTATTTATTTATTTATTTATTTATTTATTTATTTATTTATTTATTTATTTATTTATTTATTTATTTATTTATTTATTTATTTATTTATTTATTTATTTATTTATTTATTTATTTATTTATTTATTTATTTATTTATTTATTTATTTATTTATTTATTTATTTATTTATTTATTTATTTATTTATTTATTTATTTATTTATTTATTTATTTATTTATTTATTTATTTATTTATTTATTTATTTATTTATTTATTTATTTATTTATTTATTTATTTATTTATTTATTTATTTATTTATTTATTTATACCTTTTATACATTTATATACTTTTAGATCTTTTATACCTTTTCAATTTTGCGACCGCAATTTCAACCTCAAAAGAGCTAGAATCAGGTACTAACGGCTCAGCCATATTTCTATCTGCTTAACATTACTGACTCCATGCACGTTCAGTAACTGAGAGGAGCAGTTCTTCCACCTATTCAAAATGTTGTGGGACTCTGCAAGCAGATCACCATTCTCATCCTTCACTAAGTTACTTCTAGACTGGTAATCCCTCTTGAAGTCATTTATTCCTCTATACATTGAGATTGAATCTCTCCATATGAACTCTGTGCATTGTTTTTTTACTCACCATCAGTCTTTCCCCAACCTTTGCCACCACAGGTAGTGGCCAGTATCACTGTCTGCTGCCCTAAATGATCAGACATCAAGTACACTTGAATGCCCTCTCCTATCTATCAAAACAGCTGTCTCCATCCAGGGGAAATAATTTTTGTAGATGCACTACTTCTACTGTTAAAGACATCCTGTAAACTGGAATCTCTTCATTATTACAGAGATCTTGCTTATTAAGCATCTTCCTCTGTTTTTATGCCTTTTTAATTCTTCTGAGGAACCTATCAAACTCATTCTGTCAGTACAATCTTTCCATTTCCTTGTGAGTGTTGTATAAAATCTAATGAAAGATGCTAGAAAAAAAATTCTAGTAGTATCACAAACTGGGTCTCTATCAACACTCAAATTCCGAAGTTAAAATATTTATTATAACTTTGTAGTCACATGGCAAAGTTCACTAGCACTTACCTTGTATTCATCAAATTTGAGTACAAATTCAAGAATCTCAGCAAACTGTTTGACAAGGGCTTGTTGCATCTCAAGATGCTGGGTGGGTGTCATGGGTCCAGAGCATAGCTGGAACAGAATTTTTGGGACCACAACCTCTGCAAACAGATGTACAGTACACATTAGTACAACACCAAACAAAAAGCAATTCAGAATTATACATGAGGAGCCCATGCTACCTCCAAATTTCCTATCAGGCACAAGCAAATTCTTAAACTTCTCCAAGTGTCCCTGGTTTGGGATTCACCATATCAACAAAAGAAACATCACACTCTCTTCAAGCTGTAAATTTTATACCCTAACCTCTAGGCCCTAAATATTCCAACATATTACAGACTGTAGCACTACGTCCCTACAATACCCATCCCAATCCTTTAATTTCACAATTTGTTTTCATTTTTCCTGTGGGACTAAGTAGGAGTGAAAGACTGTACATAATATGCCACCATCTGACAAAAATATGAAACTATAAGAGAATGGCATTCTCAAGGCACATGTTGTAATTGCCTCACAAGATACAGAGAAACTCTTGTTGAGGTAAAATGTGAATAATAATCTTGCAATATGATGATTTTCAGATATTCTAACAACCTTGAGGTGCACCCATTATAGTTGACCCATCTATCTGGCTGTAGCATGAAAGAAATCACAAAGCACCCAATGGGTTTTCATGAATTTAATAATGCTGTGTTTTACTAAAACTTGCAGGCATATTCCAACTTTTGTTAAAATCATACAAAAAATAACAGACACTTTACATGTAGACCTACATCCACTCCTGCATGTATCTCCAGCATAAGTAATGAAATATTTATCAAAGTGAAAAGTTTAGAACAAAGGTTGTGGAGAAATATGAAACACATAGTTTAAGTCCAATATGCTTTTCCATAAATCATATGGGTTCTGAGACAATTAAACTGAAGGAACGCAATGCATACATTTCTAAATGTGTATATTCATCAGGACTGCCACTGTGGTCTAGTGGTTGGAGTTCCTGGCTACAGATCCAGAGGTCCCAGGTTCGATTCCCGGCGCCACCAGATTTTCTGAGACGTAGTGGGTCTGGAACAGAGTCCACTCAGCCTTGTGTGGATAACTGAGGAGCTATTTCAAGGAACTAGCGGCTCTGGTCTAGAAAACTGAGATTAACGGCCATGGGGACCCATTGCACTGACCATGTGACAACCTCTATCTGCAAAAGTTGGCACTAACTTTGCTGACAAGTGGCGGTCACTCGGTCAGTATAGTTCACTTGTGGATTACAGGCCATGGAATTTGTTTTATTTATGTTTATATTTTGGGAACTTCCCTCATACTAACACGTGCTTTCGCCGGTCTAACAGACAGCACTCAAATCTTAGTCAATATCCCATTGCCGCCAGCACTCGTATTTATACAGCAGTTATTGTCCAGCCCATATTTACATCATCGCGTGCGCTAGCCAATCAGCTCTCACAATCACAACTGCAACTGTAGCTCCAACCAGCAAGCATGGTATAAAAGCAGACCCCAAAGCTTGCAATCATCAGTGATCACATTCAGTCATCAGAGTCATCAGCTCTTCACTGCGGCAAAGACAGCTGCCGCAACTCTCCAGCAACCACGCTCTGTGACCAGACAGCTAACGTAGCTGCCGCAGCTCTCCAGCAACCAAGCCGAGACAACAGCTCAGTCATGACCTGCACCATAGGCAGCTGTTCCTACTGGCACACGCAGCACCAAATCACCGGCCGGACAAACCAGCTGAATGGTCGTAACGACTTGGTCTATTACAAAGGAGTAAATTCTGCCAGCGCACTCACAGTGGAACAAACTGCCCTTTTCAGGGCCAGCCAACTTTTGAACATCGACATTCCACATAGCTTTGTAGCTATTCTGTACATTCAGTTTATACAATTTAGTATGTACAATTGTTACAGTTTTACGTGGTTGTCTTTCAGAACATCGACAATCCCACAATATATTCATCAATCAACAATGGTCTCCTGAACACATGTGAAGGTTACTGAAGTCACTTATTCTTGATAATAATTAAACAAAACTTCTCATCTGAATTTATAGGTCTACTTGCACATAAATATGAATATAGCTGATTGTGCTGCTGAAGTATTTTATTCCCAATCATAACAGGCCAATCTACATGAAAACAAACACTTCATAATGGGAGAGGGAATATTCTTGATTGAGTTCAGACTGCACTGAAATGAAATTTCTTTCCTTCTTTCAGTGTAGCAATCTACAACTTCAAAACACATACTAAGAAATTCATATACAGTGGAACCTCGCTTAACAAGCACCTCTCATAACAAGTAGTTCGCATAACGAGCATAACAAATTGTAAAAAAATGACTCGCTTAACGAGTGACGTTTTGCATAACGAGTGACAAGAGAGGAAGATCTGGATTGTGCGCTTGCTACCTCAGTCTGTGTTTAGCAGTCGTTCCACTAGCATCTTAGTGTCGCTTGTGATCACACATTTTTCCAAACTTGTGTTCAGACATATTATTGTGATTCTTTTTGTGCAAAGTTTAATAACCCTTGCAAAATGTCCCTGAAGAAAAAGCCACAAAAAGACAGCCATAAGAGAATAAAAATAACCATAGAAATGAAACGTAAAATCAACGAAAAGCAAGAACGAGGTGTGAGCGTGGCTGATCTAGCACGCACATACAATCGGTCTACATCAACGATTTGCACTATCCTCAAGAACAAGGACAAGATTAAGGAGACAGATGCTTCAAATGGAATGACAAGAATATCTACGCAACGGTTATGTATTCTCGACGATGTTGAAAGGTTGCTCCTCATATGGATTTTTTTTTTCTGCAAATCGAATTTGCATTCCAGGTTGGTTCATTCCGCATTGAAGAAAAGAAGGTGAAGTCATCCCTGTACTTAACCAATTAAGCATCATGCCATGGAGACATGCTGTAACTAAAATACCACACATTCCTTCCGTGGTGCATTATAATTTCCCATATAGAATTTACTCCCTTAGCCCAGAAAGTTCTAGCTGTAACCCTCTTGTAGTCTACATTCTTGAAAACACTTCCACATCCTAGTCTACATGCTTGAAAACACTTCCACATAAGTTTTTCCTCCCGGCCCTAGATGTCAAAAGCATTTGTTTCCTTCTTTTATCCTGCGAACACCAATTGGAGAGCTATTAACTCCTTGATGTTTTAATAAACTGTAAGATATAAGACACTGTTCCTCTTATACATTGCTCCAGTTCCTAAGTTATTTTTAGTAACCTTAAATAATCTACAGTAACAATTCTTTTTTGGTGAAATAACAGGTATAAAATCTAGATTACCATCAGCATGAAATGAGCCAGGACAGACTTGACTCTACCCTACTGTCTCAGCAACAATCTTATACACATCTAGGTGTCACTACACATGCAACAATTCAGGTCAAGTCTTACCCAGCTCTGTAGAAAATTCATAAAATCGCTTCAACCTAGAAACAAGTGGCAACACAGCATGCCACGCCCTCTGCTGAAATTCTTCTGTTGGGGTGGAGATTGCCTGAAAAAAAAAAGACTGGCAGGTTTCCTGGTTATTCCAAAACTACATCAGCTATGAGGTTATGTAAATATGAATGTCATGAGAGGATGATTACACACGGTGAGCTGGTAAGGACTTTTGGCAGGAAGCAGTCAGTCTGGGATGCTGTTTCAGCATTCATCAGAACTATTGAAAACCTCAGTCAACACATATTATTCTCTGGGAATGACTCACACCATGTAATTCCCCCAAATACAAATCAGGTAAGCATATCAGCCATAAGACAACCTTGCTTCAGTCTAGGGTTCTGTAATAACTCATGCAGTCTGTCTTTCTTTTGTAGGACTTGATGTTCTCACAGAAGTGGTAATGAAGAGTACTGTCTTCTTGGATATAATGCCATGTAGTCTGCTGAAAGTCAACGAACGATTCAAATGAAGATATCGCCTCTATCTTCAGGGTTGAATAAGCCAAGGAAGATACGAGTGTAAAAGCAAGTGGAAAGCTGAGTCAATATGATGAACCAATTGGTTCTTGTATTCTAATACTCCATCCTTTGTTTAATTCTGTAATTCTGAGGACAGGTGCTCCATCCTCAAAAATGGATTCCTTCACTTTGTACCAGGTATACAAAGTCAGAAAGTTAAGAAGAGGCACTAAATACAAAGAAAATTCTTTTGTGCCCCATTTCTCTAGTGACTCATTTTAATTTTCTGACCTTGTCTGGTTATCCCCATCAGACCTTGAATACTGTGGCACTGTAGCTGCACAATTCAGTCTTCTGTTCAACAGTTGCTTCAGTCGATCAACTCCAATCTACCTGTGTCGTGTTCAAGTCTGTAACCACTTATGACACCAGTCTTGTCCAGAGTTCTGTCACAAATAATTGTGGATTCTGGATTAGACGAAGCTGTTTTATTGGATAACTTTTTTACAATCACAATTACAATCACTACAATTACTCTGAAATAACGTTTTGCATACGATGTGACCTGACTAGCCCATCATCTCTGATCTGACCACTGATCAGGTCTTCTCTGATTCTGGCTGACCTGGTTCCTCAGCTCTGCTCCGTTCGCCACTGTTCTGCTCCAGTGTTCCACTTGGTCTCTTATCTTCTACAGCCGGATGGACTAGGAGACACCTTCTTGAAGGGCATTCATTGCAGCAGGAACTGCAGTAGCTCTAGCTTTCATTCCCATAGTAACATCTGCCAATGTACACGTCGTGTTTACAATTGCCACCTAGGCAATGATGCATGCACTGTTCCTTGTTGTATGGGAAACATAGTTATTGAGCCTTTGTCTAGCAATGGACATAGGCGCCACAATACATAATTATATGGGTAAACATTATTTACTTCCCACAACAACACACTATCCAGATATTTGAAATCTATTAAGATATAAACACGACAATCAAGTGTTCGTCTTAATAGCTGTTTAGTGTTCACATCTGCTGCGCACACAAGGATGTACCACAAGCCACAGATGGGAAGGATGAGAGAAAAAGGAAGAGACAAAGAATGAATGATGAGAAGAAAAAAGAACATTAATTCCCACATCTAAAATTCCTAAACAACTTACTTATTCCTGATTATTTGGGGCTAAAAGGGTAAGGAACCTACACCCTGTTAGAACTTGACATGTACTTACTTCTCGGATCTCTTTTCCTGCTCCCTTGTAGCATTGGATCTCTTCAAGTATCGGCTCCGAGTTTCTCAGCACATGTTGCACTTCCTCAAATGTCTCCTGTTCCCCATCTGTCGGTTGGGCATCTAGTGACAGTAACACAACCCAGCTTCTTGCTAATGCTGTATCACAAATTCTGGGACCAGATATGCATGACTTGTTCACTTTCATGTTTTCCATAAACATGCGTTAACAAACATGTAACATATTACAGTTACATATTTATTTTTCGCTCTTATTTAAAGATGCTGAGTCAACTTATATGTTATACAGCACTGAATGAGAAATGAGAAATTGAGTATGTGAGCTTGAAAGGATGTGATCATAAACTATTTCAGAGTTCAATACTGATACTTCTTTACTTCTTTGTAGGGATTGAGGAAAACCACAAAACCTCAGTCAGGACAACTGGTTTCCTGGTTGACATTCAATCCAGGAACCTCCTGAATACATGTGGCTGGTCGTATGACCATCTGGTTAACCCAAGGAGTTGGAGTGTGAATTTACAAGTTCAAAATCCCATGAAATGTTCAGTATGCCATGAAAAAAATCTGTTTCCTTTCTGAATAATAATGTACAGTAAACTTGTTCTCATCTGATATCCAAGCATCAGGAATTTTCATGCAACCAGCATAAATTTCCAAGAAAATTTTAAAAAACAAAGTTGTGACACACATATGTTCAGCTGCCACACAACAACTTTCCCAGCCAGGTTGCCTATCATCCTCCCTCTTGCAGGTGCAGCTATTACATGATTACATTTGAGGTTAGCCAAATTTGTGATCTTATTTCAGTATATCTGAAATCTTTCACCCATTAATCTGCTACATCTCCTAAGATTTAAATGGAACAATTAAGTGTTATTCTGACTTTGAACCAAAAACTTAACAAAAATATTAAAAGGTAAAGCTATCCCTGTAACGGACCATGGAGGCCCATAGAGTTGGTGGGCAACTGACAAATCCATGTAACCAGAAGAGTCCTTTCCCCATATAATAGGGGATTTATTATAATTAGAAATATAGGATTTGAATGTGGACAGTCCATTATCTGTATATAACAGAAGCAAAAATAAACTGTGACTCAACAAAACAAAATATTTTATTTCATTTTTCAATACAACTCCAACACCCAAAAGTAAATCTTAGATACATGATTGGCAAACCCTTAAATAGTAATGGTATCTGTATTTTGAACTGGGGTTAGCGGGTTAATGGTAACACTACTGACAGGTATTTGAATCTCGTCCATGTTACAACCATCCTGACCTCTGAACTTCTGAATTTCACAGATAAATGCCAAGACAGTATCAGGAAAGAAGCCACAACTACCTCCTTCCTAATTCTTATCTACTCACCATTCACGATTTCCTTCCCATCTCATTTGAAGCTGTATAACCTATTCAGTTGAAACAGTCTAAATTAATCTAATGTCCAGGGCTTGGTAAAATACGGCAGCCTGCCCGAAGTGAGATTTTGTGACCTGGCAAGCAAAAATTGAGAACAGTCATTTGCATTAATGGCCTACAGTTTAGTCCTTTTAAATTCTTTTGAACGTTGATGTTAATATGGTGGCAGTACATTTCCGATAATGAAGCCTTAAAGTAACTGTTGGAACTGATATAAAAGGAAGCACAAATGGTATAATGAATTAGCTGTTTAAAGTATGCTTTATGTTCAACAGAATTAAAATAAATTCTGAAGTTCAAAAGGGCAATGAATAAAAGTATATTCTTTCCTCAGTGTTGAGAAGTTACGGTGATGAAAATGACCATAACGACAATGATGATAATCCATATATACATTTGCCAAACATTAGTACATTTGTCCCACTGTTTGTCGCAAATGGTACATTACAGGGAAAAACATTAAAGGTAAAAGATGTTCCTCCTAGAGACACAACCCAATGAATTTTCTGTTATATGCATGAGTGTGAGTCCAAGCCACCTTCTTTCCCCATTATTTCGTCCGTAAGAAAAGCAATGGGATGGTGATGATAAGCATGTAAGCATATGTTTTACAGTAACCATGGTAACAAGTCATGTTTACACCAGATTATAGTGTGATGCATTTTCATTTTATTCTCTCATACATGTAGTACAGGCCTACATGAGAAATTATTGTGATGGTGCAAAAACTGACTTGTTGAGTGTTCACCATATAGCCACAGGGCATGCCATTTACAAGTCTTACAAAGAAGTTCTAAATGAAGAGCAATATAACAGGGGACAATGGTAATGTTGATTGCCTGGGATGTTACAAGTAATGCATCCATATGAGGGAGAGTTCATAAATAGGTCACAAATGGACATAAAATGCAAAATGTGATATTTGAACATGGAAAGAACATTTATTTCTCGACATATCCTCCACCAACATTGACACACTTGTCCCATCCCTTTACCAGTGCGTCAAAGCCTGCAAGTCTTTTGGCTGTTGTCTCAGCCCCTTCTGCACCTCTGTTTCAACCTCTTCGTCATCAGCAAAACATCTGCCATCAAGGTGTGTTTTAGCAGACCAAACAGATGGAAGTCACTGGGGGCCAAGTCCAGGCTGTAAGATAGATGCTCTCTCCTGGGTTGCTCAAACTGTATGGGGCCTGGCACTGTGATGATGAAGCAGTACCCCTCTTGAGCGTTGGCCTCCAAGTTTTCTGCAAATTGCATTCCGCAGTTTCAACAGAACTTCACAGTGATGCAGAATTCACATTTTCACCATGCTTCTGAAAATAGGCTAACAGTACTACCTGAGAATCCCAAAACACGGTAATCATAACCTTCTCAGCTGATGGTGTAACCTGGAAACTTTTTGGTTGAAGGTGTACTGAGTTGTTTCCATTGCTCTGAAACACGCCTTGGTTCAGGTTGGTAGTGATGCTCCCATGATTCATCCCCAGTAACAATCCTGTTAAGCATATCTTCTCCTTCATCTGCATACCACAAGAGATGTTGCAAGGGCAGACCCATTCAGCTCATTCTTTCTCAACCCTTCAGTTCTCTGGGCACCCATTGTGTGCACATTTTCCAAAACTGCTAACACTCATGCATTATGCTGTATGTTAAACCATGGGAATACCCTAGTGCAGTTTCTACACTGTCTACTGTTATCCTCCTGTTGGTTCAAATCAACTCTTCCACCCACTGCATAGCTGCTTCTGTCAAAATCTCAACAGGACGACCTCGCCGGCATTATCTGCAACTTCTGAACATCTTACAAAAATTTCTCGACCCAGTTGTGAACCGCAAACACTTCCCACCACAAACAGAAAATATTTATTTAAGAATATCCTTTGCGCGAGTCCTTTTGCCCACAAAAATGCACAACAGTACACTCTCTTCGGCAGTGTGCTCCTTGAGCATGGTCACCATTTTGACTACTGAACCCAGCCTCTAAATATGTGCATGCATGTCTCCTACCTAGACTGTCATGAAGCCAGACCATGCTGCTTCCTAGTGATACACACAGAAAACCTATTACATCCATTACACCTGTTTTACTTCCAATTGTGACACATTCACTGATTCTCCCTCATACATTATTAAAGGCCAACTGCTGAATCTTTTGGCTAGTGGTCACAGGAATGTGCATTTGCACGATAGTGCTAATAGTAGTAGCAGCAGTATTAGTAATGGTGGCGGAGGTAGTGGCGGCAGCAGTAGTAGTAGTAGTAGTAGTAGTAGTAGTAGTAGTAGTAGTAGTAGTAGTAGTAGTAGTGAATACAATTTTTCTTTGAGAGCTGAATTATTTTTAATATGTTATAAGTGTGATTTCTTAAATTTTTTGGCTTTGCTAATGTCAAAATTTACACTCAAGTGCAGACTCTAAACATAAGTTTTAAAGTGGTCTTGACCAATATTAATGCATTGTTGGTCACATAAAGTTACCTGTGCAGCTTGTACACATACAGTAGGATATGTTGTCAGTTTGCTAAGTTCATATATATGTATCCAATATTGTCCACCTAACAAAAACATGTTCTAGCTTTGCAAGTCAGTCTAACACATTTGTAATAAAGTCAATGAGGTTATTATGATTTGAACATGTTGGAGACAGATTGTACAAACAAAAGTTTGCTGGAAACCTTTCGTGAAATAACCACTTGAAAGACGAAGGAGATATAAAAGTAGCAAGAGTATTAAAAAGAAGAGAGAGGAACATGAAAGTAAAGCTTTATGTACGTCTAACCTTGGGGTTAAATGAAGATGAGCAGTCAGCTCTACAATGCAGACACTTTACCACCTGGAAAGAGTATGTACAAGATACTGTGGAAGGAATTAGTGCATATCAGTTTTTTGTAGTTAGTCAATTGTGGTTATTTAGTATTTTCAGCCTCCAGATCTACCAAAGCTCACAGAGATAACCGTCGTAAGCTTTACTGCCAGTAATTAAACCTGAAATTTCCACTTCGGCGTTTTTATTCAAATTGAGGTTAAGTATGGTACTTCAAAAGATAATCTTATTTTTCACTTTTCATGAACAGAATCAACATTTCCCACTCACTTTCAAAGTCCAGAAAGACGTCGTACTTCTGAGGTGAGCAGCAATTTGAATCATCGCGAGCCAAAAGGCTCAACAACTTCCCCATGTTCAGCTAGCTCTCTGGTCTATAGTTCCATCATTCTCGTATCTGCAAATAATTTTATAAATTTACTCACTTCAATCCTGTATATTTCGAAGCTGTTTCAATGTAAGGTACAACGGTACGAGAAACCCGTAATCTGTTTAGAATGCATGTCGGCCTGCATCTGAACCATTCCTTCCATAGATATTACACTCACGTTTTTGTCGTGGCTAGTAAGATAACACGCCCACCGACTTCCCTCAGCCCTTTAGTTTCATGCTTCCCAATAGCTCCCAACATTCATTATCATATGGAACACCTAAGGTTCTACATTAACCGCCCCAACAACACAAATTTACTTAAGAAAGCACGTTGATACGCGTGACACAAAAAAAATGTAATTCCTGATTACAGCCTTCTCGTCTGCTATCGCTAGGCCTTACACTGCGCTTCTAAGTACGTTTTTGTTTATCTAATTTACACTATGGCCATCTATGGCGGACAAATCGAAAGTATCCAGAATGACTGTGTTTTAAGTGACATCATACAATTACACTACAACGGTCGGGCATTTTTAACTGATTGTACTGATAAACAGTAATCAACAATCTCCTGAATTTGAGGTTATCATAACGATAACTGAAAAGCACTATCATCTTCCATGCAATATCCGTGTAGTACAGTGGAAATGCATCCTATGCTTTCATATTTAGGGTCAAAGAATAAGCCAAGCAAGAAGCAGGCAACAAGTGTTTGATTTTATTCCGTGGAGTCTAACGTACCATTAAACCCTAATTCGTGTATAACACATGTAGTGATGCATGCCCTAAACAATCCGATCTGTGAGTTACTATGCAACGCGTACACGTTTCAAGACCGGTGGTAAACTGCATCCCAGAAGACGGTACTTAAAACAAATCGTGTGCTTAACTAAACGGACTCTTTTGATGACAGTCTTATGGACTTCACATAAAGCTCTGGGTAGAAGGTAGATTATTGTCATTGTAATTTACACATTTCACGAGTGTTGCATATTGTGAATGGACGTGCTGTAGTATAAGATGTGCAGAATCGTTGGAATTTGTGTGCTACTACATCAAGGTAAGCACTTTTACTTTTCAGAATTCATGTTTTCTCCCAACGCCCACGGCTGTGAGTTTATAGACAAACGGTAGTGATCAATTAGGATTCTAGTGACATAACATATAATAAGTCTGACAGCGTCACTCATTCAACATAATGATTCAAGCAAAAGGGCGTAATATTAATTATACGCCATAAATCTTTTTCCATGTACGTAATTTGGAAATAATGCACATAAGGAAACGTTCAGGGCCAATAACCTATATATTGCCAAATATTAGGCGCGCCTCTGACAGAAATATACTGGAAAAGCATCAATTGCACATCCTTTCCATTTTGTCGGATCCCAATGAGCAACTTGGCTGAAGCCATAACATTTTTGTCTTATATTTGGTAGGTGCCCGGTTCGAATCTCGACGGGTACACCGACTGTCCCAAAGAGTTCTTTTGGTGGATTTCTATCCATAACAGATTCCTTTTCATCATTTCCAATTCATTACTAACTACCATCTTCTACTGAGTCCAAAAACATTTTACTCTGCACCGAAACTTGTTTCTGCATGTAAAAACGCTGTCTGCCTTTTTTTTTCCGATATAACACCAACTGTCTGGCTGTCATTCTTCTTGCATCTGAAGACAAACTGGAACAGTATCATTTATATACAGAAGTAATGTGAAATTAGAGGAGGGCCGACACAAGCCTAATTCTGGTCCTCACTTACTTACTTACTCATGGAGCTGAGCCCTTCTGGAGGAGCCGCCAATTCTGTAGCTACTCAAGAACTTCCCAGAATTTTATGGAACTTGTAGGTACATTACCGTGTTCACAAGAGCCCTCCACTGGTCCCTATCCTGAGCCAGATCAATCCAGTCTTCCCAATGGTCTCTTTCCCTCTGGCTTTCCCACCAATATGCTATATGCATTCCTCATCTCCCCTATTCATGCTACATGCCCTGCCCACCTCATCCTCCTTGACTTGATCATTCTAATTATACTTGGAGAACAGTACAAGTTATGAAGCTCCTCATTATGTAGTTTTCGTCCATGATATGTATGCAGTGTCCGTTTTTTTGTGCACTAATTTTCACTTGGAGCACCTGATGATGGCACTATAGTGCCGAAACCTGTTGTGAAATAACAAGTGAAATTGAGTGCACTAAAAGACGGACACTGCATACATATCATGGACGAAAATCAGTGCAACAGGACGCTAAAATACAACATTATGTAGTTTTCTCCAGCCTCCTACCACTAAATCCCTCACCCTGTTCTCAAACACCCTCAGTCTATGTTCCCCCCTTAATATCAGAGACCAAGTTTCACACCCATATGGAACCACAGGAAAAATTATAGTTTTGTATATTCTAATTTTTATGTTTTTGGACAGCAGAAGAGAAGACAAAAGGCTCTGGACTGAATGGTAGCAAGCATCACCAGAGTTCAATCTCCTCTTAATTTTCTCCTGATTCAGGTTTTCAATTGTTATCACTGTTCCCGATATCTGAAATGTGCCACATTTCCAAAACATCTGTTTCCTGTCTTTATGTCATGATTTTGCCCTGCATTTTGGTGATGAGACAGCAATATATACTTAATTTTCTCTGTGTTTACTTCTAGACCAACCTCCTTACTTGCGTTGATTAAAGTTTTGTGTTTTTTTCTTTATGGTATCTATATTATCACCCAGTAGATTCACATATATAGATGAAATTATTGGGGATCATCAGTGTGGGTTTCGACGTAACAGATCAACTACAGATCAGATCTTTTGCATTCGTCAGATACTGGAGAAAAAATGGGAGTATGATGAGACAGTAAATCGGCTATTCATAGACTTCAAGAAAGCCTGTGATTCAGTTAGGAGGGAAGTATTGTACAATATTCTGATAGAGTTTTGAATACCCATGAAACTAGTTAGGTTGATTAAAATGTATTTAAACAAAACATATAGTAAGGTCCGTGTGGGTAAGCATTTGTCTGATAAATTTCCTATCCAGGATGGTCTAAAACAAGGGGACGCTTTATCGCCACTCCTTTTCAACTTTACCTTAGAATATGCCATTAGGAAGGTCCAGGGAAACCAGGTGGGACTGAAATTAAACGGGACACATCAGCTGTTGGCCTATGCCGGTGATGTGAATCTACTGGGTGATAATGTAGATACCATAAAGGAAAACACACAAACTTTAATTGACGCAAGTAAAGAGGTTGGTCTGAAAGTAAACACAGAGAAAACTAAGTAAATGTTACTTTCTCGTCACCAAAATGCAGGGCAAAATCATGACGTAAAGATAGGAAACAGATGTTTTGAAAATGTGGGACAGTTCAGATATTTGGGAACAGCGATAACAGATTGAAACCTGATTCAGGAGGAAATTAAGAGGCGATTGAACTCGATTAATGCTTGCTACCGTTCAGTCCAGAACCTTTTGTTTTCTCGTCTGTTGTCCAAAAACATAAAAATTAGAATATACAAAACTATAATTTTGCATGTGGTTCTTTATGGGTGTGAAACTTGGTCTCTGACATTAAGGGAGGAA
>NW_019734322.1:466810-495726 GCF_002891405.2 Cryptotermes secundus
TTGGATAGATCTAGCTCAGGATAGGGACCAGTGGAAGGCTCTTGTGAACACGGTGGTGAACCTTCGGGTTCCATAAAATGCTGGGAAATTCTTGTGTAGCTGCAGAATTGGTGGCTCCTCAAGAAGGGCTCATCTACATGAGTGAGTAAGTAAGATTCACATCATCGGCATAGAACAACAGCTGATGTGTCCCGTTTAATTTCAGTTCCACCTGGACCCTCCTAATGGCATTTTCTAAAGTAAAGTTCAAAAATAGTGGCAATTAAGCATCTCCTTGTCTTAGACCATTCTGGATAGGAAATTTATCAGACAAATATTTACCTATATGGCCTTTACTATAAGTTTCGTTTAAACATTAGTTTCATGGGTATCCCAAACTCTCTCAGAATATTGTACAATACTTCCCTCCTAACTGAATCATAGGCTTTCTTTAAGTCTATGAATAGCTGTTGTACACTCTCATTGTACTCTCATTCTTTCTCCAATATCCAACGAAGGCAAAAGATCTGATCTGTAGTTGATCTGTTATGTCAAAACCCACACTGATGATCCCCAATAATTTCATCTATTTATGGACTTAACCTTGAGAGAAGAATATTGGATAAAATTTTGCATGAAGTTGATAGCAGTGATATCCCCTGATAATTACTACAGTCAGTTTTTATCACCCTTCTTGTGAACTGGTACAATAATAGATTCCTTTCAATGATCAGGCAATTTTTCTTATGCCAAATAGAAGTAATTAGCTTATGAATCTTAGAATGTAGTATTTCGCCTCCTGCTTGAACGAGTTCTGCGGAATTTGATCATTACCTGGCGATTTATACCTTTTCAATTTTTCAATACCTCAAAAGGGCTGGGATTAGGTATTAACTGCTCAATTGTGTGCATTTCTATTTGCCTAACAACACTGGCCCTATGTACATTCAATAACTGAGGGAAGTAGTCCTTCCACCTACTCAAAATATTGTGGGAATCCGCAAACAGATCACCATTCTCATCCTTCACTAAGTTATTGCTAGGTTGGTAACCCCTCTTATAGTCATTTATTCCTCTATACTGGTCTCTAATGTTCTTGTTCTTACTGTTCATTGCAAGCTCATCAATTTTGTCTTTCAGATATTCCCTCTTTTTATTCCAGAAATGACTGCTCATTTCATGTCTTATATTGTTCAGATTATCCCCATTCATTTTGCTTGGATCCTGTAACCATTGCAGTTTGGCTTGTTTGCTTTCATCTAATAATTTTGAGCATCCTTCATCAAACCATGGCTTATGCTTCTTCAGTTCATAATAACCTAGACTCTCTTTGGCAGAAATTTTGATATTCTCTCTAATAGTTTCCCAAGCTTTATCAACACCCACCTTAGTGTCCAAGTTTTCCAAAGCCACAAACCTATTTGAAATTTCAACAGGATACTGCTCTTTACCCTCTACCTCATTTAATTTCTTGAGATTGAACCTCTCCATATGAACTCTGTGTGTTGTTTGTTTGCTCACTGCCAGTCTTTCCTTAACCTTTGCCACCACCAGGTAGTGTTCAGTATCACAATCTGCTGCCCTGAATGATCGGACATCAAGTATACTTTAATGCCGCCTCCTATCTATCAAAATATGGTCGATTTGATTGTGTCTCTTCCCATCAGGAGATGTCCAAGTAAATTTATGGATGTTACGATGTGGGAACATTGTGCTTTTGACAGTATAAATCCTGGTCCAGATAAAGAAAGATTACACACACACACACAAGTTTAAACAAATCAACCTTCTTGAAACTTATTTAACACGGAATTTCCAGACACTGTGACGAAAACCATTATTTGTGCCATCGCTCTTAACACATTTTATCGACAGTGTTTTAAAACATAGTGAGGTTATTGCCAATCAGTGATCACGGTATGAATAAAAGTTTGGCAGAAATTAACTTTCACTTAACAAAGAAACAAAACAAGAAAACAAGCTTTAAAATCCATAAAATCGTGTTGCTTCCCACGGCTGATTGTTCACTTACAACCTCAATACGGAACTATGTCATCGCAAGATGGGCACACGGCCATAAATCCTACATTTATAAAAAAAAATGAGCATTCACAATAACAGGAAACCTTGTACAGTCGCAGGTAGGCCGGCTACTTACTCAGCCTTACCACTCATACCTTCCGCCAATTGTAGTCCGGAAGTTCCGGAAGAGGTACGCGAACCACTATTGAAAACCCGCCCTCATTCTATGGCTTGAAACTCTCTGTTCAAGAAGCTTAAGAAACCGAAATGTAAAATGATCAAAAATTTACCAGATGTTACAGAAAATGCTAACAATATTTGCCGGCGGCCCTTAAACACTTCTCACGTTTTCGAAGGTATTCCTGTGAAACACGCTGAAGTTCTTCAGCCGAAATCGAAGCAACCACATTCCATATCTCGTTTTGCAGAGCGTCAGCAGTGCGAGGTGTGTTCCTGTGCACTTTCTTTTTAGGTTCCCTCGCAAATAGAATTCCAGAACACTAATATCCAACGATCTTGACGGCCACAGTCCTGCACTAATGATCTTGTCATTGAACACTTATTGTAGTTAGACTTGAAAGGATTCTGACGATGGTGTATACACTACTTCTTTTGGTTTATTTTGGACTTCACCCATCGTCTGGTATGTGAAAGACAAAAAACCACGAAAACCACGTGGTTTTTTGCCTTTCACATACCAGACGATGGGTGAAGTCCAAAATAAACCAAAAGAAGTAGTGTATACACCATAGTCAGAATCCTTTCAAGTCTGAGTAACCGGTATGGACACGGTATTTACCCTTCGTTTAGGAAATTGGAATACCTAAAAATCAGTTTGGCCAAAACCCTGAAAGGTCCAGTGATTGAGACTAGCTCTTTCTAAGGGGCCCAACTGAGTAGGTTTATCCTTCCCTATCCACCTGAAGACGGAGACAGATCCAGTCTCCGAAACGTCGTGGTTTTTTGTCTTTCGCATACCAGACGATGGGTGAAGTCCAAAATAAACCAAAAGAAGTACTTATTGTAGTGCACTCACTGAATTTCCTACAGTATGCTCAGTAGCGTTGTCTTCCGGAAAATAGCCATACTGTTTTTCGTCATCGGTCAGTTGTTCAGAAAATGGTTCCAGTATATTACTAAAGTATCCGTCCGAGTTCATGGTTTCGTGGTGAAGTACTGGACCGATGATTCGCCTAGCATTTACAGCGCACCGCACTCCAGACTTCATGTCATGTAGAGGAATCTGGTGGACTAAGAAGGGAATTTGTCACTCCAAATTCATATGTTCTTTGAAAGTATGCTTCGTCGTTTATGAGCAGCAGATTAGGATCTAAAAGCCCATCGTGCATATTTTTCATCATCCAGTTACGAAACCGACTCAATAGGTTTAAATTCATGCATAATTCCAACTCTATATGGCCGAAATTTTATTAATTTAGCTGCCTTAAAATCAGAACCTGCAGACACACCTGTCTCTTGTGATGATCGTCTTTAAGAGTTCCGAGGCCTAATCTGTAGCCGAGTCAGAAGGTCTTCAAGCTTCTCATATGTGAGCACTGTTTTCTTGAGATGACATATTTTATAAAGCACTGGCCCTATGGTCCGACACTTCTAGATGAGTCTGGGCATCAAGATTTTGTAGGCATGGGTGAATCAGAGTATTTGAGGATGAATCTTTCCTTGCACTTCGCATAACTTATCTTTCGTATGCATGAGTCAATAATTATTCTCTGATCAGTAATGTATATTTCTGGTTATAAAGTAAAAGCAAAAACAAAAACTGATTAAGCACTACGTCATGAAAACTTATGGGGGAGTGAATATATAGATCCACGTTATCTTGGTCTCAGCACTGGTTGAAAGTGGGTGGTCAGCTTCACACCACGGCCGCTTTACCCCCGGGGAAAGAGCCCCCGGTACCCATTAGATAGAAGGGTGGGTGAGCCCCAGATCCGGTCTGTATGATGTGGAGAAGAGAAAATTCTTGGCTCTACCGAGACTCGAACTGTGACCACTCAGTCGTCCAGCCCTTAGCCAGTCGCTATACCGACTGCGCTTTCCCGGCTCTTCCTGATTATAAAGAAAGAGATAAACTATTGAACTTAGCACGTAAGTACAACTTCCGCATTATCTCTTCCGGAACTTACTGGTTAGCAGCGCCCGGATTTTGATGATCTGAAAATATTTTAAAAATGACTGAAAAAATCCAGAAAAATGACCTAAAATATGACCCAAAAATCTAATATGCAGGGCCGGGATTTTGATGACCTGAAAATATTAAAAAAAAAACCTATAAAATGATTGAAAAATCCTGAAAAATTACCTAAAATATGACCCAAAATATAATATGCAGGGCTCGGATTTTGATGACCTGAAAATATTTAAAAAAATTACCTACAAAATGACTGAAAAAATCCTGAAAAATTACCTAAAATATGACCCAAAAATGTAATATGCAGGGCTCGGATTTTGATGACCTGAAAATATTTAAGAAATTACCTATAAAATGAGCGAAAAAATCCAGAAAAATTACCTAAAGTATGACCCAAAAATGTAATATGCAGGGCTCGGATTTTGATGAGCTGAAAATATTAAAAAAAAAATGACCTATAAAATGACCGAAAAAATCCAGAAAAATNAATTGTATGGGGCAGATTTTGTGCCGCCTGTCTATCTTGATGAGGAGGTTCTTGATGTCGTCCAGGGTTTGTTCGTGGCTTGCTGTGTTTAAATCAGAACACCTATTGTGATGGTAGTTTCCAGTTTGTAATGATGTTCCCTCTGAAGATGGCCCGTAAGGACCGAAACATGTAAGGGAGATAAGTTTTAACGTAGTAACAACTTATATGTCACATTGGACGAAGTGGTTTGTATTTAAAATTACCCATAAAATTTACATTTCTCTAACCAGCAGCTCATATCCGAGATGTATATATTTAAGAGCATCGCATAGGATACAAAGGAAAAAAGATGACATGTCATCAAAATCCGGGCCCCGCTGATTACATTTAGAAGAAGGTGCGAGGGATACGGCTGAGTAAATTACCGGCCTACCCGCGGTATTGCGATGTCTCCTTTTATTGTGAATTCTCTTTATATTTCTTGCCACTCTTTGTTAAACACTCTGCATTCACTATTTCTCCATATCCAATGGGTACCGGGGGCTCTTTCTCCGGGGGTACAGCAGTCGAGGCGTGAAGCTGACCACTCACATCCAACCAGTGCCTGGGTCAAGAATGCGTGGATCTATACAGCCACTCCCCTTTACGCCTTCATAGAGTAGTGCTTAATTAGTTAAGCACAGGAACAACTTTTACTTCTACGCTACTTCAGACGGTTTAATATACCGTACATCGATTCCAAATCACTTGTGTGATAAGAAAAGAGGATTCAAGTGATCACCAACAGCTAGGAATCTCACACTCACCTTGCGTGAGGCGTCGCTTCAGTATGTCCCTGTCTCCTTTCTATCTCTTGGTTGTTGACTGCACATGGAGTGCAACAGTGGAAAACTAGGTACTACAAGGTATGCTAACACACATAAAAGAAAGGTGCTAGTTGTTCCTTCGCAGTAAGATATTGTTGCTCGGGTATCAAATAATTGCTGCTTCTACGCTCCATTTAAACCTAATACATTAGTAGTTCGTGTCTTTACAATTTAGCCTGGCAACATTTCTATTTTAAAATGAAGAAATAGATAACCATTAACGACACAGCTTTCACACATGCTCCCGGGGGCCGATGCAAACGCGGATGAGGACTTGATCCGGTCCGCGGGCCGTAGTTTACTAACCCTTTATCGTACTTCTTATAAAATAATGTTTGTTCCACTCCCCAAGGGCAGACAGACGCACGCTTCTTAAGCCATTCCGAACAGTAGCAGCAGCAGCAATACCTTGCGATACGGAGTTTTCCTCGAGCAGTCGGTAGTTGTTAAAGAGATCGTGTATTCCTCGGTATATAACCCAGCGGTTCATAAAGGTCCTCACAAGAGCGAGATGAGTTTACCATTAAAGTACTGCACTCATTGCTGATGATTATTTCGGGGTCACAGCGCAGCCCCCAGGAGCGCGCGCAGAGTTGGTACGGAGCGTGGTGATTCATGTGGGAGGCATACCCCACAGCTCACTGCTATCGTGTTCCTTATGACCAGAGCCCGGATTTTGATGACATGTCATCTTTTTTTCCTTGTATCCTATGCGATGCTCTTAAATATAGAAATCTCGGATATGAGCTGCTGGTTACAGAAATGTAAATTTTATAGGTAACTTTTTGACATGTTTAGGTTTAAGGTCATTTTTTCATTTGGGGGGTAATTTTTTGGTAAATTTTTGGAATTTTAAGGGTATTTCTTGTCATTTTTGGCCTTTTTAGGGAATTTTTCTTCATACGTTTTCTGAAATGTGAATAACATGGAAGCGAAGTGTTCTTTCTCTTTCTCCTTTAGGTCATTTTTCTGGATTTTTTTCAGTCATTTTATAGGTCATCTTTTTAATATTTTCAGGTCATCAAAATCCGGGCCCTGCTTATGACATACTATATCACTCTGACTCTGAAGTTATTTTATTTACTGTACTGTTTCAATAGTGTCAATGATAAGAGTTATTTCCATGAAAGCTTGGAAGTAAGGACTTCTACTGAAGCGAATGTGATCTATTACAAAATCTTTTTCCGGCATTCATATGAACAGGGGTTGGGGGGGGGGGTCCACGACACATGTCAGCTAACCCAGATAACTTTCGCGAGTAGCGCGTTATCACTGCACCCGTGATAGTAAAGGTAAAGTAGTCCCTGTGCTTAATTAAGAAACACGCCATAGAGAAGTATGGGGAGTGGAGGTGTAGCTCCACCAATCTTGACCACACTGCACTTGATGGAGGTGAGTGCTTAGCTTCAAGTCCTGGCCGTTTTCGCCTCGCGGAAGAGCCCCTGGAACCCATCATATAGGATGCTGGGTGGCTCCCAGAGCTGGACTGAACACCGTGTAACAGAGAAAAGATCTTGTGACTACCGGGAATTGGCCAGGTCGTCAGTCCCGCAGTCCGTCGCCTTACCGATTGAGCAGTCCCGCCTACCAATAGTTATGACAGCAGCATGTTTATCTTTATTTAAGAAGGCTTCATAGATTACGTAGCACTGAATGATAATTTTATTATGAATGATACATTATAAATGGGACAAATGACATGCTTGAGATGTTGGTAGTACGTGCATGGAGAAACTGAGGAAAAATACAAAATATCTTAGTTGAGATTGGCGGTCCCAATGCCGTGTTCTGAATCAGATTCATGCCGACTACGAAGTAGGCCTAAGAATGAAGAAAGCAGTCTTCTGGGATTTGGCACCGTGTATATGTGGTGTTAACCGACGTTTCGGAGGAACGTATCGCCTCCATCTTCAGGGTAGTCTGCTTTTACCGGTTCTCACGGTCTCTTAGCTTGCAGATTTCTTATATTTTTTCTTCTACCCTGAAGATGGAGGCGATACGTTCCTCCGAAACGTCGGTTAACACCACATATACACGGTGCCAAATCCCAGAAGACTGCTTTCTTCATAGTCACCGCCGTGAAAGCCTCAAATCTTACAAGGCCTAAGAATATCAGCCACTGACATGGGCCTGTCAGCCGAGACAACCTAATATATTTGGTTCGTGTATCTGTTGAGAACCAGCTACCCTTAAATTCCTTGTGGTTCTTTCCAGTACATACAGGATACAGCTACTGCCTTCCACAGTCATATTGTTTCATTATTTGTAAACGGCGAAAGATTCAGGCCTAGCGTAAAATATAAAAGGAACAAACCACCAAAAATAAACAGTGTGTTAACTACGGAGGTCTGACACACTCGGGAGGCATGTGGCTCGAATTCATGGCGGATACCGTCTGTATTGACTGATGTTTTTGGTTATTTTCCTGCCTTTCTGGGCGAAAGGTAGCATAGTAGCTTAAAATATATAGCGACAGTTTAATTAACCTCTTTTAAATTTCTCCGTAAATAACCATCTTATTGAAAGTCGCAGTCGAATGGTTAGCTCCAGAGTTCTATATCTGGCCTTGGAGTTCGGTTGTCCTCACTGAGTCTCTTCTTAATTTTCCGTAGTACTCCCGGCATATTCTCGGATAATACGACTACTTAAAAATACCAAGATCATTTCCAGCCACGTCCTTCCAATTCATTTTTCAAACTATCCTCTCTTTCTTGCGCGTTTAAAGAGATTTCGTTGAAAAAAATCATTGTCATCTTATTCTACACTTAAAAGTCGTCATTAAAAACACCACGAAAAATCTAACCTTCAGAACAATCAGGTCAGAATTCTGTTTTGCCTGTAAAATACCAGGTGTGGTGGTGCCCGAATAAGAGCTGGACAGACGGTTTGAATGTCGGTCCTTCTCCCACGAATATCCTGGCGACATCATTTACTCAATAAGCCCCAAAGAGGGGCGTCGGCAATCAGAAAATACACACTACAAACCACAGACGTAGAAGATGACCGTTACACATCACTGAAGAGGCTTATTTGTATGTTGTAAATTACATGTTCGTTCATTCATCGAGATTTTATCAATTTCGTATGTTATACAGCAGGAAGATAATTGTGACTGATGCTCAGGAAAAATCTTAAAGGAGATAGTCGTAGTCAATTTTAATGTGTATAACTTGACTAACCACCCAACCGGTTGCCCCTGCCTCTAAGCATAGCAAAATGAAGGCATGTAGGAGCTCCACACATCCACAATCTTGGCACTTAGTTGGTGGAGAATGGTCCGACTGCTTCATCCTCGGTACCCATTAATGGACCCCAGACCCAGTTCGACTGAAAAAAAAAGTGAAGTTCTCCTTGTGCTTAACTAATTAATGACTACACCATGAAGTTGTAAGGGGGAGTGGATTTATAGATCAATGTTTTCTTGACCTCACCACTAATTACAGGTAAGTGGTCAGCTTCACGCCCCGGTCGCTTTACCCCTGGGGAAAGAGCCTCCCATATCCATTGGATAGGAGGCTGGGTGGGCCTCAGAGCCGGTCTGGGTGACTTGGAGAACAAAATTTTTTTACCCTACCGGACTCGAACTCTGACCCCTCGGTCGTCCAACCCGTAGCCAGTCGCTATACCGACCGCGCTATCCCGGTTCGACTGTGGGGAATAAAAATATTGGCCACACTCCGTAGACATCCTATAATTCCGAACATGTCGGTTCCTCCACAACTTGAATACCTGTTGCAGTTTGTCAATCTGGCAATATAGACATTCTTTATAAGTCTTTCGCGCCAACCGTGAAGAGAACACACACTACATATGTCTATATCGATGCAGCATGGATGCTAAATCTACTCTTAAAATCTCTAGAGACATTTATTTCGATCCATATAGGCCAACTGCATTTCCTATTTCAGACCAAGCTCCGATTGGACTTCAACTTTCTAACGATCGACTCAACAGTTAAAATATAAATAGGCCACGCCATAGCTCAAGCGGTTAGTCGCTGGCTTCCCACCGCGGCGGCCCGGGTTAGATCCTGGGGTCTGGTTAAGTGGGATTTATGGTGGACAAAGTGGCGCTGGGCGGGTTTTCTCCGAGTACTTCGGTTTCCCCTGCCAATCTTCATTCCACCAAATTAACCTTTATCATAATCACCCGGGGCAGGCTATAATAGGCCAATCAGAGGCCGCCGTGCCGAGTGGACCCAGTCGGACTCCACCCCTCCACTAGCGAATTAAAACAAAATATGAACACATAATATAAAATATATATATATATCGTTAAGGTTTGTAACTTAAATGTAATCACTTTTACTGAAATACACGTACATGCATGCACATATGTTTATACTCGTAACTATCGTTAATTCGCTTTGTGAGCTATGGATTTGTGTACAAAATACAGGTACATCAACACTAATAAATGATATGTAAATATAGAAGCCGCATTCATAATCTCCCTTCTTGAACTCATAGAAAACATTTCTTTAATGTGTTGCTCCTCAGTAAGCGGAAGAGTCTCGGAAAACCCTTATCGATGTATACATACACGTATTATTTTCCTGTTTATATAAACGAAAGCGACTTGATAATGCTGTAGAATTGTGTATCGCAGTTTTGATGAAAATATATTGAGCATGAGCTGATATTAGTAAGAAAAACATCTTATTTTTATATATATAATCTTTTCAATCAAGGAAAATTTTTATGCCATCATGTCTGTATGCGTCACGAGAGTCCCCGTGTTAGCATCTGAACATGTCGACGATTTTCGTCGAAATTGGTATGCACGTCGTGTCATTCGGTGCTAGCCCACGTATGAAGCTCTCAGTTCCCCACAAAGCAGCCTTGTGAGTTTCTAGGCATTCAGCTATTCTAGCACAAATTAAAGCGGCATCCAAAAATTCTGAAAGACCTTCACAAAACTGCAACTTCACGAACATTTTTATATAACGTAATATCGCAACATGGTGGCAGCTCCAGTTTTAGGCCCATATGGAACAACAGATAATTTGGTATTGACACTGGAAATAAACGTATTACACCTGCAAACTCGGTAGTGAATATTTCCTTACACAACATGGTAGATTCCGTACCGACAGATCGGTAGCTGTAATCTGCAACCAGGGCGTACGAGCTCTGTTATCGGAATCCCACGCACTATCATTGTATCTACTTGCCTCCCTGTAAATATGTAGAGCAAGCGCTGATCTTCCCAAATTGTTTGTAATTAGCCTGTATGCAAGCACGTGTATGTTGTGTAAACTGTATTCCAGTGCCACTAAACCCGTTTCTTTATCCCTTATTTAAGAACACTTTGTCAGTTTAGAAGTAGACTTCAATGAGAAATCCCAGGGAAGTACGAAGTAGACGTCTGTTGTATGGTGTCATCCGGGCATTCAACTGGCAATAAGGAGGTACAGCCAGAATAAAATTCTGACGTGATTTTATGGAACAAGAATATTTTCAAATTCCAGTACAAAAGTACATCGTTGGACTTTATCTAGGGCTAGTTCAAACCAACCCACATCTTCCCAGCATATGTTTCTAATATAGGTTAATTAGAATGATCACGTAAAGGAGGATAAGGTGAGCAAGGCATGTAGCACGAATGAGGGAGAAGAGGAATGCATATAAGATATTGGTGGGAAAGTCAGAAGGAAAGGGACCGCTCGGAAGACCAGGGCGTAAAATGGATCTTAGAGAGATAGGATGGGATGGGACGGATTGGATTGATCTGGCTCAGGATAGGGACCAGTGGAGGGCTCTTGTGAACACGGTAATGATCCTTCGGGTTGCATAGAATGCTGGGAAGTTCTTGAGTAGCTGCAGATTTGGCTTCTCTTCAAGAAGGGCTCAGCACCGTAAGTAAGTAAGGTAAAACAGGTAAAAGTTGTCCCTATGCTCAACTACTCGCATTAAAGCTCTACGCCATGAAGGTGTATGGGGGAGTGGATGTATAGATGGCACATTTTCTTGACTTCGGAACTAGCAGGAGTTGAGTGTTCAGCTTCACGCCCCGACCTCTTTACCCCCGGGGTAAGAGCCCTCGGTACCCATTGGATAGGAGGTTGGTTGGACCCCAGGGCCGCTCTGGACGATTTGGAAAAGAGAAAATTCTTGTCCCTACCTGGACTCGAACTCCGACCCCTCGGTCGTCCAGCCCGTAGCCAGTCGCTATATCGACTACACTACCATATGTTTTAATATTATCTTCCTCACTTATGAGTAGATGTCCCAAGTGATAGTAAGTATCCATTTCTGGAAATTTAAATTGACTGAAGCAAGCTGATATTCCTCTTTCTTTCGTTTTTTTTTATTACTTTTATCTTTGTTTTTACTTCGATCCGAAATTTGATGAGCCAGTGGAATATCCAACTCTTGTGACACTTCTGTTCCGAGGAACTTGACTCAGGATACAAGGCTGAGGTCACGCTCTGCCCACATCACTGATACATGCGTGTGTTACTGTTATTGGTGCTCACACAGGCCCAACACAACCAGAACTACTTGATAACAGTACTACTTACTACACGTTTATATACGCGCTGCAGTGATCCTTGACACGATCTCTGCATTCGGTCAAATTTGCACACGTTCCAGTATACTCCGAACGAAACTTACAAACACGCCTGGGATCACGGAACAAAAATGTTCTTAAGAAGTTAATAGTCGCCTCTTATGGAGTCCGTGTCTACAAGAACCCGGCACTAGATACTATCCTAAGCCATACTAATATACTTCTCATCTTGATATTCTATTTCTTTAACAGCCTATTTAATGTTATCCCATTTTCTATGTATTTCCCATGTATTCTCTTCCTTCAGATATTTTGACTAAAATTTTTCATATATTTCTCGTTTCTCCCGTATGTGGTACTTGCACCTTCACCTCGTACTCCTTGATTTGATCACTCTCATATTTAATGATGAGCACAAACAATTGAACACCTCAATATGCAGTTTTCTCCAGCCTCCTGTTTCTCTCTCTCTGATTAGGTTCATTCGGTAATTCTCCGTAGCACCTCAACCTGATATTCCCTCAATATACAGTATATTCTTCCCTTAATGCTTTATCGCCACCGCTTTTCAACTTTGCTTTAGAATATGCCATTATGAAGAGTCCAGGAAAACCAGGTGGGACTGAAATTAAACGGGACACATCAGCTGTTGGTCTATGCCGATGATGTGAATCTACTGGTTGATAATATAGATCCCATAACGAAAAAAAAACACGAACTTTAATTAACGCTTGTAAGGAGGTTGGTCTAGAAGTAAACACAGAGGAAACTAATTATGTGTTGCTGTCTTGTCACCAAAATGCAGGGGAAAATCATTACATGAAGATAGCTAACAGATGTTTGGAAAATGTGGCACACTTCAGATTTTTGGGAACAAATATAAAAAATTAAAACCTGATTCAGGAGGAAATTAAGAGGAGATTGAACTCGGGTAATGCTTGCTACCATTCAGTCCAGAACCTGTTGTCTTCTCATCTGCTATCAGAAACATAAAAATTAGAATATACGAAACTACAATTTTGCCTGTGGTTCTGTATGGGTGTGAAACTTGTTCTCTGATATTAAGAGAGAAATATAGACTGAGCGTTTGACTTGCTTGTGAACTGTCTGCTGGGAACTCTCTCATCTCGAAATTTTCACCGACAATTTCTGACAGATCCGTATTTCACATAGGAGCCATACAGAAATACACTTTGCTTAATGTGTACCGCACCATGACGGAACAGTGTTCACTAATCGTGACTGAGAACAAATAGCTAATGGGGCTGATAACTGCCACCCACTTCTGACAAATCATAAACAAATTCCCACACATAAACCGCACTGCTCGCCGTGAAATATAATGCCTTCAAGCGGTCCACAAATTTAATAACTTCCCTTAATTCCAAACGTTATCTACCATCAGACATAGTGATTCATCGGAAAAATTCGTGTGCGCCTCGCAGCCGGCGGCGCACCGGTCACCGTGAAGGGCAGAGCCGTGAACCGATCAACAAAGTTAAGAACCTCCCTATAGTGTAGGGCAGTGCTGTCCAACGTTCTTATGTACTCGGGCACAATTCACTGATGCCTATGGAGGTGCGGTCGCCACGACACACTACTACTAGTACTTCTACTACTACTACTAATAATAATAATAATAATAATAATAAAAATTTTCGAAAATATTTAACAGTACTCAGACGTTCAAANCAGAAACATAAAAATTAGAATATACGAAACTACAATTTTGCCTGTGGTTCTGTATGGGTGTGAAACTTGTTCTCTGATATTAAGAGAGAAATAGGACAGGGCTGCTGTAGGGCATGAGACAGAATGACAAAATGTACCGATACTAAAGTCAATTTAAACTATTCTTAATTGTTTTGTGAATGTGACTGTGATTTGTTAAGTTTCTGCTCCTGTCGTTCCGAAATATTTGAACCACGCCACATGTTCATCGGATTGGTTATCTTCCTATTCATATTTTGTGCTGCATTCTGGTCATAATCCATGGGCATGCTCTTACTTTTGATGTGTTTACTTCTACACTACCCTATTTATTAGCACCTAATAATGTTGCTCTTTCTTTCTTTCTTTTTTTTTAACAGTTCTCTTCCTTTAGGCCTGTGGCATAGACCAGAATAGACCAGAAGCTGACGTGCTTTACTTATTTCGAGTTCCTCTTGATTTTCTTAGACCTCCTTAGCATTGTATTCTAAAGTACCGTATTTACGCATGTATAGGCCGCACATTTTTTGCCAAAAATTCAAGAGGAAAACTGGGGTACGGCTTATATTCGAAATATTCGAAATCACACTTCATTTAAAAAAAAAAATTATATTCATAATTAGTAATACAGGGTGTAATACTCCTGAAATAATATGCCAAGAAAATTATTTTTTCTGTAATTTCTGTCTGAAAATTGTGCCGCGGCCTATACATGCGTAAATACGGTAAATAAAAACAACGGTGATTAGCCTCTCCTTGCTTCAGGCCATTCTAAATATAAAAATGAATACCTACTCGGACTTTGTTACAGGTTTCATTTAAGAACATTCTGATTGGCCTAACTAGCTGCGTGAATAAGATTAAATTATCCTTGTGCCTAAGCAACGCTCCATAAAAGACGTATAGGGTAGTGGATGTTAAGCTCCACATATTGCTGACCTCAACATTAAATGGGGACTAGTAGTCAGCTTCACACTTCTACCACTTAACCTCCGAAAACCTTGTTGTCAACTGGAAAGGCCGCTTCGAAGCGGTAAGTACACAGAGGTGGCTATGCCGAAAATCTCTACCACCACCGGAAATAGAATCCCGGTCTTCCATTCCATAGTCAACTAGTGGAAACAGTGCATATGAATGCGATTTTTCAGTTGATATCCTGACCTCTACCTCTGCAGTGTTGGAGGTCAGGCAATGACCATAGTGAGACCAGCAAAGTAAAATAGTCATAACATATAGATGAGCAAGGAGAGTGGCTGCATGTTTTAGTGCAATCCTTAGGGCACGTTCACACACAGCGACATCGGTCGTACGGAAAAATGTCGTACGATTCTTTTTGCCGTATGACCTCCTTTTCACACTAGAGCGACTTTATCCGCACCGAAGGAACAATGAACGATGGACCGAGAGCGCGTACTTGCTATGTGGTATTTTCACCAACGCCGAAAAGAAAAACGGAGGTAGCAGGAAAAATTGCACTGGGTGCATCCAATCAAAGGTGAGATGAAGTTCTGTTTGGTCAGACTGCTTTCCGACTGTCGTACGGTAGATGTCGCATGTCGTCACGTATGGAAGCTAAGACTACACTTTATATTCTACTACTTGATGCGACATGAACCGTACGGACTTCGTACGACCGATGTCGCTGTGTGTGAACGTGCCCTTATTGATCTCGATGGCAGTGATTTGATGACAATTACATTACAAAAGAGATGTCATCCCAAGTGGCGGCTGGCAGTGACGAGGAACTGCAGTCAACCGATCTCTGCTGCCCAGTAAAATAAAACTTCTCTCGCGTTGGAAAGAAGTGTGGAAGAGCTGTTCCATGTGGTCCATGCCCAGAGTGCACGAAATAAATATATAAATCTGTCTGTTCGGTTTTCATGCCGCACATTTCAACTCCTAAGCTTTTGAACGGATTTCGCCTAGATTTTGTACATTAATATTTTAGGCCAGTTTAATTTCAATTAATATTTATTTAGTCTAGTCCCTATTCTACATGACATCAAGTTAAATTTTGACAATTTTCTGAAGAATGGAAATTAGATTCATGACATAAGGTAAAGTCTTCATTAAATTGTGAAGCTTGGTTTGTTTTTCGGTATGCTAAATATTTAATGCAAGGAAAATAACTTCTGGCTATGTAATGTGATATCTATAATGTGGTCAGCTTTATAATAATCGATCGAAGTCTACAATAAATGAAGAACATGACCAACGAGATATGCAAAATACTAAAGAGAACATGTTATCTTCACTGACGTACATTTTCACGCTCTTGTTCTCCCATGAAATACATAAAAACAATTTTTAAATTTCCTTTAGGGAAAAGGCATGCACAAAATGTACATATTTTAAAATGTTCTTCAGCATCGAAGCTGATGTGTTTGCCCATCCAATGACGCAATAGTATTACAGGCAATCGAAAAATCAGGTTCAAGCTTGGTGTGAACTGCGAACCACCAAAGATTTCCCCGTCATTGTAGCTCTATAACAGGCCACTGAAGCCCATAGGGGTTTGAGATGTCGAGGCTGCAACATTTCTAGACAATCAGTTCACAGATGGCGATAAGTTCAGCCTTACGCGCCAGCCGCCCTATACCCCAAGAAGATTCCTGGTGCTCATTTCTGTTAGAGGCTGAGTCGACCCCAGTGCCACATTGCGGCTGGAGGGATTAAGTCAATTGAAAAATCTAGTGATCTCATCTAGAATCGAACCCGCGACCATCCGATTTGTAGCATAGTGTCTCAGCCAACTGTGCAAATGTATTTATTTCTACGTGTCATTATCATACACACAGGCCACTTGTAGAATAATGGCAGTTTTGAACTACGTTCATGATTCTCATTAGCTTCATGACAGCCGTTGATTTATTACAACCTAACGTCGCGTCCGAGTGGTTAGCACCCACATTTTGTATTCGACAAATACCGGGTTCAACACTCTGTCAGGATATTCTTCCTGGCGCTCCTCAGTCTCTTAAGCCGAACGATAGAAAGCAGGCCTGCCTTAAAGAGGCCGTGGCCGTGGCCAATCCCTTTCAAATTTTTCGTACCATTGGACGCTACATGACCTAAACAGATGGTAAAGCAGCGTTAAGTTTACCAAGAAAGTGTATTCTTTGGATTGCAATTAGAGCATACATTCTTTGGTGTCAGAGATGTGTTACTGTAATTCCAATAAAGAAATTCAGAATTATTCGTGCTTCATTTTACATACTGTAATTCAAATAAATTTAATTTCTTTCAAGCGATAGCGTAGTTGGTTGAGGCACTTTGCTACAAGCCATAAGGTCACTTGTTCGATTCCCGATGAGATCATCGGATTTATCAGTTGACCTAATCCTTCCAGCCGCACTACGGCCCTGGGATCGACTCAGCCTCTAACAGAAATGAGTACCAGGAATCTTCCTGGGGGTAAAGGACGGCCGGCGCGTAAGGCTGAAAACTTCCCTGCCATCCGTGAGCCGATTGCCTGGAAAATCTGAGAGCTTCGACAACACACAAACCTATGGACCTCCACTGCCTGTTAGAGGGATAACTTTATCTGTACCTTCTTCTACCTTCTGCAAATTTAGTATCATAAAAAGAGAAACTACGCCAACCAACATCCATTTCGTTAAGCACTGTCATGGAAACACCGCAGAATGTTGGCGCAATACGACTAGTGCCAAGTTCGAGGCGCATTTTGTAAACACTGAAAATAAACTCAGGTTCATTGCTCGTTCGTGGTCTCAAGGGGAGGTCTCCGTTCCACAAACATTCGAATAGTCAACTCCTCTTACTTTGAGCAAAATAAATGAAGTCATATCCGCCCGTCTGTCCACGTTTTTAATCTTCAAAACGACTGATTTTTCTTTTATTGCTAGTGGAGTGGGACCAAGTTCCTTGTACTGCGGCCACTTCTGGCCTATTGTACCAGCCCCAGATGATAGGTGAGGGTGATTGTGGAGCAATTGGTGGAATGAAGATTGGCAGGGGAAACCGAAGTACTCGGAGAAAACCTGCCCCAGCACCACTTTGTCCACCACAAATCCCACTTGACCAGACCCGGGATCGAACCCGGGCCGCCGCGGTGGGAAGCCCGCGACTAACCGCTTGAGCTAAGGCGCGGCCTAAACGACTGATTTAATCCCACTTAAGTTTTGTTTGGTTTTACCTAGTAGAAGTCTAAACTCTGAGTAATTAGCATATTTGTTCTTGGCTCTTATTAATCCACTATAACCCCAGTTTTAAGCAACACAAATCCGAGTCTGGAATTCTGTACAGAGAATTGGAGTATGAGGTAAAGTATAGATCCCATTAAGGTCTATTACTATAGCTCATTCGAAATAGAGACAAGGATCGGGGTCCGATTCCCGGCAGGGTCAAGAGATTTTTCTCTACACCACAGTGTCCAGACCGGCCCTGCAGCCAACCCAGCCTCCTATGCAATGGGTGTAGGAGCTCTTTCCTCGGGGTTATAACGGCCGGGGAATGAAGATGACCAGTTACCTACGTCTAGTGCTGAGAGTCAAAAATTATGGAGTAATACCTCCACTCCCCCATACGTCTTCATAGTTTCAGTGTTATCTTTATATTGTACTCATATTTCAAAAGTTTTTCGTATTTAAACAAATACAGGTCAAGCATGCATAGGCATATGCTTTGTTCACTGAGATATCTATAGTGGATAGGAGGCCAGGCCGCAGCTCAGGCGGTTAGTCGTTGGCTTCCCACTGTGCGGCCCGCGTTCGAGCACGGGACTAGTCAAGTGGGATTTGTACAAAGTGGGGCTGCGGCAGGTTTTCTCCGAGTACTTCAGTTTCCCCTCCTAATCTTCACCCCAGCAATACCAAGTGGACTCATACACTGCATGGATGGCTCATACGTTGTGTAATGATACACATCGGCCTCCTTGGATGCTGACGAGGAAGTCTTCTTTTTCCCCAACAGAGGTAAAGATAAATCGTGATAATGTGTTTCGGGTAGATCAACTATAGTTGATCTATAGCTATAGCTATCGATAGCTATCGGTGTCCCGGACTGGGCTCAGGGCGATAAGCTGATGGATCTTAGAATAAAAATAAGCTGTGCTTCGGTACGCAATGCGGGTTTATGAACTGTGTTTATTTGGGGTACACGGTAGCGTATTTGGTTGCGGCACTATGCTACAAGCCGAAGGGCCGCGGGTTCGATTCCCGATGAAGTCATTGGATTTTTCAGTTGATCTAATCCTTCCAGCCGCACTATGGCCCTGGAGTCGACACAGCCTCTAACAGAAATAAGCACCAAGAATCTTCCTGTGGGTGAAGGGCCGCCGGAGAGTACAGCTGGCAACCTCATCGCAGCCTCTAAGCTGATTGTCTAGAAAATGTGGGAGCCTCGACGTCTCACAACCCTATGGGCCTCCACGGCTTGCTTTACTTTTATAGTTTTTTTTACGCAGAAAAAAATAAATCGCAATATTTGAACAATACTTCTGATATTCCAGACTGTTTCAATGTAGCCGGTAGTCGGCTCACAAGCCATTGACTGTAATGTCAGGTACAGTCCGACGCGAGTTCCAGAGCGTGTTTAGTAGCGTAAACTAGTCAGTCACATGTGAGTGGGGGACGGGCTGCGTTAAGAGAACGGAAATTACGTGACGTCACTTCCCGGACGAAACTAGGAAACTGGTAAAGAGGACCTCGCTTAGAATACTACTGACAGCACCGAGAAAACCTAAGGAACACAGGTTAATAATCGAGCTCGGAACGTCCCGATTATGGAGTGACATTTGATGCTTATTGTTCAGCATCAATATAATTACATAAAACTTTATAATTCTGTTAGCATAAATACAGCGATCAAGCGGCATTAATGAGAATTTTGTGCTTACAGTGCAGATAAGGTTTTCTGCCTGAATTAATTAATATTTCCGCGACCTTGCGTCCCACAAAGCCGACAGTCAAGTCCCATCAGTGGAACGCGTCTCACCGGTTGGTAAGACTAACGTGGACAGCGTTCCAATGGCAATTTCCAGCGTCAGTCTCAAATAGTACCTTCATGCAGCAACAGATCGTGTCAAACGCATTGCCATAGCAGATCTGAAGCATTGAATGCCGAACTTTGGTAAACGCATGGACTATAAACCAAAGGCAGTAGTGTCCATGCGTGTAGAAGTGAAAGACGTGACATAGTTCTAACCGTGTATAAATATGGTGTGAGCTAATCGTAAATTGCTGGAGCTTATTTTTTTATGATACATTATTAATATACACATTGTAACCAGCAAGAGATATCCTTTGTCTAGCTATAAACATGGTAGTCTGGTTACTGTGCGCTATTCAACCGTGTCGCCGGCTGGATTGATGTCACTGGCAACAAGCGAAGGTTAGTTTTAAAATGATGGTGTAACGGAGTGACTGAATGGCACAGTATTTGTGCTGTTTCGTGATCTTAAGCACGTCTATGTTGACGATTTTGGGGGTCTGGCCACAATTTATATACTTGGACTCTCTGGTAATAGTTCACATTCCATCCTACGCCGACAACAAACACGTCAGAAGCGCGTTGCTTTGTTGCTAACAATAATGTAAGGATGACAGAAGCAAATGTGGGAACCGCAGAGTTAAATGGCTTAAGTTTGGAAGAAAGAAAATGTTTGGCTAATCTTGGAGTTACATTTTTCAGTTTACTTTTATTTGTATTTATTTATTTTGTATCTTGATGACTGAAAGTAAGATAAGTTGATAAATTAATAATGATTGGGCCTACAGTTAAACTTGGCCTTTGGGAAGGCAGAAGGAGGCTGCCTGGGGCTTAGGGTCCTTCCATCTCCTGGTACTTGATTATAAGTGAGCAGTAGGAGCCTTAATTAGTGAATGCTTCAGTTTGTCACACTCTTGTGGGTTAATAATATTGGATGTATATATTTTCCCGAAAGGAGGAGAGGAGCTTGCTTGATAGACCTAGAGAGTTTAGGATAGAAGAATAACTTTTTCAGAAATAATTTCAGTTGTTGGTACTGATATTTGGTATATTTATTCTTCGTTTTTTCTTCAATTTTGGTCCTCCAAAATATGGTGAGGATCAGGTGCCTGCCTTTCTTCCTTCCTTTGCCGGCGCCCATGGTCATAGGGATTCTTTTATATCTTTACATTTTTTTTTCCTCTTGCTCCCACTTTGGAGCATGGGGCTGATTTCTCAGTTTCATTGGTCACTTTTACAGACGGTAGGACTCCTTGGACGGGTGATCAGCTCGTCGCAAGGCCTCTACCTGAACACAGGACATCACAAACAGAATAAACGCATACACACACCAAACATCCATGCCTTACGTGGAATTCGAACCCACGATCCCGGTTTCCGAGCGAGCGAAGACAGTACATGCCTTAGACCGCTCGGCTACCGTGACCGGCTATATCTCTACATATACACATCGGAAAACACGACACTACAAATAAAACTTATGAATTAGATATATATGTTATGCCAAATATGCATCTTGTGTGCTTCTAATAAATATTATAAAATTCTGTTTGAATTTTACGTAGTTAAACTTCGGGCTGCTAAGTTAGCACGTAAATAAATAAGGATTGAATTCAATGAAAGCAGGGAGTAGGGCCCATATAAGCCGATACGAACAAAAATTATTGTTGCCCGAAAAAGTATATTTCACCTAATTCAGAGACATTCCAAAGGGTATTTGGAAATTAAAACATGTGAATGTAAGTGCTCATTCTATGCGATGGATGTAAAGAATATGGAGCTCGTAGCTACAAGACACAAAGTGCAAAGATAAGTAAAGCATAACAGGAAGAAGTAGTGAGAGGGCCTAAATTCTGGGAAGTTATTCCAGGAACTTGAAATGTACCGTATTTACGCATGTATAGGCCGCAGCACAATTTTCAGACAGAAATTATAGAAAAAATAATTTTCTTGGAATATTATTTCAGGAGTAGAACACTCTGTATTACTAATTATGAATATAATTTTTTTAAATGAAGTGTGATTTCGAATATAAGCCGCACCCCAGTTTTCCTCTTGAATTTTTGGCAAAAAATGTGCGGCCTATACATGCGTAAATACGGTATTCATTTTCTCCTACTGCCAAATAAGCTGATGAAACCAAAATTTCTTACGTGTTGAATTTTAAATAACTCCATACTACATTCGCTTGATGATGAATCTAAGAGAATAAAGTCATATCTTCCAGAATATGATTCTGTACAGTCTGGTAGAAGTTTACATATATTTCGGAGTAATATACTGACTGCGAAGCGGCGGAAAACTCCTAACAGATTTCATGGCGGTAAGCCCCCAGAGATATTTTTCATAGTCACTACCGTGAGAACATCAGGGCTCATACAATTCTGGAAGTTCTTGCTTTATCCAGTTCGGAAACTGTTATCATTTCGTTTCTTACTCTGAGCAAAAAAAATGTTAATATTATTTAAAACAGCAGTTCTCTCGTTTGTTTATGTACATATGAAATGTCATCTACTTTTAAAAGAAGAACATGTAAATCACGTGTGGTTGAAAGCAACTACTTGGAACCAATAGCACTAAAATCAGTAGAAAATTGGGAAATAGCGTAATGAGGAACTTCGTGATGTATCTGATATCGTTTGGATAATAAAACGATATTGTAAACATATTTTTTTTCCTTGGCACTACAGCCCCAGTGGGCCTAGGCCTACCTCCATGAACTTCTCCGTTCAGTTCGGTTTTCCTAGATCTTAGACATACGGTAGGACTCCTTGGGCGGGTGATCAGCTCGTCGCAAGGCCTCTACCTGTACACAAACACAGAAAAACCGCACACAAACATCCATGCCCTGACTGGGATTCGAACCCACGATCCCGGCTTCCGAGCGAGCGAAGAGAGATTGTAAACGTATACAGTGTACAATTAAGAGTCTCGTTCCGCAAAAGGAATTGTGGCATGACAACATAGATGCTCTTTAAGAAAAGAAATGTTGCTAATTTATGAAAGGAAAGTGATATTTGTAATTACAGAGGCACCTTAGTTTACGTAGACGGAATAATTAAGACTATGATAAAATCTTCCCTTGTAATAATCAAATAGTAATTCGTGTGCAGCTATGCTATTTAATATAGTTGTTATTAATTTATACGTATTCAGACTGACGAGAAAGCAAAACTACACACTTAAAGAATTAAAATGGCTACTAAGGATTCACTAGAGGCCGCGCCATAGCTCAAGCGGTTAGTCGCTGGCCTCCCACCGCAGCGGCCCGGGTTCGATCCTGGGACTGGTCAAGTGGGATTTGTGGTGGACAAAGTGACGCTGGGGCAGGTTTTCTCCGAGTACTTCGGTTTCCCCTGCCAATCTTCATTCCACGAATTGCTCCACAATCACCCTCGCCTGTCACCTGGGGCTGGTACAATAGGCCAGAAGTGGCCGCAGTACAAGGGACTTAAGTCCCACCCCACTAGCAATAAAAAAAAAAGATTCACTATTCGTCAAGAGGAAATTAAATATATAAATTTTACAGTATATTGCATAAGAGTTTCTCACAGTGGTGACTGTGAAGTCTGGTGGGCCAACTTCTGTCACACTACACAGTTCCGGAATATACGTAGTAGTGTGCTCCTCATAACCACTGCTGTAAGAACCTAAAATCCAGGTGAACCGGACTATATGGCGTTACACCCCAAGAAGCAGTACTCAGCACGGTAACGTAACGGCCACGTAATAAGCACCCTTGTTGCCTGGCGCTGTGTTGCTAGCAACGCTAGCGGTAGTAACCGCTGTTACTACCGTAACAATCCTGTTGCGTCACCGTTACGTTACCGTGCGGAGGAGGGGGAGGGGAGCGCTGACTCACCCGCCGCGTCACTGCTGGTGGGGGGGTTCTCCTTTGCGCAACATGTCACAATATTTTATTCAAAGTCATACTACATATATAACAAATATTGTTTCGGTGCAGTCTAAACTCAATCAAGAATTTCTTCCCCACCCGTCAGTTACGATATTTGCTAAAACAATTGAGAAATATATTTTCTTGTAGATGATCCTGTTGTGCCCAGAAATAAAAGACTTCGGCAACACAGTCGTTTATAATGTAACGAAGTATAAGCTCATATTAATGTACGTTGCAGTATTATAAATTCTGGGGAAAATAAACTTCGTCTAATTAATGCAGTAATAAGAGACTCTGTAATGTTCGCGTGTATTCAGAAGACCAGCGCTGAATGTAGAATATACAAGTTCAGAAATGTACGCACGGCCTCGCTTTTGTTTATATGTCTCGAAAAGCGTAAGATGCGTGGAAAATGTGTACTGAGCATATAATGTATATTTTATTCTTCTCAGCCTGGATAGCGTAGTCGGTATATCTTCTTGCTACGGGCTGGACGATCGAGGGGTCGGAATTCGAGTCGCGGTATGGTCAAAAATTTTCTCTTCTCCAAGTCATCCGGACCAGCTCTAGGGCCCATCCAATGGGTACCGGGGGCTCTTTCCCCGGGGGTTAAACGGCAGGGGCGTGAAACTGACCACCCACCTCCGACTAGTGTCGAGGTCAAGAAAACGTGGGTCTATATATCCATTCCCCCATATGCCTTCGTGGCGTAGTGCTTAAATAGTTAAGCATAGGTACAATTTTACCTTTTACTTTTACTTTCATTTTTCTCAACGATGTTTGTTGAGAACACTTTTCGCTTATATAAGTATGTAGCGAGATAGGCGCAGAAACACGTACTTCATGCAAAGAGTTCATGAAAATCCGTTCAGGAGAGTTCGGGTTAGTTCAGACTTTCAAATAGACAACAATAATTTAATAGGAGCTTCGGAAACTTGCCAACGCGCCTAAAAACGGAGGCTGCACTGCACTGGACGGAAACACGAATGGGCGTGACGGAGGAAGGAGAGGCAGAACATACTGATTTGGGGGAGGAGGGAAGCCAAATTAGAAAGCGTTCATTGATAGACCGAGAAACATATTGAAATACAACATTGAGATCTAAGAGAAATTAACTGTCAAGATGGAATTGGCTGAGGATCGTTTCCAATGGTGGTCATTCATATTAGTTTTAAACCTGCAGGTACTGTCATTAGAGGGTTAGTCAGTCAGTTGGTAAGTCAAGGCATAACATGGCGTCTTTCTTCATCAGCGGATAGTTTTTTTTTTCCTTGGCACTACAGCCCCAGTGGGCCTAGGCCTACCTCCATGAACTTCAACGTTCACTTCGGTTTTTCTATATCTTACACGTTCGGTAGGACTCCTTGGGCGGGTGATCAGCTCGTCGCAAGGCCTCTACCTGTACACAAACACAGAAAAACCGCACACAAACATCCATGCCCTGAGTGGGACTCGAACCCACGATCCCGGCTTCCGAGCGAGCGAAGACAGTACATGCCTTAGACCGCTCGGCTACCGTGACCGGCGCTGATGGTTATTAAGCTGATGAAAATAAAGTAAGAGTGAAGTTGTCCTCGTGTTGAATTATGCCATGAAGACATAATGGGGAGTGGAGGTACAGGTCCACCTTTCTCGACCTCGGCTCTAGATGTCAGATTCACGACCCTGCCGCTTTACCTCCGATACCCACTGGATACGAGACTGGGTGGCCCAAGATTCAGTCTGGACGCTGTGGAAAAAAGAAATATCTTGCTCTGTCATGAATGTAATCCGGACCCCCCAACCCGTAGCCCTTCGCTATACCGACTGAGCTATCCCGCCACCTGAACTGATGGAAATATTCCTTAATTTTATGGAACCTAAATATTAATCACATTGTTCGTAAAAGTCCGTCGCTGAACTCCGTCCAGATCCGGTTTAATTCATATCTTTTAAGTACAGTCCCCATAGGGTCATTCTGATATTTTATATTTGCAACTAACACTCCAAAACAATGCCTTCTCTTGACGTTTTGCAAAATAAGTAATGTTAATTCTTTGGTGTGGATGCACACGGTGAAGATACCCAGCGGCTGAAGTAACATCAACAGTTAAACAACGTAAAAACCAAAAATCACTAACCTAAATTGTGTGTGTGGCATGTACTGTCTTCGCTCTCTCGGAAGCCGGGATCGTGGGTTCGGATCCCACTCAGGGCATGGATGTTTAATTTGTGTGTGTGTGTGCGTTTTTCTGTGTTTGTGTACAAGTAGAGGTCTTGCGACGAGCTGATCGCCCGCCCAAGGAGTCCTACCAAATGTGTAAGATCTAGAAAAACCGAAGTGAAGTTCATGGAGGTAGGCCTAGGCCCACTGGGGCTGTGGTGCCAAGGAAAAAAAAATGTGTGTGTAGTCTCTGTAGTGCGAACTACATCTCATTACACTTGTTTTAATCGCCCCAATTATATTAGATGAGTAAAACTTCAGAAGCTACTTATTACGTGTATGTACCTTTCTCAATTTCCTATTAGGCCTACTTCATCTATCTTAAAACATTCTCCTAGGTGCATGCTAAATACTGTGACAACTTACATTTAATAAACTCGCATACAAGAACACTGCCACTATGTCACTTGAAAACAACGTTCTCTTGCAGGAACTTAATTTTACTTCACATGAGACACCAGCACACACTCTCTACTGGATGTGATTAAAATTGTAACGCGATGTGACGTTTGAACTTCCCACTGGCTATCTAACACTCCAGCACACTACTCGTGACATCTACCGTCAAAGTACTGTATTAAGAGTGAAACCACGGTGTCTGATACGCAGCGCCATGGTGGCCACTATTCCATAGAGTCCGCGAGTAGCGCAGCTTGGCTCGTTGTTCCATTATAACAACAACAACTTCGGCATGTGAAACATGCGGGCGTGTGAAGTTTAAAGCATGACTGTTCCAGCAGTTTCGTAGACTATGTGACGAAAATCCACAAAAATGGTCATCCTGCCTCTGTCTTCAACGTCCTTGTCCCTTTTCCGGACAACTGGTATAAAAAGGTGTAAAAGGAACTAAAATTGTCCCTGTGCTTAACTAATTAAGCACTACGTGATGAAGGCGTATGGGGGACTGGGTGTATAGATCCACATTCTATTGATCTCGGCACTACTTTGAGGTGAGTGGTCAGCATCACGCCACGGCCGCTTTACCCCCTAGGAAAGAGTCCCTCGTACCCAATGGATAGGAGGATGGGTGGGCCCCAGAGCCAGTGTGGACGACATAGAGAGAGAAAATTCTTGACCCCACAGGGACTCGAACTCCGACCCCTCGGTCGTCCAACCCGTAGCCAGTTGCTATACCGACTTTGCTATCCCGGCTCCCCAAATAATCGTAGGTACTTCTAGTATTTTAATATTAGATTAAAGATAAAATTTGAATCAAGTCCGTTTAATATAAATGACTATAGTGAATTCCTGCTTGCCAGCTTGGCAAATGAACTCGCCTTAGGCGAACAGGCTACTGAATTTGTCGAGTCCTGTACGCAGCACATAACGAAGACAACATTATTTTTCATAAAATATGATGTAAATTCCTCTCTGCATTATATATAATAAATTAAATACACAGTGAAATCCAAAATGCGTGAAAATTCGGGAATTCCCAGTTGTGACCAAATTCGATCCGAGTTTTGAGAAAAATACTCTTCACTTAGAATCGTAATTTTCGCCGTTTTACCGGAAATATCTATCCGGCTGTGAGTTTGTGGGTCAGTTATCTCCCGAAATGGGGCAGTGCACGCGGACTGTCGGTTTGCCCATGGCTGTCAGGCGACAGGTGCAGGTCACATGATTGATGACGCTGTGGGAGAGGGAGGCTGGAATCCGATCCGCTCTGGAGGTGCGAACTGCGCCCCATGGAGACTCGCCTGTTGTGACTCAGCGTGGCTGTCTCTAGTCTGAAACACATACATCTTGCTGTTACGAGCTTTCGTTGTGTCATCCCTCATTGGTGCATCTATTGCAGGTAGAACTCAGCCGCCGACAGAGCCAATCAGCAGTAGAGATTCTACACTGTATAATCGTAAATTCTATCCGTGGCTCCACAGCCCTTTGTCGGACCTTGGCCGCTTTTTCAGTTTCTTAATCCTATACACAGTCGGTAGGACTTCTTGAACGGGGGATTAGCCCGTCACAAGGCCGCTGCCTACACACACAGAATAAACGCACACAGACATCCATGCCTTCAGTGGAATTCGAACCCACGATCCCAGCGTTCGAGCGGCCACTGTAATCGGCATAATCGTAAACATTGACAATGTTGACCAACCCGCAGATACACTAAATTGGGCGGGACATCTCAGTCGGAGTAGTGACAGGCTACGGGCTGAACTACTTAAGAGTCATGGTTCGATTCCCGACAGAAGCAAGAGATTTCTCTTCTTCGTAATGTAAAGATTTGCTATGGTACCCACCCAGGCTCCTACACAGTAAGTACCCCGAGCTATTTCGCAAGGGGGTGCAGCGGTAGGGGCGTAAAGCTGACCACTAATCTCCATTTAGTGCCGAAGTTATAAATGGCGGAGCATTTGCTCCACTTCCCAACACGTCTTCATGGCGTGGTGCTTAATTGTTTAAGTCCAGGGATAACTTTACCTTTGCACGGTATCATAAATTCTTTGTTGAAAAAAATTAATCAAACGTAGAAATATACCGAGCAGGTTGGTAACGATTTTGACTTTTATTGTGTAAATGCTGGGTTCGAATCTCGGCTAGGACAATGGCTATCCTTATTGAGGTATTCTGTGGTTTTCCTCAGTCTCTGACGCCAAATTCCTGGACATTGCCGCAATATTCCAGAACCGTTTCCGTCCCCTCCTTTCCGATTGATCATCCATCGGCCTGCCACCACTCGACGCTACTAGATACTGATAATCAGGGCCCGGATTTTGATGACCTTAAAATATTTAAAAAATGAGCGAAAAATCCAGAAAAATTGCCTAAAATATGACCCAAAATGTAATATGTAGGGCCCGGATTTTGATGACCTGAAAATATTTAAAAAATGACGGGAAAAATCCAAAAAATGTCCTAAAATATGACCCAAAATGTAATATGTTGGCCCGGATTTTGATGACCTGAAAATATTAAAAAAATGACCGAATAATCCAGAAAAATAACCTAAAGGAGAAAAGAAAAAACAATTCGCTTCCATGCTATTCACATTTCAGAAAAAAATATGAAGAAAAAGTCCCTAAAATGGCCAAAAACGAAAAGAAATACCCTTAAAAGTAAAAGAATTTACCAAAATATTGCCCCCAAAATGAAAAAAATGTCAAAAAAATGAAAAAATTACCTATAAAATTTACATTTCTGTAACCAGC
>NW_019734322.1:495765-533562 GCF_002891405.2 Cryptotermes secundus
AAAGAATTTACCAAAATAATGCCACAAAATGACAAAAATGTCAAAAAATGACAAAAAATTACCTATAAAATTTACATTTCTGTAACCAGCAGCTCATATCCGAGATTTATATATTTAAGAGCATCGCATAGGATACAGGGAAAAAAAGATGTCATGTCATCAAAATCCGGGCCCTGCTGATAATTCACCAAAAATGTAGTGAATGTTTACTTAATTATGTACGGAGAAAAGAACGGAAGATAAGGGAAAGATTGCTTGTACAAACTCACCGAGAAATAGTCAATAATGTTGCGTAACACTTTCGAAATCAACACAGCGCGAGTAAAGCTGTCGATACTTCCAATTGTTACTTGGATTTGCTTTGAGGGCTCTGAAGACAGCAGTGTCAATTGAATTGTCAGCAGCTTCTTTTGCGATGTCTGTCATACTACCTTCATCGTCACCGGCCTCTTCCATAATATTAATGCTCGCCGTACCTAGGTTTCTCACAGATCTTTCAGTTTCTCCTATTGACACCAGCAGTCTCCCTCCATAGTTCTTTCGAATTCATGGCCCTTCGTCATATTTTCGTTTTGCTTTCCACTAACAGATATTCCGGCCATTTCTTCGAAGACATTCTCTATTTCGCCAATTTCCATGTGAGTTTGAATGATTAAGATAAGAAAAAAGAGTAAGAGTAGGGAGCTAAACCGTGTTCACATGCTGCACTCTTGCATCACGATTTTAACAATTCCGATGTAACCTCCCACAAACCAACACTGGTATTGTAAGATTTGAGGTTTTCACGGCGGTGACTATGAAGAAAGTAGTCTTCTGGGATCTGGCGCCGTGTATTCTTGGTTTTAACCGACGTTTCGGAGGAACATATCGCCTCCATCTTCAGGGTAGTTGAGTTGCGTGCGAATACAGATAGCTGTATACAGCTATTCGCATACAACTCATCTACCCTGAAGATGGAGGCGATATGTTCCTCTGAAACGTCGGTTAAAACCAAGAATACACGGCGTCAGATCCCAGAAGACGACTTTCTTCAACACTGGTATTGTTATTTTGCCGCCACAATAGATGTCTTCCTTCGATAAGCGACGGTGTGGTCCCGGTTTTCTTCCTCTAAGTAAGGACTGTGAAATTGTTTAAATCGATCGTTCTTAAAATTGCATTTAATATAAAATATCCTTAGTCACCTACCAGACTACACAGTGTAACAACCCAGTAACCCACAATGTCGCCGGTCACGGTAGCCGAGAGGTCTAAGGCATGTATTGTCTTCGCTCGCTTGGAAACTGGGATCGTGGGTTCGAATCCCACTCAAGGCATGGATGTTTGTGTCCGTTTTTCTGTGTTTGTGTACAGATAGAGGCCTTGCAACGAGCCGATCACCCGCCCAAGGAGTCCTACCGAATGTGTAAGATGTAGAAAAACCGAAAGTGAACGGAGAAATTCATGGAGGTAGACCTAGGCCCACTGGGGCTGTAGTGCCAAGGGGAAAACAAACCCACAATGTCATTATCAAAATATCTTAGGTACGCGGTACCGTAGTTGGTTTGAGGCACTATACTACAAGCTGGTGGATGTTTTCAATTTACCTAATCCTTCCAGCCGCAGTATGGCCCTGAAGTCGACTCAGCCTATAACAGAAATGAGTGGATATTCTCTTAGCTTGACAATCTCCAAAATCCTTGTTAGATCCAGAGAAGGGGAACGTTTATTTCCCCGAGAAGAAATTCTGGCTGTGATTGATAAAAAAAAAATCTGAAGGCCTCTGTGCACGAATCGAAATTCTGCATTTAGATTCGTACGGACGGACATTTCGGAGGGCTTGTGTCCTTAACAGTGTGTTTTCCAGAAAGATCATTGCTGAAATTCAGAGAATTACAGTACTGTCGTGTGCGATGTGACACCGTGTAGTCTGTCAGAAGTTTACCGACGTTTCTAAGGAGCGTACTGCTACTGGCTTCAGAACAGAAGAGTAACCCAAGCAAATAGTAAACACAGGGGCGAAACGTCGGTTAACCTATACACCCTATACCGCTTAACATCTTAGAAGACTGTATGTACCCTTCAGTAATCGCCGCGGAAATTTCAAATTTGAAATTAGGGTTTTTACTTACGAGAAATTGCCTTGATGGTCTCCACCCGAGGATAACATTTTGTGAAGTCGGAGTGGAAGATAGGGCTTACACAGTTTCCCTATAGGTAAATATTTGTCAGATAATTTTCCTATCCAGCTGGCCTAAAACCAGGAGATGCTTTATTGTCACTGCTTTTCAACTTTGATTTAGAATATGCCATTATGAAGAGTCTAGGAAAACCAGGTGGGACTGGAATTAAATGGGACACATCAGCTGTTGGTCTATGCTGATGATGTGACCCTACTGGGTGATAATATAGATACCATTACAAAAACACACAAACTTTAAGTGACACTAGAAAGGAGGTTGGTCTAGAAATAAACACAATGAAAACTAAGTACATGCTGCTGTCTCGTCGCCAGAATGCGGGGCAAAATCATATAAAAAGAGGTAACAGATGTTTTGAAAATGTGGCACAGTTCAGATAGTTGGGGACGTCTATAAAAAATCGAAACATGATTCAGGAGGAAATTAAGAGGAGATTGAACTCGGGCAAGGCTTGCTACCATTCAGTTCAGAACCTCTTGTCTGCTCGTCTGCTGTCTAAAAACATAAAAATTAGAATATACAAAATTATAATTTTGCCTGTGGTGCTGTATGGGTGTGAACCCTTGTCTCTGATTTATAAGAGTGGAACATAGACTGAGGATGTTTGAGAACAGGGTGCTGAGGAGAACATTTGGACCGAAGAGGGATTTAGTGACAAGAGGTTGGAGATAAACGCATAATGAGGAGCTTCGTAGCTTCTTCTATTCTCCCAGTATAATTAGAATGACCAGGTCAAGAAGTATGAGATGGGCAAGGCATGTAGCACGAATTGGGGAGGAGAATAATGCATATAGGATATTGGTGGGAAAGCCAGATGGAAAGAGATCACCAGGAAAACCAGCACGTAGGTGGCTGAACAGTATTAAATGGATTGGATTGTTCTTGTTCAGGATAGGGATCAGTGGAGGGCTCTTGTGAAAACGGTGATGAACCTTCATGTTCCATAAAATGCTGGGAAGTTCTTGAGTATTGGCTCTCAAGACGAGTTCAGTTCCATGAGTGAGTCAGTTACTTGTGTACGGGATTTATAAGCTGGTGACTGAGCAGATTTAAAGTGCAGCTTATTTGTACTATTTGTGTTTTGTCAGTGAAGAATATCAATATTCACCAGTGCGCCAACCTGTATCTTCTCATGTTTGTTCATGATGTCCAGGCTTTAGGCCTGTGCCAATCGCAGTAGCGTAAGCTGCTCTCCATCGTTACATTTTAACCACAAAATACGAGTAAATTTGCTGTTCACCTGGGACTTAAAGACGAGTGCACTCGTCAGAGAACACTTAGGTCAGATAAATCGAAAACTTTTAAGAAGTTTTGGAGATGAAGAGCAGCGATATAACGGGATCAGTTTACACGTCGCACAGGAAACAAAACAAACAAATAAACGCAGAAAAAAAAATGTCGTTAAGTTTTACTTCGTGTGGTTGTCGTTAGTTGTTTCAAATTACAAATGTTGGCCACATGGATAACTGTTACGGAAATAAAGCCAAACTGCACGACATGGCAAATAGGATGCGTCAGTGCGATTTGGGTTACTGCCTATTGGAGCAGGTGTTGTGAATTCCTCCAACAGAGTTCGCAGAACACAGTGGCCTTCCAACTGTACTAATTAATGTTAAATAGAACGCGCCAGGGGTGTACAGATCACAAAGTTTATTATTATCAAGGGAGGTTTAGGTTGTAGAAACGCGTAGTACTCATATGGAAATTAGAACTGTATACAAAACACTGGTCGTAAAGCCTCAGGAAAAGACATCACATGGGAGATGAGGGAAATTTGATGTCAGGATGAGAACTGGATTAGCTCAGGATAGAGATCAACGGCGGACCTTCCTGGACATAGCAATAAACCTGCGATTTTTCCTTACAAGAAATATCATAGTTACCAAGATTTTCTACGAAGATCCTACAGCATGCATTACGTCTTACCGTTACGATTTTATAGACTGTGACCATAGATCTGGTTTGGATTGATGACCGGATTCTCTGGACCCTTTGATACAGCGCCTGACTACACTTTACAGTTCACTGTTACACACACACACTAGTGTCCACAATCACGTCTTCATTAGCCGTTGCTCGGTAGCGGCTTCCAACGGCAGACATTCCTGTTCCTCTTGGTTCCCGAATTATCTACGGCCTCAACTACCAACTGCTCACAGCGACTGAACCTCAGCAGTTCTCTAAATAACTCACTAACGCACCAAACATCTCACTAAATGCTCTGATTCCTCATTAACTGTCCTGCTTATGACACCTTGGTACGGACAGCACAGAAAATACAGTTCATCTGTTGCTGTTTATGGGCCGCTACCTAGTAACGGCCGTATTTTAGTTGTTTGTTTCGCGGTCGTTACCTAGAAACGGGTCTACATGCCTCATTGGTCCCTCGTTAAGGCTATTCGTCCCATATAGGCTACAGGCGTACCGCCATTTCTTCGTTTCCGAGAGTTTTGCTTGTGACGACTGTGATCGGTCTCGGCCTCATTACCCGTGGCTCACTTCTTACGGTTATTACTCTCCAACTGCTCCCACTGCTCCCTCTTTAAGGCCGCTTGTCCTGAGCGGTTCCCTGATAAGCTTCGAGCCGGTCCAAGTGTACCACCATTATCATCTTTTCCCGAGGGCTGTGCTTTGGACGTCTCTTCCTTTATTTCGGAGGGTCCGACACATCCACAATGTCCAGTCACTCATTTTCCGCAACTCGGTGGAAATCCTGACAGCTCGCTTCACGTCCTCCAACTTGTGAGTTTGTCCAAAGGCCTCACATAATGTCTTTTGACTTCCCACACGTAGCTCTTGTTTCAGGTCTCGGTCCCTTATGCCATTGTTTAACTTCATCTTCGTCCGTCGTCTCTCCTCGAACGTTCGTCCTTTAGCGGCCCCTCGTAGAAGACAGTCCTTGGTCCGCTTTTTCCGTCTTATTTTTTTCTCGACTGTCGGTCCTTTATGACCGAGTCCCTTACGCCGTGCCGTTCCTGCACGGCGGGTCATCCGGCTGCGGACGGCGGCCAACTTCCGGGACCCACCATTGCCCTCGGTCCGTTTCTTCGGCTGTCGGCGGGGCCCTACGACTAGATGCCGGTCCCCGTATCGGTCCTCCGATAGCTTCCACTGAAGACTCTTCTTTTGAAACTTCCTGATGTCCCACTACGGTCTTAATTTCTTCCAGGTCGGCCTTCATTATGGCCATCGCACTTTCTTGACGAGCTTTCATTTTAACTTTTATTTCGTCGTAGCCGGCTCGCAATATGGTCTTTATTTGAGCCATTATCTGTTCTATCTTCGTACTTTGCGATACAAGTATCTGCTGCAACCACCAACCGAGTTAGTCTATCAGTGCCCTCCCACTTCTGACACCAGTTGCCTTGTGTATGGATGTGATTGTAGACGGGGTTTGTATTGGTAATCGATTTATTGGACTCTTTGATACAGCGCGTGACTACACTTTACAATTCACTTTTACACACACACACACACACTAATGTCCACAGACAGGTCTTCACTAGCCGTTCCTCGGTAGCGGCTTCCAACGGCGGACGTTTCCCTTCCTCTGGCTCGATCTATCCCAGGCCTCAGCCACCAGCTTCTCACAGTAACAGTTCACAACAGAATATTAGCAATTTTCTAACTAATTCATTAACTCATCAACCATCTCTCACTAATTCCTCTGACTCATCACTGTTTGGCTTATAACATCACGGCACGGACTTCACGGAAAACATCGTCCCCCCAATACTGTTTACTGGTCATTGGCTATTAAATGTCATTGCATAGTTGTTGTTTTGTGGTCATTGCCTTGCAACGGGTCAACATGTCACATTATCGCTGTTGATTTTCCTCTCACGAATTGTCATTTCGAAATACCTAACACACCATTCTGTGGAAGGAACCAATCAGCTGCTGACAGCACAGTCGACACAGCGAGGAGCTACGGGCTGGTCGGTCGGATTCGATTCCTGCTAGAGGCAAGAGAGTTTCCTATTTTCCGCAGCATTCAGACCGGCTCTGAGGCCCATCCAGTGGGTGCTGGGGGCTCTTTCTCTGGCGGAAAGGCGACCGGAACGTGTATCTGACTACTGGCCTCCATCTAGTGCTTAGGTCAAGAATAGAGTGCTATACCTCCACTTCCTCTTACGTCTCAATGGTGTGGTACTTAGTTATATAAGCAAAGCGGCCTCCGTAGTCTAGAGGTAACGTTCCCACCTCATGACTCGTGGTACGCGGGCTCAAATACCCGGCGGAGGTCGTCGAATTTTTAAGGGCGGAAAAATTCAGGGAACAAGTCCTCCGGGAGGGACTTTAAGCTGTGTGTCCCGTGTCGTAACTTTACGGCACGTAAAAGAACCTCATATCCCCAAAGTGGATCACTGAGCCAAATTCGAGGACGTTTCCCGCCCAACAATAGCCTCTAAGGCCTCTGATAGATGGGGGAAGCATTATAGACACCGCTAAGCAAGTGGCCGAACTCGCTTGCTCGGCGGAACTGATGGTACGCACCATTTATCGGTAGGGTAAAGAGACTGGTAGAATATCATAGAGGGAAGCACAATAGATCATACTGGTCGCGGTGCATAGGGAAACCCACCCTCTCTAAATAACTAACTAACTAGTTATATAAGCACATAGATAACTTTAATTCACTTTGCCTTACCTTACAAGTCAAACGGTAATAAAGGCTAAATGTTCAGTATCCCTACTACCGGACACAATCCTAGGCCAGTTCCACTCTTCACCTATTCTCAGATCCCATTTCCAAAATGTCATCGTCTCACCTCCTTCTCAGCCGCAACCTTCCAAATTCTCTGTGTGAATTTATTGTTTCTTTCATCGGGTCCAGCTTATCGAAATACTCTCTGTTCCACTATCCTAACAATTCTAGGCGACCTTGTGCATCACGAAGTTTCTAGTCACAACATGGAATAAACTGCCCCCGTCATTCAACTTAGGCCCGAATATTTTCCACGCCATTTTGGTTTCGACCACTTGTAAATAGCATTCTTCTCTCAAAGCTAGAGACAACATTTTAAACCGCAAAACCTAAGTAGTAGTTGGTATCCAGGGCTAAAACTGCCAGGACGTAAAGTGAGCAACTCAGCGCCATATTCCGTTATGTATTAAGGCGGCGTAGACCTTTCTTTACATGCACGGACCATACATGGCCCGTTGCGTAGTATACGCAAAGACACACAGCGACTTCGGTCGTGCGGTTCATGTCGCATCAAGTAGTAGAACATAAAGTGTAGTCTTAGCTTTCATACGTNGTAAGTAGTAGTTGGTATCCAGGGCGTAAAGTGAGCAACTCAGCGCCATATTCCGTTATGTATTAAGGCGGCGTAGACCTTTCTTTACATGCACGCACCATACATGGCCCGTTGCGTAAGAAAGCAGCGAACATTGATAGAAGAAGAGGTTAGCACGGCTACTGGGAGTAGCGGTATACGATTTAAACCCCGGCATGGAGACCAGGTATCCATTTCTTAAATTCTCTGCGATTTTCCTGAATTTCCAATGTAATATTTCGTTAGTGCCTTAAGGTACACCGCGATCCGCTTCTTTCACCTCCTGCCTCATTAATTTCGTATCGTTGTTAGGCACTATCAAACAAATGTGGCCATTAAGCCCTTAGTAAGTCAAGCAACAAACAAACTGCAAGTTTGATTGTTATTTAGTGAGTTAACGACCTGCAGTAACAAGGCAGTTAAAGCTTCTCTGAACATTGTACAGACTGTAGTTCCCTTGTGCCATTGTTACAGTGCTTGCGCAACAGATGTCTCCCTGCTCACTCACCTGCCCACCGCACGTGCTGTAGCAGATGCACGCAATAATACTTTCCTGAGCGGCGGCAATCAGTGTTGCCATGCTACTCCTGTCTCTCGCCCATTCTTTCCCTGTTTTTGTTCAGAGTTCACGAGCGCAAAACTATTGTTGACAGTTAGGCAACAGTTCAGATTTTTCTTTACAGAGACATAAATCCTGTCCATTATAAGGTTAATCAACATTGAATAGTTTATTGTAACGCTATGTATTCAGTGGCAAATACTTCTAGCAAACCTTTGCAAGTTTGTAAGCATTTGTAGTTGAACCGTGCAGCATGCACCACAGCTCCAAGAAACATTTTTATTCTTCCATTTACTCTAGAAAAAGAGAGAAAACTAAGAGGAAACATGTGGGCCGCGCCGTAGCTCAAGCGGTTAGTTGCTGGCTTCCCACCTCAGCGGCCCTGGTTCGATCCCGGGTCTGGTCAAGTGGGATTTGTGGCGGACAAAGTGGCGCTGGGGCAGGTTTTCTCCGAGTACTTCGGTTTTCCCTGCCAATCTCCATTCCACCAATTGCTCCACAATCACCCTCACCTATCATCTGGGGCTGGTACAATAGGCCAGAAGTGGCCGCAGTACAAGGGACTTAGTCCCACCCCACTAGCAATAAAAAAAAGAGAGGAAACGTAGATTTTGGGCTTCACATTTCTAAAAGAAAATATGTGGTCTTGATTTGTTGCCTGATTTAAGACTAGAATACTTTTTAAAAATGTTTGCAGAATGCCCTCAAAATGTTTGAAGTGTTTATTTCGCTTGTACAAAAATAAGAATGGGTCTCAATGCAAGAAGGGTTGGCACAGTGCATGCTTCAGAAGGCATCTCCACTGACTGCAGGCATGAACCGCGCACATGGCGAATCCTGACGTGTCGATTGTGCGCGAGAAATATTTGTTCGTGCTCGGCGCAGCGCGGCTTGTGTGCATTTATGCGTCTCTTCGAGTTGATTTTCATTCTCAGATTTTTCTAATGTTTGCTCGATAGATACTCATCTTTAAATTGCACTGTATTTCCTGTATATTTCTCTAAATATACCCCAAATGAAAAACTGCATCAAATAAATTTACGGGTCTCAACGAGAACTATATTTTGGGCCGTTTCTACCTTCTGTCGAGAAATGTGATGACGTATTATTCTAGTTCCTTATATTGCAGCTTTTGTTGTGAAAAAGTATGGATCAAACGGAAGTTGGCCCTACAAAATTTCCTGCAGACTACCACTTTGACCACTTTGAGAACAGACACGGACGGACAGTTCCACAGAGAGACAACCTGCGTGTTTACTTATTTATTTATTTATTTATTTATGAAACTACGTTATCAGAAGCTCAGATTGCGTAATGTCGAATGATAAGACGATTAAGAATAATTAATTAGGCAGGATGTGTATGGAAGTGGTCCTGGCATAATTTCATGTGCTACAGTATATTGGCATGTCCCTGCAGGAACTGAGCAAATAATGAAGATCCTCAGGTATCATAGCCGGTCTCTGGGTCAATATTTGAAACTGAGACCTTTCGAATTTGTGGAAAGGATGCTACGCACTTGGAGGCGAAGTTCTGTAACTTACGGCATGTACGCACAGGACTGTATGTACTTTCCCTGGTTCGGAGGAATGGTCAGGTGGCGCATGCGCCGGTTTTTTTAGCGGGATATACAGCCAGACATAACACACCACTGAATGGTCAACAATTGTTTTGTGCTAGGTACTTCCTGGAATAGCTGCCAGATGGGTTACGACTTGACATATGTTAAACACAGAAACTACAACAATGACTAATTCACAGGTCAATTAACAAAATTGTAGTTCCTTCTACCCCAGAGACAAGCTGGCCCATCACGCTCTGTCTTACTTGTAACTATGTTGCTATTATGTACACTTCCATATCGCCTAGAATTTACAGACATACCAGACGAACTAATGTGCTGGCCCCGAATTCACTGCCCTGAAATATTTCCGTCCTCCTGTCTTCCTCACAATGTATTTCGGCAAGACTAACATTGCAAATATACTGCCCATATGGGCCCACCAAAGTTTTGTACGTCTTTCCTGATCCCTCCTATCCAGTTCACCAGCCCTTGAGTTGACTAGCGAAAATCGTTGTCGAATTGGCAGTAGATACTCCTTTTCCGTGGTCCCGAGCTCAAATCTCGGCTACACTGACTGAGGGTTTTCGTGTTTTCCTCAGTCTCTCAAAATAATTGATGGGATAATATCTAATTATGAACCACGACCTCTTACTGTTCTCGTTCTCTCCAGTTCATTACGTATAATCTTCCCACTATTCAGCGCTCCACCGCCTCAACTTCTACCTGGAAAGGAAATATCACTAGTACAATTCTGTAACAAAATGTCCATCACTGCAAATCATTATTGCACAGTCTACGTCACGTAAGGAACGCCTGAGAGTCGCATAAACGGACATCAAAGTCATGTTTTATTGCGCTCTTAGGGCTAGCCCATTTTCTGTAAATTTACTGTCTCAAGGATTCCAGTACTACGTGACTTACATAGAAAATTAAGTTCTTATTTGTGTAAATCGTACTCCCCGGAGGCTAACTGCCATTTTCACAAGATCTCGTTATTTGTACCTTACCTTAATTAGATGAAAACATTTTTTATCGTCTCAGACTATTCGTTTTATTATTCTTTTTAATATTGTCCTCGGTGTACGCGTAATTTCTCACGTGAGGTCCCTCCTCAGGTTTTCCGCCTAAATTTCTATATGTATTTGATTTGTTTCATTCTGGTCCGTCACACTATTAAGTTTACAATTAAGTTTATTTCACTCCAATGTGACATACAATGCCTTCACCACTTCAGCACTTAGTTACCAAACATGTTTCGATTCTTAATGAATCATCATCAGAGGTATACCACTACGATCAGGAACCCACCAATACGTAAATGTTTTTTAAGACTATATACAATTAAATCATTCATGATGCTCACTATATGTAGTTGTTAATTTTCCATTGTCGAAATAGATGTTTGACGTGAACTTTTATAATAAGAACATTCTTGAAGTATATTACTTAGAAGTGACGTAGTTGCAATCACTTCCATAAAAGATAGTTTAAAAATGTAATTTTCCACTTCACTATATATAAAATTCGTTTCACCACAGTAGTCTTCCTTTACGTTAAAATTATGTTATGAATGTTTGTAAAAACTTATTTTTAAGTTAAGAAATTTGTTCGTGAACCAACATGGATCGTGTTTTATCTTCCTTGGTAGTGGATATTGTCGTCTGTCCCTTTTGGTGATGTGTTCTTGTTATTATTGGTGTAGTTTATATGCGTGCTGTGTTGCCTATACTTCAGTACAAGCAACACAGCACGCATATATAAATTATATATAAATTAAGAAGTTCCTCATTACTCATATTTCTCAAGCTCTCTACTACTGCATTCCTGTTCGGTCCAAATACTGTCCTTAACACCCTGTTCACAGACAGGGAACATTGTCGTGACAGATCACACCCACAGAGAAAAACAGGCCAGATTGCAAGATTTGAGGTCTTCAGTGCCGTGGTTATGAGTTCGGTTATGCAGTCCGGGACATTCAACAGACTGCACGGCATTCCTAGATGATGGAAGTCTTCAAAATTATGGAATTGTTTGTTTTGCTCTACATTTTTTGATAGACGAAAATACGAAAGATTCAAGGCTAAATGATAGCAGACACTCTCCATCTCCAAGCTGTTAAAAGTTTCTTTTCTTTACTGGCAATAGTATCATTTTTGCTTCCTTGTTTACGGTATTTTTAATTTTGTCCAACAAACTGGCACCATCACGGAGGAACAAGTTGAAAGGTTCCAATCAGTTCCAGTCTCTCCTGACTCTCTCTAATACTTCTAGGGGCATTTCTAATGCAGAGTTGAAAAATGGCGATAAAGCATCAGGTTGTGAAGTATTCTATCTTCTGGGATATAACGCCGTGTAATGCCTCGAAAGCCATCTGACGTTTCAGAAGAACAATTTCCCTCCATCTTCAGGGTCGAAGAATAAACCAACGAAGAAACCAGAGAGAAGCAGGTAACAGGTAGTTCATTCTAATTTCTTGCTTGACATGTACTTCGACCTTGAAGTAGAGGCGAATGAATCTCCTAAACTTCAGTTGACTTTCAACAGACTACACGGTGTTGTATCCCAGAAGACAGAATTCTTCATGACAAGAACCACAGATACTACAAGCGTTTCGTGTTCAGGTTATTTTAAATGGAAATATTCAGACAAATGGGCACCTGCTGAGGTCTATTGCTGTACAGAGACGATAAGATAGCGTCGACAATAAACATGGAACAATTTAACAACAACTAGACCTGGCGACATACAGTTATGTTATTGTGTTCAACTAATGTTCCCGTTAGGGACATAGAAACTGTGATAGCAAAGGAAAGGATAATTGTTTAATGATTATTAGTTGTAGAACCTGCTATTTTTAGTAGTCTTGCCTGCAACATTTTCCACTTCAGTTCTGGTTGTTAAACTATGCATAACAACTCCGAAGTACAGAGTCTTTAAAAATGTCTCGACCCTATTAGCATCTAGGATCATTTTTGTTTTTTCCTTTACTATATTTAGACAATTGTCCAACAAATCATTAACATCATCGGTGTAGACCAGAAATTGCTCTCTCAATCAGTTCCAGTCTCTCCTGACTGAAGTTCTCAACAGAGGTGGTTCTGCGATATAAAGCTATGTACTGAGCTGAAAATCAACCGACGTTTCGGTCATTGCATAACAACTGTTCAAATGTTAAACCTTCGATCGATAGACAGAACTCCTGTTGCCAACACAGGGTGACTTTTCTGTCTTGCTTGTACCTTACTGTATCTGTAACAGATCCAAGTGTTCTCTTGATGCAGTTCTCCCTTTTTCCTTTTTCTGCAAGAAAATTTGGCAGGCAATGTGACCTGATCAGGCCATGTCCCCGAAGTAAGTGGCAGAGCGTGGGTCACTGTGTTGATTGTGTTTGCTCTATTTTATGACATTCTTTCAACTGTATGAGTTATATAGCTTAGAATGTTAGGATGGTCAAGGAAGACAAATTGTATGGTACAAGGAAGAGAGTGGTCATGGCCCACTTTAAAGTAGGAATGAGAAGAATCACAAAAATCCTCAGTCGGGATAGCTGGTGTCCCGCAAAACAATCGAAACTGTGATCTTCCGACCGTCACATAAAAAGACATATCCACTCGACCTCGACCAATTAAAGAAATATAACTCAAGCTTACGTTTCATAAAGTAGAACAGCACTTGCCTGACGCTCATGTTATATTCCTGGAAAGATAAGCGCGTGGAGGTCTTGGTAACCCTTGGAAAGCTTGGATTCGGAAAACTGTACATGTACTAACAACACACGTCTTCAAAAAATGATTTCAGGTAACTAAAAGGAACCGGAACAGCGTAGTCGGTATAGCGACTGGCGACGGGCTGGAGACCAAGGGGTCGGAATTCGAGTCCCGGTAGGGTCAAGAATTTTATCTCCTCCAAATCGTCGAGACCGGCTCTGGGGTCCACCCAACCTCCTATCCAATGGTTACCGGGGACTCTTTCCCGGGAGTAAAGCGGTCGGGGCGTGAAGCTGATCACTTACCTCCACCTAGTGCCGAGGTCAAGAAAACGTGGAGCTCTACGATACATTGACTTCCCCATACACCTTCATGGCGTCGTGCTTAAGTAGTTAAGCACAGGGACTTTAACTTTACCTTTTTTTCCCCCCCTTGGCACTAAAACCCCAGTGGGCCTAGGTCTACCTCCATGAACTTCTCCGTTCACTTTCGGTTTTTCTAGATCTTACACATTCGGTAGGACTCCTTGGGCGGGTGATCAGCTCGTCGCAAGGCCTCTACCTGTAGACAAACACAGGAAAACGCACACAAACATTCATGCCCTGAGTGGGATTCGAACCCACGATCTCGGCTTCCGAGCGAGCGAAGACAGTGCATGCCTTAGACCGCTCGGCTACCGTGACCGGCTTATTTACCTTTTACTAACATATAAATACGTTACTGTGCGTTGTAAAATTGGGGAATTCCATTAACTGCAGTAAGAATGAGAATTTCTGGAGATGTGAGAAACAGAAATAATCTTAAAGAAATATACTGCAAATTGACCAGGCGGTCTGGCGCCAGCAAGAAGCGCCCATAAACAGATTTTCTAGCCAGAAGATTTAGGCATAGTTGCAATTAAAACACAACTTAGATAAAAAGAATATGAAGATGGGTACTCAGCTGAATTGTCAGACGGAAGACTCAAGTGATTGACGTATGAGAACACGGACTTGACGTGTTTCTATCTGTATTTCTTGCATACGGTTCAGCACTCATTCACGTTATGTACTCGCACATATCATTTACTGTACAACATTAAGAAGAAGAAGAAGAAATATTATGAGCTTCTGAACCACACTTCAGAAATACTCGTACATATCACAAGCCTTTTCGGTCGTTGCCGTCTCATGCCTTTAGACATCCTGTACCATTATATTGGCAGCCCTGCACCTGGTTCCCCGCCATTGTTGCGTGGCACACCTGCGTTACAACCGTAACATCACACGATGTTAACAAACTTGAGCCACTACCAATGAACAACAAAATAACAGTTTCAAACACGTAACATCGAAGAGAACATAATATTCACCGCACCTAACCTAACCTCACATCTTACTACTGTAGCATGACCAAAGGAAGTTGGTATTCATTCAGGCAGCCGATAAATTTTCTTGTCCGGATCCAGAAGGTTCAACACCGTGAACACTGAAGATCTCCTTCATCCCATTCTGAGACAGACATCTTTGCAGCCTATTTCCCAAGGATCCATTTTAATATTGCCAACATGAGCAACCCATCTAGGCAAAGAACTCGTAATTGTTTATGTTCTGTTACAAAATTAATAGCAAATTAGTTGTGTGTACCCCAAACTCAACACCCAAAAAAAAGAAGTCCACCGTTAAATACTTTCGCGAGACAGCTCTATCCGGATGTCATATTGAAAACTTTCTGTAAGATCCGTATTAAAATTATCATCCCAACCAAGGCAGTCACCCAGGTTAGTGCTATGACTTATGATTAAGTGACTAATCAACTAAACTAATTAATATAATCCTGAGGGTCAACAGGAGCCGGGATAGCGTAGTCGGTATAGCAGCTGGTTACGGGCGGGACGAGTTCGAGTCCCGGCTGTGTCCACGTTCTCCACGTTCTCCACGTTGTTCAGACCGTGAGTGTGGCCCACCCAGCCTCCTATCCAATGGGTATCGGGGGGCCCTTTCCCCCAGGACAAAGTGGTCGTGGCGTGAAGATGACCACTCACCTCCAACGAGTGCCGAGGTCAAGAAAATGTGGATCTATACATCCACTTCCCCATACGTCTTCATGTCGTAGTGCTTAATTAATTATGTACAGGGACAACTTTACCTTTACCTGTGGATCAACACCGCGGGTAACAAAGATATGAGCCTCAGCCTGTTCAAATTCTCGAATCTTCTGTAGGGACAACTTTGTGTATTTATTTTTATTGCTAGTGGGGTGGGGCTAAGTCCCTTGTACTGCGGCCACTTCTGGCCTATTGTACCAGCCCCAGATGATAGATGAGGGTGATTGTGGAGCGATTGGTGGAATGAAGATTGGCAGGGGAAACCGAAATACTCGGAGAAAACCTGCCCTAGCGCCACTTTGTCCACCACAAATCCCACTTGACCATACCCGGGATCGAAACCGGGCCGCAGCGGTGGGAAGCCAGCGACTAACCGCTTGAGCTATGGCGCGGCCAACAACTTTGTGTAACTTGCTGCTTTCATCTAAAAGGTTCCGTAACATGCGCATTCATCTAATTTCGAAAATTTTTAACGTCTAGACACACAGACACGTTGTTACGGTGTCGTAGAACGCAGTTTGTACCTAATATTCTACGGTTGATTAGATAATAAAGGATTCGATGAAAAGGATAAAGGAGCAAGCAGTGCACACAACACTGTTGGAAAATATGACAGGAAGGAACCACTAGGCGCTGTGGATCATTTTACTGAAATTTCTGCTTGAAAACTAAGATGTGACTTATGAAATGAACTGGCAACAGGGCTGGGACCGTCTAAATGTTTTTGGCCACTATGATGAACCTCCAAGTTTCATACAAACAGGAAATGTCTTGAGTAGTCAAATGATTATCATCTAATGCTCTCCAGTTTACTTAGTCACTTCAACTACGCATGTCGGAAATTTCCTTTAGGGAGCAGGAATTATTTTAAGATACAGGCCCTATGCTCATAACTGGTTTGTTGTGCGTCTATCGAGAAAAGGGAAAGGGGTGGAGGACAACGCACTGCTGCCATCACAGTGAAAAGGCATTTAGAAAATGGTGTATAATTTTGGATATAATCTTGGAGTACACAATAACATTTCATGTGGTTTAATGCACTATTTCATTGCGTCGTTTGTCAATTTGACAGTAAAATACGCATCATTAAAGAAACATTAACTTTTTCCAGAATATATGAATAATACCAACAACATCAAAATAAAACCAGTACAACAGACACCTGATTGTTTATCCTTCTTTTAAAGAACAATTCAGCGTTTTCTGAAAGTACAGTTTTTCATTTGTTTGTGTTAGTTTTTTGTCCTGATGTTCATGGTGGAAACTGTATTGCGTTGTCTTCCAAGACAACTGGAGGGGTTGTAGAAAATAGATACAACTTTCAGCTTCTTGGAAACAAGTAGAAATATCACGATATAAATAGCTGTAAGTTAGAACTTCATATAAAGACACTGATTTGCATAATTTAGTGCCAAAGTGTCCCGAGTGAAACTCTGTCACAGATAAAATATTTTTGCAAATTTGCTTGAAGTTATGCCGATTTTGTACCAAACCGTAAAACTGAGTTAAGCTTTGACGCAATGAAAAGCGAGGGTTGCTGAGAAACAGGTTTAGTGTATGTAGTGAGGGGCATAAAATCCCTCCTCAGAACAACGGTCGTTCTGCCAGCTGGTCTTATCAAACAGGTGGTCTCTAACTGAGGTTGCATTTGTTAGTCTATTTTCTTATTGCAAAATGAAATCTTCTGGTTAACGTCAATTAATAAAATTTGTTAACAGACTTGAAAGGATTCTGACGATGGTGTATACTGTACTTCTTTTGGCTTATTTTGGACTTCACCCATCGTCCGGTATATAAAAGACAAAAAACCACGACGTTTCGGAGACTGGATCTGTCTCCGTCTTCAGGTGGATAGGGAAGGGTAAACCTACTCAGTTGGGTCCCTTAGAAAGGGCTAAGGGGCCCAACTGAGTAGGTTTACCCTTCCCTATCCACCTGAAGGTCCAGTGATTGAGACTAGCTCTTTCTAAGGGGCCCAACTGAGTAGGTTTACCCTTCCCTATCCACCTGAAGACGGAGACAGATCCAGTCTCCGAAACGTCGTGGTTTTTTGTCTTTTATATACCGGACGATGGGTGAAGTCCAAAATAAGCCAAAAGAAGTACAAATTGTAAACAGTTTGTATTCTTTGCAATTTGGGAATGTATATGACTATGTTACAATATGTTACATAACGAGGACCTTCGAAAATATGCCTATGTACTTCACCCAGCGTCCTAAGAATAGGGAAATCAATTACCTGTACGTGATACATAACCCACATAAGAACATAAGAAATGCGTGCACCATTTAGATAAGCCTTTGTAAAGTATCCACTCTTAAAGACCGAAAATAACAGATGAATATAAATGTAAAATATAGCTGTTAAGTTGGTATGTAGAAGGAAGTGTTTCAGGGTCGTACCTAATGGCAGACTGTGCCAGCCTTCGATTTCTGCTATGAAGAGACGTAAATATCCAGATTCATGGTTAGCTACTTAGTTGCGGATTTAGCTTGTTAGTTGGTTAGACAATTGCTTAAGTTAGGTAACTAGTTAGCTAGATAATTAGCCACGTACTTAGATTTTTTTAATCTAGTTAAGAATTGCGTAACTTTTATACACACTTCATGAGTTCTATTTGACCTTCACGTAAAGTACGGGTTCGATGGAACATTAAATTACGCTCCACAATTTTTGTTACTAATTTCGAATATAAAATTACAAAGGAATCCTTCAAGTAATTCACTCTCTCACTCATGGAGTTGAGCCCTTCCTGAGAAACCGCCAATTCTGCAGCTACTCAGGAACCTCTCAGCATTTTATGGAACCCGAAGGTTCATTACCGTGTTCACAAGAGCCCTCCTCTGGTCCCTATCCTGTGGAGGGCTGTAATTTCGAAGATATAACATGTGGGCTGGCAGAGGCGACTTCATTATGAGTTCAATTTACGAACATTGTGACAGTGACTTTGTCTCCATTAATATGAATATTGAACAAAATGCGAAATTATAATTCTTGAACGGTAAATAGCTACCTAATCCTGCAAACGTCACGTATTTGTCACTGCAGTCAAAGTTGAGCATGTTCTGCGCAGGCAGAGGAAATATGTTGGGTGTTATATTCTTCCAACCCAGTTAGACACATCGTACATAGAACATTCTCTCAGTTTCTGAACACGTTTAGTATTGCCGCGTGAACAGTGAGTCTGGCATCGAGTTCTACGCCATGAAGCAGTAGTATAGGAGAGTGAAGGTACAGATCAGTTCTTGAGCTCGGAACTAAATAGATGTGAGCTGTCATATTTACGTCTGCCACTTTATCGCAGGGGAAAAGGCTCCTGGTACTCATTGGATAGGAGGCTGGGTGAGCCTCAGTGCCAGTGTGTACGCTTTTTAAAAGAGAAAATCTCTTGGCCCTGCCAGGAATCGAACCTAAGTCATCTATCCCGTAGCCCATTAATGAAAAGAAAAAAGGAAAGGACAGAAGGAAGGACGGAAAGAATGGGATAAACCGGAAGTGGAACTTGAAGCAACAGAGTGCGACGATGTTAACCTGTTTCATCGGGCTCGGAATGAGGTCCTGTGGCGAGCTTTTGTGAACACAGTATCAACCTTCGGATCCCATAAAAGGCGGAAAATATTTTGACTGGGTGACCGGATATTATCTTCTGAAAAAAAATGTTGCTCCACTTAGTTAATTACGACATACACAGAGTGATAAAATGTAACTATGCAGAGCTTCCTGATGACGAAGGACAGTAGACCATAGTGAAGAAATACTTCAAAATGTTAAGAAAAATGTGTTAATGTCTTTTTCTTTTTTCCCCCCCTTGGCACTACAACCCCAGTGGGCCTAGGCCTACCTCCATGAACTTCTCCGTTCACTTCGGTAGGACTACTTGGGCGGGTGATCAGCTCGTCGCAAGGCCTCTACCTGTACACAAACACAGAAAAGCGCACACACACAAACTAAACATCCATGCCCTGAGTGGGATTCGAACCCACGAACCCGGTTTCCAAGCGAGCGAAGACAGTACATGCCTTAGACCGCTCGGCTACCGTGACCGGCTTTTAATGTCTTACCGGTGATTAATAGAACGCTATCAGTAGTGTACATTATTTATGTGTCATTGTTTAACAGCTTGGAGAAGACTGAACGACATATTAAAGAGGATGCCGGCTTTAATTTTAACCGACTATCGGGGTGGCTGTAAGGCGCATGCTGACCCATGTAGCTACTTGAACAGACTCTTTACGTTTCTGTTTCTATACCAAGGCTTGTATGTATAGTGTAGGTGCCTGAACAATCCCCTTCAATTTTTCTTCTTGCTTTTCTAAGAAACGGAACAGAAAAAAAAATCTACCTGCCTGGCCATTGTTACAGAAACTGGCCCCATTGAGAACACCGCCCTGTTAACCGGGTTTAAACCCCAGCTGTTTGAGACAGGAATTGGCGCTAGTTATTGCAATCCAATTGTTCTTCTACAAGTCTGCTGTAAGTGCCACACCAGAACTGTACTCTAATCACGGTTCTAGATGGACGTACTTAGCTTCATTTCCCGCCCACCTTAACTCCGGCGAAAGAAGGCTGCGGCGCCCGTTTCTTTGGAACATGGATGAGCCCCAGAGCCTGTGTGGAAACAGCGGTAGCGAAGAGAAAACCTCTTTCCGCTACCGGGAATCAAAACCCTTTCCATTTTTATACTTATATTTGGGGTTCCTGATGCAGCCAAGCTCGCTTATAAATGCAGTAACATCCAGCGCCCCACAACTGCTTTGCTTTTAGCACAACAACATAGGCTATAACTGCAACGGAATTACAAGTTTCTCTATGTACAATTAACGGACTATATAAAATTTGCCTATCACAGTGGCCGCGCGGTCTAAGGCATGAACTGCTTTCGCCCGCTCGAACGCTGGTGTCGAGGGTGCGAATCCCATTTGAGGCATGGATGTCTGTGTGTGTTTATTCTGTTTGTGTTGTTCTGTGTATAGGTAGAGGTCTTGCGATGGGCTGATCCCCGTCCAAGGATTCCTACAGATTGTGTATAGGTTTAAGAAACTGAAAATCTGTCAAGGCCCAACAAAGGGTTGTAGAGCTATAGATAGATAGATAGATAGATGGACGGATGGACGGACGGACAGACAGACAGACAGACAGGGAGGTAGGTATGCAGAAAACAGGCTTACGCAAATTCACATACAGTCGTAAGGAGTGTAAACTTTTCGTATATATGGAGCAGTTATTGTCCCACCGTCCATAACCACTTATGCTCTTCGTGTCATTCTCTGACCGAGCTTCACTTCGCCCTAACGACAATGCTCAGTCCCTGCACTGTCCTCTGCTTTCTCTCTCTTGTCATTACACGGAATCGAAAACTGACTCATTACTCTGCTACTGACTCATTGCCAGGCTACAGTGACTAACTCACGACGCCACTGACTCCTTCACGTTTTCATCTGCTCTGAATTCACTGAATTCAACTGAACTCTGCTGGCGCTACAGGTTCGGAATTCAGGGACCAGGCACCCTCAGGGAATTTTCTCGTGCCTACTGGAGCGCCAGTGCTCCTTCAGACTCTCTTTTCTTGGTTTGTTTTACAATGATGTTAATGTTTAAGACCATACAGAGTCGAATCGTAGGATGATTAGTAAATAATGAATTAGAAAAGAAGCGGCCATGGCCTAACCGGCATGTACCTAAGGAGGACTGAGGAAAATCACGAAAAATGTCAGTACAGATGATGAGCCGATGATACACGTCCAGAGCGTTACTTGGTTAACTTGGTTGATTCCACTAGCCGACATTCACTTTCAAATGCAAACCCACATGTAGTAAGCCAATCTTTCTTACCTGCAAAGTAAGTTAAAAGCATCTTGTTTTGTTTAATCGAGCTATGTGGCTGAAGTCACAACGCTTTCGGCTTGTATTCGGGAATTGTCTGTTTCGAATATCGCCCGGGACACCAGATACCGTGACTGAGTTTTTTGTGGTTTTCCTCAGACCCTACAGATAAATGCCGGGTGGAACTTACAAATGGGCCATGACCGCTTCCTCCTACATCCTTTCTGAGTCTTCATTTGCTAATCATTCTACCGTTCGACTGTGCAGGCTGGGCCACTGGAGAAGTGGCTAAATAAACCATAAATGGATAGAAATAAAAATACCAGCAATATCGTTAAATGAACTGCACATACAAATAGAAACAAGTATGATTTGTTGGGTTTGAGGTCATCACAGCGGCGACTATGAAAACTGCTCTCTTCTGGGGCGTAATACCTTGTAGCCTGGTAGAAGTTCACCTACGTTTCGGTGAAATACCACAGAACTACACGGCGTTACATATTGGAAGATTCTTTTTCAACGCGAGAGGGATGAAATAGTATGAGACTGGATAAATCTGCATAATGAGGAGCCTCGTAACTATCACTCCTCGCCAAATATAAATTGAATATTAAAGTCAAGGAGGATGAGATAGGCAGTGCATGTAGCACGCACGAAGGGAGTAGGAGGAGGAGGAACAAAAGAAGAATGCATAAAGGATTTTGGTAGAAAAACCAGAAGGAAAGAGGACACTGGGCAAGCCTAGATGCAGTTGGAAGGGTAATGTTAAAATGGATTTTAGACAAGTAGCATGGAGTGGTAAGGCCTGGATTGTCTGTCTCAGGACAGGAACCAGCAGTGGACCCTTGTAAACACGGCAATAAACCTTCGGATGCCATAAAATGTTTGGGAAATCTTGAGTAGCTGAGCGACTGTTGGCATACGATCCTGAGCCTCACATCATGTCACCGTATTTCCGCAGGACCCATTTAAAGATGTTGCTTCTAATTCTTGTTTCACAAGAGTTCTCCTCACCAAAATTCTGTTGCTTTCCTTGATGTATGCTGCGAGTATAATAATTATACTACCCTAGCCGAACTGTCTTCGCTCGTTCGGACGCTGAGGTCGTGGGTTCGAATCCCACTCGAGGCATGGATGTTTGTCTACCTTTATTCTGTGTTGGTAGCTGCCTTGTGACGGGTTGATCACTCGCCCACGAAGTCCTGTCGATTGTCTATAAGATTAAGAAACTGAAGACAAAGGAAGCGTTTCACGAAAGTCCTGTGCTCCAGAGGGAGCAACATGAATGAATGATGAATAAATTATGCCCTACGACATATGAATTTTACGACACGCTGATTTTAGCAGTGTCGGTTCGCTTCTTTTGTACACAGTGAAACATCACTAATTTTGACCTCGCTAATTCGGAATTAGCGATAATTCAGACAATTTTTTTTTGCACATTACGACATTGATGAGCATATTGTCGCTACGTAAAATGTTTTTAAGACTGATGTCAAAACTTACATTTTTACATTTTTCATGGCAAGTAAATTTATTTTATGATACAGAATACAAATTTCAAAGTAAAGTTGTATTGACTGGAAAGACATGCGAAATACATTTTACAACTTCCCTTAACATATATTCGATAGCATTTCTATAATTCAGATTTCCACCAATTTGGACAAGGGTTCGCTCCCACTTAATATGAATTAGTGAGGTCTTACTGTACATCGGAAAGTCACTGACCACGGATTAGGGAACCGGATTCGATTCGCATAGGAACGTTGGAACGTTTGAACCTAAGCGAAATATACTATCAGAATTATGTCTACCGTCAACACAACAAAACTCAATTTTAAATTTGATCTTTATTGCTGCTACATGTTTCTGTCGTATAAGACCATCATCAGGCAGTTTGTACACAGGAATATGTATAGTCACTGAAATAGCGATACGGATCCTTATCGGTGCAACGCGTCGTATTTTATACTAACATAAAACTTTTGCCTCAAGTTAGTGTTACAATTAAAGTAGCAAATACATAAATAAGATAAAAGATAAATATATAGGTATATCATATATCAAAATGTATAATGTGTTGAATATATTATTAAAATGTATTTTAAATGTTTAAAAAAATATTAAAGAATTTCCGATATGGGTTAAGAATGTGTATGCCAAATAAAATATTTAAGGTTCCACTGCTACAGTGTAGAAAGTTGGGCATGTAAGTTGTTTGTAGGTCTTTGTTGTAGAAGCTTTCTACGTAGTAAGCCCAGTTGTGAAGCCCAGAGACAAGTTTCTATGATGTACGAGTTGTTAGTGTGTGGATATTGGTATGCTATTCCCACGATGTGTATATTTATATAATGGTACAATATGGTGTATGTGTTTCTTGTGTGGGCGTGTATACGTTCGGTGTGTTCTACATTGTGCGGTGGTTCCATGTAGAGATTGCAACCAATGAAGATACTATCAGAAGCCTGGAGGATATTGCATAATGGGGAGCTTGATAAATCTTATTTTTCACTTTATTGTCGGGGAATTATACAAGAAGGATGAGATGTACATCACACGTAGAATGTTTGGGGGAATTATGAAAGCGGTATAAAAATTTTGGTCGGTTAACCACTCAGGAAACCTCGATATAATGTTAGTAGAATAATGATAAAATGAATCTTCCAAAAATAGGTTGTGAATAGGGCCCAATACGGTGGGTGATTCCGTGAATATCATGGCATATCCAGCTCCATTAAACTAGGAAATTGTTGACTTGCTGCACAGGTATAGACATTTCAGTACCCTGAAATTTGGGCTCATTTATCTTGACCTTGTACTTGTGATTGGTTCGATGAATGTGAAAGACTGAGATTGAGATTCACGCTCACAATCCCGCATGGACTGCGTGGGCGTGTAGTTCACTCCACACTTCATTCATGTCGTGCGGTGACGTTACATGAACAGCCGTGACCCAGGTCCCAAGGTTCCGCTTATGCAATCCGATTCAGTATGACGCAGCGTCAGTTCTGGGAAAGAGGGGCCCTGTGGCAGGGGCTGCGCCAAGATGCACAACAAGTACTTAGTACGGCACACGGTGCAGACAAAAGCAACGCCCGTTGCAACCTCATTGCAACATAGGACGCAACAGGTTCTCTCCCTTGTCTGCTGTTGCATCGCGCGGGATATTTCCCAGCCGTGGCGTCCGATGACAAGTAAAACTGATGCAAACAACGGAAACCACTGTCAGATTCATACAGGGATAACGTTACACAGCTAATTCACAACTGCAAGATCCTCATTCTACAAGACTACACTCTTTCATTTCATGGTGTTTTCATTGTGTCCTTGTTCTATGTGCATGATGATGGGCTTCTGACAATTTCTGGCGTCGTCTTCTAAGCGTAATTCCTATATATACCTTTTTTTTTTTCTTGGGGTTGGGTGAGACTGTGTCCACTTGGTACGTCGGCCACTTGCTGGTCTATTGCACCAGCCATGGAAGATAGAATCGAACCTCGGCCTACCAGTCCGTAGCCCATCGCTATACTGACTATCCCTACTCCCCATAGATACAGATGTAGTCTCTGACAGCATCGGTAAGTAACTCAAAAATACAAATTCAAATACAAAAAACATACGGATTTACATTGATTTAATAGCTGTAAAAACATTAGGTGCCGGTCACTGTAGCCGAGCGGTCTAAGGCATGTACTGTCTTCGCTCGCTTGGAAACTGGGATCGTGGGTTCGAATCCCACTCAGGGCATGGATGTTTAGTTTGTGTGTGTGCGTTTTTCTGTGTCTGTGTACAGGTAGAGGCCTTGCGACGAGCTGATCACCCGCCCAAGGAGTCCTACCGAATGTGTAAGATCTAGAAAAACCGAAGTGAACAGAGAAGTTCATGGAGGTAGGCCTAGGCCCACTGGGGCTCTAGTGCCAAGAAGAAGAAGAACATTAGGTACAGAAAACAAATTACGAAGGTCCTTCGCCGCTTCTTGGTCCTCTCGGAGGATCGAGTACATTTCTACAAGGTCTTAAATGAGCCGGAATACGAGTCACTGCATTGACTGGCTTCGGACTAGAAGACGGGGTTCAGTTCTTGGAAAGGAATGACTTTCTCTTCGTCGCCAAATCTTGAACGAGGCCGGGTCCACCCAGCCTCGTACCCAGTGGCTACTAGAGCCTCATTCCCTGGGGGTAAAATAACCAGGGACTGAAGTTGACTGCTCACATTCATCTAGGGCCGAGGTAAGATTAGGATGAGGTAACCCCATTCTGATACCCAGTTGCGTGGCATACGCAGCCTTAAGATGTATATGAAGTTTCTTATTAAACCTATTTTCCCACAGTTAGGTGGTCAGTTATGGAGGACTGTTAAAACCATCTCTGGAGCGGTGAAATCATAGCGTTGTACCACTAAACATTGCATATCATACATCTTCATGACTCTGTGTTTAACTAAGCACAGTACTCAGTACAAAGGTAGACCGCACTAGTGATGCATAGACAGGCAAAAACTACAATAGCCGCAATAGGGTGCAACGACGGCATTCTGATCATGAGATGGAACTAAATATTGACGTGCATGGATGCACAGTGAACGAGTATACTGCGCAGTGGTATCCCCAAAGGAACAGAAATTACCTAATGATGACCCATATGCGGCCGAAACATGTCGTAAACTAGAAGAAATATTGACTAGAGACATTTTAGAAATTGGATAATCATTTTTAATGTATAGAATATGCTTTTAGTGTCCTATTGACATGTAAATGATTTTAACAACATAAAAAATCATTGAGATACATTTTTAGTGTGAAACATATTCCTAATGTATTTTATATTGTTGCATTATTGACGGATACATTGATAATAAGGATTGTGCCTCAATGCAACGGGATGCTAAAATATAATTTAATACAATGACAATATTTTACTTTAGTTCAATTCAAATATTGTAAAGAAAATAGGAATGTTCCGAACCTGTTATGATTTTTAGGATCAGCTCGTTCACATTTCACCGATAGTGAACACTATGCACTACCCACCCTGTGAGAGCTCTACCTGAGTACGGTTTAGAAATTTCAGTCATAAGCCCCCAACCGCGGTGGTTGAAGGCGCCAGGAACACTCACTTTACCTTTGCTTTACCGACGCCTTTGAATTTTGTATAACATGAAAACCCTAAAGTTGTTTCTTCATTGGTTGGGTATAAGCTTAATTCGAATGCTGGAACTTCCAAGTTCAAAGATTTAACTCTTTCTGATGAATGCTTTGAATGTCTGACAGTGTTCAAGGACCAATGCCAGATTTATGGGGGAGCGACCGTTGCGATCTCCCTGGGGCCTCCATGAAGTAAAAATAGAATCCGCAGATTTTATTGAGATATTTTCTTCTATAAAATGACGAAAAGGTAGTTAGCATGTTTATTATTATAAGGAATCAATTGCTGTTACTGACAGGAACCTCAACATTTGTTTGCCCCGGAGTCCTCGGTTGAAAATCCGGTCCTGTCAATGACGTTAAGGCTCAAATTTCAGTATGGCGAACATAATTGTTTCTAACTGTGAGGTTTTTACAATTGACTTTGACCACATAAATTTGGTAGTTCTCGTTGCAACACTCAGCTTCATTGGTTGAATTCTGTTGTGTTTCATATATGTATGTATGTATATATAGATAGATAGATAGATACATAGATAAGAATTATGTCACCGTCAGCAAAACAAATACTCAGTTTTTATTTTCGATCTTTATACTGCTACATATTTCGGTCGCATAAGACCATCATCAGGCAATTGTTTCCTGTGTACAACTGTCTGATGATGGTCTTATGCGACCGAAACATGTAGCAGTATAAGGATCGAAAATAAAAACGGTGACGTAATTCATATATATATATATATCTGCAACAGTTAGGCCTGTTTCATAAATGTGAACAGTTGAGAATAATTAGAAAGTTCTCCCTTTCACATAAATTAGTTAGCCTAACTTCTGATCCCAGTTGTTCTATCACCATACAAAACTTCAAAACTTCACAGTTCGGCTTCAAATTTCGGAGATACCTCTCTCATTCCATTCCATATCCTTATCAGTTATCATTCATAATCATCTTGGAAATTTTCAGACAATGTTAGGCCTGTATAACCTCATTATTTCTTGAAGAAAGCAGTCTTCTGGGATTTGGCACCGTGTATATGTGGTGTTAACCGACGTTTCGGAGGAACGTATCGCCCCCATCTTCAGGGTAGAAGTAAAAGTGTAAGAAATCTGCAAGCGACAACGCCGTGAGAAACGGTAAAGCAGACTGCTTTACCGTTTCTCACGGTGTTGTCGCTTACAGATTTGTCTGCTTTACCGTTTCTCACGGTGTTGTCGCTTGCAGATTTCTTATACTTTTACTTCTACCCTGAAGATGGGGGCGATACGTTCCTCCGAAACGTCGGTTAACACCACATATACACGGTGCCAAATCCCAGAAGACTGCTTTCTTCATAGTCACCGCCGTGAAAGCCTCAAATCATTATTTCTTAGTGAATTTTCTTGTTAACTTAAAAATTTGAAATTCAAAATTTAGTTAATAGCTATTTTCCCTGCCATTCTTACCGCAATAACCCTTGAATAATGAAGACATGAAACTAAATGAACTTATGCCTCTAGAGGTCACCAACTCATGCTTCTTATTTCTCTGACTGCTGTAGTATAAAACGCGGCGGTTGTACGAAATTGAGCAGTGAAACATAGCGTAAGGTCCTACAATTTGCTGTGCTAGTTGGCGATATGTAATGACCAGATTTTGGATGGAGACACTTCGAATTGTTTATGAAAAATTATGTTTTGCATGTTAACATGTTGCTGACGTAACTAAGGAGTCGGTCAGGAGTAGGCTTCTTGCGAGGAAATTTGTTAATTCGCGTGTTTTAAATATTTTTGTTTCCTGATTTCGTAAGTTGGAGGTTGTGTAGACCAACAGGGGCATGGAAAGTAAGTAATTCGAATATTTGCTGACTGGAGAATTTTCCTGAACAACAAAAAAAAAAAGGCTTTAAAGCTGAGGATGTCAATTCTTATATTAACTCACATTTCAGTAGAAGATATTCTGCAATTAGTGATTGGTTGGTTATTAGCTTATTTAATGACAAGGTTTCAAAATCACAGATTATGTAGCGCTGAAAGAAATCGTACATGATCAGTAGTTATGGAATTTGGAAGGAGGCAATCGTAATATATTTAAAGGCACTAAAACGCGCTAGTGTAGTTGGTTGAGGCACTATGCCACAAGCCAAAAGGTAGCGAGTTCGATTCCCGATGAGGTCATTTGATTTTTTCAATTTACCTAATCCTTCTAGCCTCAATATGACCCTGGGGTTGATTCACCTTCAAACAGAAATAAGTACCATGAATTTTCCTGGGGGTTAAAGAACGTCCGGTGCATAGGGCTGACCATCTTACTGTCATACGAGTATGTGAGCCGATTGTGTAGAAGGTGTGGGAGCCTCGACGTCCCAGAACCCTGTGGGCCTTCACGGCCTGTTACATATATAGCTTTACCTTTTTTTTTACCTTTACCTCTGCTTTTACCTGGAAAGACTTCGAGAGATCGAATCAACAGTAAGGAGGTTGCAGTTCACTAATAACACACTAACAATGTGCAGTGTCTCGACAGGAGTGAACACAGATGAAGTCGAAATAATTACTAATCAACTAATTGCCTAAACCCATGTTAGTAGAACTCCAAAGTTTAATACCACTAATAACCGACATAATCCTGAGCCAGCCGAATTCACTCCCAGTCTCAAAACCTATGTCCGCATCCATCGTAATAATGCAGTATCTCCTAACCTCCTTTTCCCAAATAACTGGCTGCGTTCTAAGGATTCTTGCCTACCAGTATTATGTACCGTATTTACGCATGTATAGGCCGCAGCACAATTTTCAGACAGAAATTATAGAAAAAATAATTTTCTTGGAATATTATGTCAGGAGTAGAACACCCTGTATTACTAATTATGAATATAATTTTTTTTAAATGAAGTGTGATTTCGAATATAAGCCGCACCCCAGTTTTCCTCTTGAATTTTTGGCAAAAAATGTGCGGCCTATACATGCGTAAATACGGTATATACTTATTTTCCCCTTCTGAGCTTCATGCCAAGTCTATAACAAACGCTTAATTTTCTAATATTAACAGTATTATATAGTGTTTATAGATTCGATTAAGTGACGCAGTTCCTCATTATTTTATGGGATATATTACGTTCTTCTATATTACTAACTAATTATTTACATTGAGCACAACCTTTCCTGAGGACTTATTAAACACTCAGCTACTGAAAATACTTCACCCCTTTTAAGTCCGAATATTTTCCTGAATACAGTGTTTTCGAACACTTGTAACAATTATGCTAGTTCTTCCCACAGAGTACGGGACGACGATACATAACAATGCAAAAAACTAATAACAGAACACCAGCTTTCGGATGCTCGACAATGGATTACAAGATTTTACGCTTGAACAATTAGGGAACGCATGTAGAAGTCCAGGACTAGAGTTTACGCAAGACCGGTCTGCCCTTGCTGAGGGCATGGTGTCACATGTTGGGGTGAACGGCGACCAAGTACATATCTTTTGTACCTGGTTCTGTTTGTTTCGTTACTTACGCAAGGTATATCGACAGTAGAGTTAACCTGCTCTGCAATCGCTAAAACTGATCATATCCATGAAACACGAGAGAAATAGGAAAATGTTTAGTGAATCCATCCCTTGCAACACGGCAGGTGCACAGCTTTCGGTTGGAGTAGATGGCTTCCAGATATGCAGAGTAACCAAATAACTGCCTACATGATGTAGGGAGCAAAATAAGGGTAGTTTTTCTCCTGTGCTTAATTGATTAAGCACCACGCTATGAAGACCTATAGGGCAGTGGACGTGTAGCGCCATCGTTCTTGACCTCGGCACCAGATGGAGGTGAGTAATCACCTTCACATAATTAAAAAGTGATTACTTGCTCACCTGAGGAGCGGAATAGCGCAGTCCATATAGGAGTGGCTACGGGTTCGGCGACCGCGAGGTAGGAGTTCGAGTCCAGGCAGGGCAAGAATTTTCTCCTCACGTTGTCCATGCCGGCTCTGGGGCCCACCCAGCCTCCTATCCAATTGGTATCGGGGGCTCCTTACCCGGGGATAAAGCGGCCGACGCGTGAAGCTGGCCACTCAGCTCCAACTAGTGCCTAGATGAAGAAAACGTGGCTATATACATCCACTCACCACTACGTCTTCATGGTATAGTGCTCAATTAATTACGCACAGGCACAATTTTACCTTTACCTTAGTTGCTCACCTGGTCAGTATTTCTCTGCTCTTGTAGAAGCCTAACTTTCATTGCAGTGTGTACAAGAGTCTGTCGTAGGACCTATCCTGCAACTATTTCTCACATCTCACTGCTTTCAGATTCATCGAAATATTTTTCTCTCATGAGCCGGCGTAGCTCAGTCGGTATAATGACAAGACTAAATATTGGGTGGTCGAGGAATCCCGATTCGATTCCCAGAAGAAGCAAGCTATTTTTCTCTTCTCCACAACGTCTAGGCAGCTCTGGGACCCACCCAGCCTCCTACATAATCGGTGTTGGGGGCTCTCTCTGGGAGTAAAGAGGCCGAGGCGTGAAGGTGTCACCTCCTTCTAATTCCGCTGTTAAGAACTGTAGACCTATACCTCCACTCCACCATACGTCTTCATTGCATTGCGCTTAATTAATTAGTAAAGAGCAAGGATAACTTTACCTTTACTCATACACAGCACTTGAATTTTTTTAGGTGCCAATATTGCGCGCATTTTTATCTTCTCCGCATGTGCTACTTGACCAGTCGTCAGCCTCCGTGACTGAATCGCCACACTGGCGTCTGGTGAAGAGTAAATTTATAAATCTCGTCCCGACTCGACTTAAAATTATTTTAAATTGAAATGTTGATGAATATCCTTAGAGATAAACATTTATGAAACGAATTTTCCATTCATAGTGGTCTGAAACAGGAGATGCATTGTCCCTGTTTCTTTTAAGATTTGCTTTGGAGTGGTGAAGGTCCAGGAGGGACTGGAATTGGATTGATCAGCTTCTGGCCTAATCTAATGTCGCAAAATGCCACAAAGAAATACATAGAAGATTTATTAGCCGCTAGTGGCTAGGTTGGTCTAGAAGTTTAGGAACGATAGTAGCAGATCACGCCGGTCACGGTAGCCGAGCGGTCTAAGGCATGCACTGTCTTCGCTCGCTCGGAAGCTGGGATCATGGGTTCGAATCCCACTCAGGGCATGGATGTTTGTGTGCGTTTTTCTGTGTTTGTGTACAGGTAGAGGTCTTGCGACGAGCTGATCACCCGCCCAAGGAGTCCTACCGAATGTGTAAGATCTAGAAAAACCGAAGTGAACGGAATTAATGGAGGTAGGCCTAGGCCCACTGGGGCTGTAGTGCCAAGGGGGAAAAAAAAGTAGCAAATCATAATTGCAGTAACGGAGAAATTACAAGCAGAGTAAATAAATGAAATGCTTGATACTGCTGGGTTCACAAAATGTTGTTTCCCCGTTTATTCAAAATTCCAAGAATTTAATTTCACAAGTTTAAATATATAGGTTATAATTTTACCAGTTATTTTGTATTGCATTCAAAGTTTTGGTCGGAAAACCTGAAGGAAAGAGATCACTTAGAAAACCTTGGCGTAGATGTGAGAATAATACTAAAACAAATCTTAAAGAAATAGGCTGAGAGGGTGTGCACTAGATTCATCTGACTCAGGACATGGATCAGTAGCATTCTGTTGTGAACACGATAATATACTATTTAAAAGACTATTTAGCTTCTCAAGAAGGATTCTGCTCTATAAAGTAGTTGTGCTTATGTGGTATTCTTCTTCGTGCTTTTTCTGTTTGTCCTATGAACGTATCATTACATTCTACTGAATACTCTTCAACCAGTGTCTGAGAGGGAATCAGTTTAGCTGTAGGCCTACCGGGGTATAAAATGTGCAGATAGACTGTGCATTTATTTCACGCATTTTGTGCAAATAATACAAAAAATGTGAATATATCAACGCAATTACGTATACAACGGAGTTACACATTGCTGCCGAGTTGCACTGATATATGTTTAATATGTTGTGGGTGAATTCATGAATTTTAATGATGAAATGAATTTAGAATGATCGTATAATCCCCTCTCGAACTGAGAGCTTGGGTTAGAATCGCACTCCGGGCATTGATATGTCTGTGTTCTGTGTTTATGATGTCCTGTGTAAGTAGCGGCCTTGCGACGGGTTGAACACCCACCCAAGGTGTCCTACAGACTCTGTGAGATCCATAATTTTCAGATTAATTCTGAAAAAGAAAAGGGCTAGGGGGACTATCCCATCAAAGCAAGAAGAATCAATAAACCCGTCAGGAAAGGATAACAGGAGTGCTGTTGTTACAGAGTCCTTGTTTGGTTCCATCGTATCTTCTCTCACTCCAAAATAAAGGTCAAGAACTCCCACGGGGCTGTCGCCCCCTTGTTAAATTGTAATCTCTCGTTATTATACGGGTTACGTTTTGGACTGATGGATTAAGAACGGAATCTATGATTCACTCACTTACCTCCCTCTAAATGGAACCCGAGAGCAGTAGAAGTAATTGTGATACTGCAGATGGCAGTACTTGTGAAATTTAGAATTGTGAACTGTGTAAATGTAAGAGCGAATGTGCAATAAATTCAATAGATCCAAGGCGGCGTGACACACACCCAACACGTGACAATATATACGGTATAATTTGAGCAGGTAACTGGAACAATTCTTTAAATTAATTCTTTAATTAAGTTAATGCTTGCAGGTTAGGAGATCCAGAATTTTATTCCAGACAAATGGAGGAATATTTCTGTTCGCCGCTATGTCCAGACTGGCTGTGGGATCCTCCCAGCTTACTAAGCAGTGCCTTCGTCAGCTCCATCGCAGGAGGCAAATCTGCTGGAGCTATCTAGCTACTCGCTTTCATCTAATGCGGATATATAAAAGTAGCAAAGAATTAACTCCAGCTCACAGGAAGCTTTACTTTCTTCTTACTGCTTTGTTAGGGTTATAAAACATCAGTTCCTTTTAACTAACATTTCATCAAAAATATATTTTCCATGTCAAATAAAATGCTTCAGGAAGAAATGGAGGGTTGAACCCAGGGCTTACAATTAATTACTTTATATTTCCTTAAAAAATGACAGTTACTCGTGTCGCTCGAAACCAGCTTCTCTGCACTCTAAGGAAATTGTAAGTTCATCATCTTCCAATAAGTCCGCAATTACACTATATTCTGAGCCAGCTGAATCCAGTCCACAGCAGTACACTCTATACTAAGATCTACATTAATATGACCCCCGTTCCCTTCAGCGATCTTTTATTTTCAGACTTTTCAACCAGTTGTTCATCTCCAGTGTGGTTGCCACACATCAAATCCCTCACAGGGTCCTTGATTTCATCGTCCTAATAATATGAGATGAGGAGGACAAAATATTGTGTAATTTTCTCCATTCATCTTCAGCGACCAGGACTCGAACCCTTTTGAACTGTTGTCAGTGTGAGAACCCTTGGTCCCCTTGCCGTGAGAACTGATCTAGCGGGGTGGTGCAGGTTCTCACCCCAGGGAGGGGGCATTGTGCGTGTGAGAACACGTGCGTGTAGAACCGGCCGGCTGCTTCCCTGCCGTAGCATCATTACCCCATTTGCAGCGTCTCTTCGAAACAGAAGGGAAACGACTTGGGTCTCTTTAAGGTTTCGGTTCCAGAACTTCACAAAACTGAAATATTGCTTTTCACATTATTTATGTTGAGTTGTGCACTTTTGTAATCCATAACAATTATTGATTTATTTATTTATTTATTTATTATAAATGTATGGACTCTTTATCGCTAAATAATTAACAGATGATCTTCTAGAAGTAAATGGGGAAGACCTTACCTGTACAAGCGTTAAGTTGTACTCGCAGCGAACTCTATGTTGTATGTTTGTGATGGTTGCATCTAGTCTGTCCGACAAAGTGTGTAGTCCTGTCGGGACAATGATGAATTTAAATTTATTTCAAGAACTTGTATTTTTGCTCACAGTAATTTACTAACAAGACAATTATGCATTTCAGTTTGGAACACGCATGTTTTGTAGATTCGTTCCTGGCGTTTTATATGCCTCGTCATTCATTTTCTGTTGCTGCTGACGCAAAACCTGTAGCGTGTCATTAAATGTGTACAGTTACCGATTTAAATAATGTACACAAAATATCTCAGAATCATTTATCACCGTTTTGCTTCAACATTCCGTTTTATGTGTTATCACCTACTGCTAATGATAGGACGTAATTACATCGCCCCTAGACAAACATTGCGTAAAAAGAGACGCCAAAAATATTGACCTCAAAAGACCTGATATGGAACTAGCACGAACGTCCACGAGGCATTTGAGGTAGAGTGTTTTACTCACAAGATCATTAATTACTATGGTCTCAATAAATACATGTTATGTGGGTCCCTCGTCACCACCACGGCATGGCGCGTCCTCAGGTTGAGGATGGAGGAGATGACCGCCAGATATGGAGGGAAGCTGCGAATAGAATAAGCAGTAGCGGACAGCTCACAAGGGGTGGTCCTCCATCTTGGGGGTTTGGCTTGGGGCTAACAACTCCTCGCCGTAAAAAAATAAGCTTGTTACGAAATATTTCAAGAATCCTCGGACCTGGACGGATTCTTTGGATAAAGAACGTAAGCTAAAGAAAATGGATGTGAGATTTGGTACTTGTATGTATAGGGCAGGTTCGCTTAGAACAGTTGCAAACAAATGAAATGGATCTGAGAGAAGTGGAGTGAGGTGGTATGGACTGAATCGATCTGGCCCAGGATAGGAACCGGTGGAGGACTCTTGTGAACACGGTAATGAACCTTCGGGTTCCGTAAAATGCTGGGAAGTTCTTGAATAGCTGCAGAATTGGCGGCTTCTCAAGAAGGGCTCGGCTCCATGAGTGAGTGAGTGAGTGAGTGAGGGTCTCAACAAAATAGATTGCCCGCAACTTGGTAATTATTGACTCTGGAATATTCGAGTTATGTTATTGTTGTAGAACTTGTTATTATTACTTATTATTGTTATTATTTTGTTCATTTATTTCTCAGCTTCTAAGGCATATCCTTAAATGAGGATTTATTAAATGGCCTAGTGGCGATAAGTAAACTTCTCAAATTTTCATTGCTGTAGTTGGAGCAGGGCCAATCAATGTGGACCCGCGGTCTAAGGCATGAACTATCTTCACCCGCTAGGACGCTGCCGTCGCGGGTTCGAATCCCACTCAAGGTATGGACGTTTGTCTGCGTGTATTCTGTTTCTGTTGTCCTGTGTAGTTAGCGGCCTTGCGACGGGCTGATCCCCCGTCCAAGGGGACCTACCAGCTGTCTTACGATTAAGAAACTGAAGTGGAACAAAACGTTTAACGGATGCCCTGTGCTCCTAAGCGGAATCAACATGAAAGAGAGAGAGAGAGCAGGACATGAAAATGAAATCTCAAATATGGCAGTTTTTGCGCTTGAAGTCTCTTGCGAAAATAAGCATGTCCAGTCGTCTCGTCAGAACCAGGGCTTGTGGCGCGCTCTGTCGGTTTTACTTGGCGTCCAAAACAATCCGTTTGCTTGATATTTTCTTTGCCTAACAGCTCATATTCATTTAAGGGCCTTGTTTCTACTATTCATTAGTTTCCAGGAACATTAAATTGTTAATCGTTGCGGGGATTCCCTTGAAAGTTGAGAGTCAGCGATTTGTGACGTAATTCCAAGCCGACCTACAAAAATCGAAGCTTCGACACTAGGCCTAGCATTAGCCAAGTTCATGCAGTCCCTACACTGGCACCCTATTTCTGTAAAATCCGTTTTAATATTATTCTCCAATTTACGCCAGGGCCTCCAAAGTTATGTCTTTCAAATATTTTGTATTCATTTTTCGTGTCTTGATCGCCTGCTACATGTACCACCCATATCTCTCTTCTTGGTTTGATCATCTTACTTATATTAAACAAGAGAACTAATGAACAAGTTCCTCATTTTAAAATGTTCCTATGAATGATCATATATACTAATAAACCCTATCCATCACGAAAAATAAAAAATATTATAGTATTAAATTTTAGAAAGTCTTTTGTCTTCGTCACAGTGTTCAGATCGGCTCCGGGGCCAACCCAGCCTCCTATCCAATGGGCACGGGAGCTTTTTCCCAGGAGGTAAAGCGGCCGGGGCGTGAAGCTAACCACTCACTTTCATCTAGTGCTGAGATCAAGAATGGTGGACCTATACCTCAACCCCCCCCCCTTTATCTTCATGGTATAATGTTTAATTAATTAACCACAGGGACAAATTTACAAATTTAACCTGAAGTTACAGCCTAGGAAAACGTTTCTCATTGGAGTTCCATTCCGGTAAGGTGAAGGATGAAGGACAAGAGATTAAAGCTAAGAGTTAAGAATTTAAATTAAAGGAAACAAACAACGTCATACTATGAACACAGGTCAAGCACAATAGACCACTGTAGGTCGCGGTGCAAGGGCCGAGAAGACCTACCCCTCATTCATGAACACAGGTCCACAATATTTGAAGCTATGTTTGGAATTTTGAATATGCCTTTATGAAGAGTCCAGGAAAACCAGGTGGGACTGAAATTAGATGGGACACATCAGCTGTTGGTCTATGCTGATGATGTGGATCTACTGGGTGTTAATATAAATACCATATACAAAAATACACAAACTTTAATTGACACTAGAAAGGAGGTTGGTCTAGAAGTAAACACAATGGAAACTAAGTATATGCTGCTGTCTCGTCACCAGAATGCAGGGCAAAATCATGATATAAAAACAGGTAGCAGATGTCTTGAAAATGTGATATTTTGGAACGTCTATAAAAAATCAAAACCTGATTCAGGAGGAAATTAGGAGGAGATTGAAAACGGGGAATGCTTGCTACCATTCAGTCCAGAACCTCTTATCTCCTCGTCTGCTTTCTAAAAATATAAGAATTAGAAATATGAAACTATAATTTTGCCTGTGATTCTGTATGGATGGGTAACTTGGTCTCTGATATTAAGGAAGGAATATATACCGAGGGTGTTTGAGAACAGGGTGTTGAGGAGAATATTTGGACCGAAGAGGGATGAAGTGACAGGAAAAAAAAAAAAGCAAAGCCATCCCTCTATCAGACCGTGAAGGCCCAAAGGGCTGTGAGACGTTGAGGGTCCCACATTTTCTAGACAATCGGCTCAAAGATGGCGGTAAGGTTGTCAGCCTTACGCGCCGGCCACTCTTTACTCCCCAGGAAAATTATTTTGGAGAAAACTGCATAACTGCTTCATAATTTGTACTCTTCTCCAAGTAAAATTAGAATGATCAAGTCAAGGATGATCAGATGGGCAGGGCATGTAGCACGAATGGTGGCGAAGAGGAATTCATATAGGATATTGGTGGGAAAGTCAGAAGGAAAGAGATCACTAAATAGACAAAGACATAGGCGGGTGAACAATATTAAAATGGATCTTAGAGAGATAGAATGGGATGGTATTTATTGGGTTGCTTTGGC
>NW_019734322.1:533675-586372 GCF_002891405.2 Cryptotermes secundus
CTCCATGAGTGAATGACATTTGGAAAGTATGAGCACACCATAATGGTCACTTAAGGTCTTGGGTGTTAGCTTTGATTAACCATATCTACGATCTGCTTCTAAGTTACATGTGTTTTTTCCCCTAATATTAACCCACCGATCCTTATAACTAGGATGCATTTCTTTTACCTGAAACGTATTAATTCAATTGTCAAACTTTATTTAAACGATCTTCGCCCTAAAGGAGTCGATTCATTTTCAAATATTTTAAGTTATAGCATCNTATTGGGTTGCTTTGGCATCACAGTAGATACGTACTATGCGTGCTACTTGCTTTCACGTTCAGTAGCTCCCATTCTTGCTCAGAGCACTGCTGTATGCCTTGCTGTTGGAGGGACACATCCTTCGAAGGGGCTGCGGGAAGAACTAGCACGACATTGCAGAGGAAAGCCGACCCGTTCTTCCGCACAACAGGGCGGGCGTGAGTTTTTGTTCTCACAGCGGTTAGCAATGAGTCGGACACATAGAGATTGTCGTCTTCTGGGATGTGGCGCCGAGTAATTGGGATTAGCAAGTAGCTCGCTCCTCTGAGTTGCTGGTACCTGTCTAGCAAACTATACGGCGTGACATCTCAGAAAGAAGGGTTCACCGGTAAACATTCAGTTAAAGAAGAAGAAAATTTGCAAGATTTGAGGCTTTCACGGCGGTGACTATGAAGAAAGCAGTCTTCTGGGATTTGGCACCGTGTATATGTGGTGTTAACCGACGTTTCGGAGGAACGTATCGCNATATTTTTCTTCAACTTATTGTCACGTCTTCACATTCTTACTTTTCGCCTTCATCTTGCTTCTTCTTTACCTCATTCTCTTCCTTCCTCTGGTCATCACTTTCTTTTGCATCTACTCTTCGAGGATGGTTAGTCTCTTAGTTCCGGTCCCCCCTGTTTTTACATTTAGTATGGCCCAAAATGCAGCTTGAGGGAATTTTAAAATTTGCACTTTGTATGGCATAAAATACTTTTCAGAATCTCGAGGGAAGTTGCTTAGGTTGCCTAAGGGCCTAATCTTAGCTCAGTTTTCAGGTTCTTTCCACGAGTATGCCGTTCTTGCTAATGTCATGCCTCCCCTCTGAAGTCTACCCCTTGCACACGGGCCGACACATTGTGGGCCCATAACGGGTCTTCGTGTCTCCCACATTCTTTCGAACATCCGTTTTTCTTCCTTACATTACCGATACTCAGTGCGAGGTTCCCTGCGTATCTTATTTTTTTATATTAAAAATTATTATGAGACCATTGTATATATGTGTGTATTTATTTCTAGTGACCAGCCTGTATTGTGAATACAGTTGGAAAGGTATCAGAAATCCAGTGTTAATGCAGAACTGTATTAAGTTATAGTCAGGGTGACACTTCATTCATTCATGAGTAATCTGTCAAGACGACAGGTCCACAGTCTCTTCCAAAACAGTTCCTCCACTTGATGCGATCTAGAGCTTTCTCCTTCAAATGAAAATATCCTCTTCTGTCCCCAAGGTCATCCAGCATCTTCTTACGTCTTCTTCCTCGTCTTCTGGTCACTTCTATCCGCCCCTCTATCTTTCCTTCAATAACTTCTTTTAGAAGGCAGTTACCGCGTAAGATATGACCAATCCAATTAGCCTTCCATTTTCTTATTTCGTGTAGGATATTCCTCTGCTCACTGACTCTAAATAACACAGTATCAGAACAAAAATATATGATTGAAGTTCTCGAAGGAGACCCCAAAGTAATAATTATAAATCAAACAAATGAAACTTGCCAATACTGTGCGCCCTGAAACACTGACCTCGTGCCTGCATGGCCGGTTCGCGCCGTTTCTTAGAAAGTAACATTACCTACGTCACTGCTGCAATCCCTCCTTCCATGCTGGTTGCAATACTTGTGAACAATGTTTACAGGAGAATGGAAACCAATATCAGCATTCCTGTGGCCCAAATATCTCGACATCCATCAAGATATGTACTTACCAAATTCCGATATCTTTGGTAAATTATTGTGATTCATAATTGTGAGTTCTGGGGCCCCCTCCGAGTGAAGCTTCTGTATAGGCAGATAACGCACAATAGAAGAAGCTGATGAGGATGTGCTGAACTGAATTCAACGCTTTATTTAAAAGAGTCCAACAATGATGTTTGTTTAGCAGCCGCATTCCTTGGTTGTGTTGATTCGGTTAATTGAAAATTCGGATAACCGTTCTTCTACTGTAATTTCTCATCACACATTATTAACCTAAATTTTCTTATTTTCTGTTGTTTCATCTTCTGATTTTTATCTTGTTATTCCTCTTCTCACTATTCTTGTTCGTTTTATTTATTTATTGTCTTTCCTCCTCTTAATTCCTCTTCCATTTTTCTTTCTCTCTCCCCTCTTTCCTTTCTCTCCTTCTCTCCTTATTTTCTCGTCCATGATGGATTTCTAGCGTAGTCGGTATAGGGACTGGCGACGGGCTGGACTACCTAGGGGTCGGAGTTCGAGCCCCGGTAGGGTCAAGAACTTTCTCCTCTCCAAGTGGTCCAGACCGGCTCTGGGGCCCACCTAACCTCCTATCCAATGGACACCGGGGGCTCTTTCTCCATGGATAAAGCGGCAGGGGCGTGAAGCTGACCACTCACCTCCAACTAGTGCCGAGGTCAAGAAAATGTAGATCTATACAACCCCTCTCCCATACTCCTTCATGGCGTAGTGCTTAATTAGTTAAGCACAGGGACAAATTTACCTTACCTTTCCATCTTCTTCTGTTTCTCGTTTTCTTCTCATTGTACGTTTCCTTCTTAACCTCCGGCTTGGGTGTCCGAGACCTGTTGTGGTTTCTGCTCAGCTTCATATACAATTCTGACGTGGAGCACACTGGTAGATCCATATCATTAAGCTGAATGCGTGATGAACAATGAGGATCCTGAAAAATGAAGCCGGAATAGAGAATTCATCAGCAGAATCGACAATGTCGCGGTGGCGCAGAACTGTCCCCATGGAAGTGCGATAACAAATGACAATACTGATTATAACATAGTTCAAAGATCGCCATCGAGAAATGATAAGTTTATTAATGAATGATTTGCGAATATGCGTATTCTAAACCTCCAAACTAACAGACGGGCATTGTCGGTTTTACACCTGTTCCGCTTTATGGCCATTGGCAGAAAGTAAAATTGGCTGCAGAGCTCCTGTATTGACTTTTTTAAAGAATAGTATCATTCTTGCTTTCGCGGGGAATCGAAGCCCAGTCCCGCACACTATGTCGCTTGCTTTACTGAATTATCACAATTTATTGCTGTTGGACGAAAGTGTCGTATGGAAAGGGAATTGGGTAAAGATTGTATACAGAATTTTACAGTAGTTCGAGAACCTCAAAGGAAGAGATTTATTTTAAGATGTACGATAATATTAAAATCAAAATGTTTCCAGATGGCTCAGCACAAACTGCAAATGTCTACGATCACAAGGTTGAATCTGCAGCTTCCAGAACAAAGGGGACTTGTACGAATGAACGTATGAGAGGTAGGACTCCTCGGCCCTTGCACCGCGACCTACAGTGGTCTATTGTGCTTACAACGGGGACTTACTTGAGTATTTAAATAATTATAGTGATCCACCATTAATCGATGTTAGCTGATTCCACGTAACATCCTCGATTAGTGATTCCTTGGTTAAGGAACCCAATGTTAAGCGGCCTCCGTAGTCTAGAGGTAACGTTCCCACCTCATGACTCGTGGTACGCGGGTTCAAACCCGGCGGAGGTCGTGGAATTTTTAAGGGCGGAAAAATTCAGGGAACAAGTCCTCCAGAAGGAACTTTAAGCCGTGGGTCCCGTGTCGTAGCTTTACGGCACGTAAAAGAACCTCATATATCCGAAGGAGGTCACTGAGCTAAACTCAAGGACATTTCCCGCCCAACAGTAGTCTCTAACGCCTCTGATAGATGGGGGAAGCATTATAGATACCGCCAAGCCAGTAGAGGCCGAACTCGCTGGCTCGGTCGGGACTGATGGTACGCACCAATATCGGTAGGGTATAGAGACTGGTAGAAATCATAGAGGGAAGCACAATGGACCAATACTGGTCTCACTGCATGGGGAAACCCACCCTCTCCAATAACTAACTAACTAACTAACTAACTAACTAACCCAACGTTAACACTTGCTTTGATTTCATTGTAGGGCCCATAATTTCACTAATTTTGTTTAATAAGTTACAAAATGCGCTTAAAACAGTGAATATTGGTGAGATTGCATTGCCACACTGCCATAATGCCTGGCCAGCGTGACTGAGATGTAAGCACGTTGTGACAGTGTCGATAGGTCGATTCGTCGATTAGTTTGGGAGATGACTGTATCAAGCGTGGCCGTAGGCTGTTCCTTGTGGGTTGTACCGTCTGAAGGGATCGCAAAGTAGCTAGACACTAAGTTACTAATCAACATTACATTGCATCTTGTTCATTTGTTTTGTTGAGCGCACTCGAAGATGGTATAAATACTCTACTAGCCCAGGACGCAGAACTCCGAATAGCAGACATGCATACCTCTGTCTAGAAACACAAATAACTCGACGGGAATTTGTCATTCCCATGGCTGAGCAACAGGCGTTTCGGCATAACCCACGTGTCCGAAAGGAAACCTGTTTGAACGCTGCCTGCCTAGCACAAAACAGTGATGACCAGGCACAGTTTTACACATCTACGGCTTCTGATTAGCTGAGAGGATTTAGTACAATCTTATAGGACGGATGTGAAACTCGGTCTGTCTGAGAGAATGGAATAAATTTCGATGTTTGAACACGTGAGAATATTTGGACCCAAGAAAGAAGCTAACAGGAGAATGTAGAAAATTACAGAACGATGAGTGTTGTTAGGGGCATTAATCAAGGTAGGTGTGGGCGGGGGGAACATATATGGGGCATATGAGGAAGTCATACGAGTTTTTAGTCAAAAATTTCTGGGGAGGTGACAACTGGGACACGTAGGCTTAGATGATAGGATAATATTAAAATGGAAACTGAATGTGAAAGGAATTGGATCACCTGACTCAGTATATTACCCAATGGTCGACTTTTGTGGAAACGGTAACGAATCGGCAGGTTTTTTTTTTTTCATAAAAATATTCATTTATTGATAAGCTGAACAAGTACAAATTTCAAGTAAGACCCTGAATCATGGTGTTAGTTCTTACTGTCCTTTCTCATTCCCAGATCTCTCAGATCAGCTGCAAGGATGTTCTCAGGCCGTTGATGAGGTGTTTGAGATGTTCGTATTACCTCGGGCCTTCCGCAGGGCTCTTAACTTTGATGTAGTCGAGAATATATTGAAAACTGACTTGATGGTGATGGTGACGACCAGCAGACAGACAGGCTATACTAACAGAAAGGAATGTGCCATCTAACAACGGAATTCTGCAAGAAGGACGAACTTGCTTAATGACTTTGTGACTAGGTCAGGCAGAACTCTAATAATAAGTGGCGTTCACATTTTCGCAGCCCCTTTGTTACAAATGTCAGGTCAGTGCGAGCCAGATTTTTCAATTGCTATTTATAATTGTCGCTCAGAAAAGTATAATGGCTACTTTCTTATAATATCGGGTCACCGTGAACTAGATTTGCGATTACCGCGCGTATGTCTATATGTGACGAACTGCTTATGTTGTTACGTTAAGTTCGTAGTTGGCCAGACAGAAATAGCGGAACCTGTGTTCTGTCCTACACCACGTGATGTCTGCCTGCTGGGCCCATAGGACATTACTTCCTATGACTTCAGTCAGGAAGGTTGAGATGGGCCGGATATGCAGAACGCGAGATTAGACCAAGAAATGCTTACATTTTTTACAGATAATTTAGTGGGAAAAGTTCATTTGCAAGGGCGAGATCTGCATAAGAGATTAATTAGTCATGTGAGTAGTCAGTCAGTCAGTCAGTTAGTTCTTAGAGAGTTGAATGTATGAGGGGTAGGCCTCCTCGGCCCTTGCACCGCAATCTACAGTGGTCTATTGTGCTTTTCTTAGAGAGTTACGAGGTCACATATTAATTGTATTACTTAATTAAATTGACAGACAGTTTGGAAACCATTCTTTTGTAGTCCGTTAGTCGATTTCTTTATTACGTGGTGTGGGGTGAGACTGATTCCACTTGGTACCATGACCACTAATTAAGGGCCGCACCATAGCTCAAGCGGTTAGTCGCTGGCTTCCCACCGCGGCGGCTCGGGTTTGATCCCGGGTCTGGTCAAATGGGATTTGTGGTGGACAAAGTGGCGCTGGGGCAGGTTTTCTCCGAGTACTTCGGTTTCCCCTGCCAATCTTCATTCCACCAATTGCTCCACAATCACCCTCACCTATCATCTGGGGCTGGTACAAAGGCCAGAATTGGCGGCAGTACAAGGGACTTAGTCCCACCCCAGTAGCAATAATAAAAAGAAGACCACTAATTGGCCTACTGTACCACCCCCGGATGACAGATTATTATGGAGCAGTCAGTGGAATGAGGATTGCCATAGAAACCGAGTACTCAGGAAAAACTTATCTATGTGTCACTTTGTCCACTACGAATCCCACATGACCCGACCTGGCATCGAACCCGGGCCGCCGGGCCGCGTTGGGAAGCCAGCGACTAGTTGGTTGCTTTCAGCTAATCTGACGGTTAGGTAATTCGTAACGTAAATAGTTTGTCATTTTCTTCTGGGGGGAAGGGGGGGTGGCGTGATATAATGTGCCATGTCCCAGAGTTGTAGTCAGTTAGGATGTTTAACATCTATCTCAACAGAAAAAATGCAAATATGTAGTTATCATGAAGAAAGCAGTCTTCTGGGATTTGGCACCGTGTATATGTGGTGTTAACCGACGTTCCGGAGGAACGTATCGCCTCCATCTTCAGGGTAGAAGGAAAAATATAAGAAATCCGCAAGCGAAGAGACCGTGAGAACCGGTAAAAGCAGACTGCTTTCTTCATAGTCACCGCCGTGAAAGCCTCAAACCTTACATGTGGTTATCATGGCTGTCTCGACATTTATTTCTTCCCTTCACCTTTAAAACATATTTATCGTTTAACTGCGTTAGTGAAGTGAAATCATCGCCACAACCGCACTGAGCGTCCTCACGTTCTAGGTGGAGGAAGCAAACTCCAGATGGACAGATGCAAAGTGGAGACTGTACTGACTGAGAGGTGTACAGCCTTACCTAAAAAAAAATAATGTGTCGCGAAATTTTGCACTGGGCCTCGATTTCTGTGGGAAGATCTAACGGATTATCTAGCTCAGTGTAGGAACCACTGGCGAGATCTTATGAACATGGGGATTTACCCACTAGCTGAGCAACTATCAATTTGAAGAAAGCAGTCTTCTGGGATTTGGCACCGTGTATATGTGGTGTTAACCGACGTTTCGGAGGAACGTATCGCCTCCATCTTCAGGGTAGAAGAAAAAATATAAGAAATCTGCAAGCGAAGAGACCGTGAGAGTGTTAGCACAGTCTGCTTTTACCGGTTCTCACGGTCTCTGCGCTTGCAGATTTCTTATATTTTTTCTTCTACCCTGAAGATGGAGGCCTCTGCTCAATGGAATTATTTGGTAAAACGGATCTACTGCTGTCGCATGAAATATTGCACTTGGTCAGCAATACAAATCAAGAACTACTATGAAAAATGTCAAGTTGTCCGTGTTCTTAACTCAGTAAGCACTACACCATGAAGGCGTATAGAGGAGTGGATATATAGACCCACGTTTTCTTAACCTCGGCACTAGTTGGAGGTGACCGACCGCTTTCCTCCCAGGGAAAGAGCCCCCGGCAACCATTGGATAGGACGTTGAGTGAACCCAAGATTCGGTGTGAATGACATTTACTTACTTCCTCATGGACCTGAGCCCTTCTTGAGGAGCCGCCAATTCTGCAGGTACTCAAGAATTTCCCAGCATTTTATGGAACCCTGGTCCCTATCCTGAGTCATATCTATCCAATCCATACCATCCCATCCTATCTCTCTAAGATTCATTCTATTATTGTCCACCCACCTACGCCTTGGTCTTCCCTGTGGTCTCTTTCCTTCTGGCTATCCCACCAATGGAAAAGTGAAAATTCTTGACCCCACCGGGAATCGAACTCCGACCCCTCGGTCATCCAGCCAGTAGTTAGTCGCTATATCGAATGCGCTATCCCGGGTCACAGCTACTATGAAAGCATACCGTAAAAAGAAAGGAAGGAACTCTCTTGGTTGTACTTAAAATCTTAGTACAGAAAGCAATACTGAGACCTGTAGTTGAACAGAGGACTCAGTACAAGCAGCCAGGCATGTAGACTGGCGAACAGACGCGTTCTCTTGCTTGCAGTGTTCCGAAGAGGAAATTCGTTGCTTTCAGTCATAATAATAACAGGTATTTAGTTCACAAACCAAAAGACACAAGTGACATAGCGTTTTACTAAACTTTCTTCCATGCTTTGTCAAATTCACGACCTCATAGTGTCCGTTAGAAGCTCGTGTTTGCGGTGTATTGGCTGAGATAATGAACCAAACCAGCTCACACATATATCGCGTCAGGATCACAGTTAGAGGCCCTTTGCTGTCTTGACTAGGTTCTTGCTGTGGATTCGCTGAACCATTACTATAACAATACGAACCAATGTTTCATCTCTCCTTCTATTTTCTGAAAGCCGTTAAGGAACAGCGGTAACAAACAAAGCACATAAATTCACTTTGTGGGAAAGAATCATTTACTAAACAGGCAGACGGTAGTTAGTACTATGCTATAAGGAGATCAGCCTAAGGATGTTTTTCTACCTGCAGCCCACTGCGAAGCTTGGACGACAGGCGTTGTAACGGTACCATCCTAATATGCGGCTAAAAGGGTTGGATTAAAAATGCACGGAACCTTGTCTAAGGCAATAATGCAGTATTCTCCAACTAAAATATTTCTGAGCGGTCATTACCCTAAGATATTAATGCAGGTACTCAAACTGCCATTAGACAGTTAACTAGATTCTGCTTTCAACAAAGAAGGGGTACCAAAACCATCATATCAGAGATTTCGTTGAACACACAGGACTTTTCTTCTAGAACAGTGTTTCTCATCCGCCGGGACCTCTTCTTGTAGAGAAAATATAATTTTTCGGGCCGCGGTCTGACAAAAGTTGAGAACCACTGTCCTAGAAGGCTGTTTACTCAAGCTAAGAAGTCTCCTCAGAAACGTCTTAGACCAGGCATGTCAAACTGAACTTGTACAGAGGGCCACCTCAGCCCTATAAATAATAGTCCAGGGCCGCACTTCAAAATAGAAATTATACATTAGATTTTGATACAAGGAAATTTAATTCTATTTATTATTTAGGAATAATTTCAATATAATTACCTAAAGTCATATATCTTAGTTTTAAAAAGCAAGAAAATTACATTTTTGCCAAGTATCAAACAGCTTTTCAATATGTAAAAAGAGAGATTACACAAGAAATTATGTTAGAAATAGCAAAACATTGAATTTCCTGCAGCCTGCTAATTTATGTCTGCGTGAGACTTCTTGTCTTCTGGTCTGTTGGAAAATTGTCTTTACAAAAAATATTTCTACTAAAATTTTAATATTGATTTTAATATCAATTAGCTCTAAAAGTTGAGGGGCCGCACTTTGTGGCTATGGGGGCCGCATGTTTGACACGGCTGTCTTAGACGGACAGTACTATCATGATTAAAAGGCAAGGTTACCCCCAAGGCCGAATTGACCAAATTTCAATGGTGCAGTTGCTTCAAGTTTCCAGTCTTAAATTCTCATCTTAAAATATAAAATCCAGCTTTTATCTCAATCATCAGTTCCTTCACATCCCATTAGTGTTCTACTAAGCTACTCTAAAATGGTAAATTTGTCCTCGTGCTCAACTAATTAAGCACTACGTCATGAAGGCGTATGGGGGTGGATATATAGACCCACAGTTTCTTGACTTCGGCATTCGTTGGAGGTGAGTGGTCAGCTTCGCGCTCCAGCCGCTTTACCCCAGGGGAAAGAGCCCCCGGTACCCATTGAACAGAAAGAAGAGTGGGCCTCAGATCCGGCCTGGACAACATGGAGAACAGAAAATTCCTGTCCTACCGGGACTCGAACTCCAACCCCTCGGTCGTCCAGCCCTTAGCCAGTCTCTGTACCGACAGCGCTATCCCGGCTCCCAATAAGCTACCGTACGAGGCTCTAATCTTGAGATGTACCAGGAATGCAGGTAGTCTGAAGCGATAGTGGGCCAGCAAACAGCTCTGATCCAGCGAGCAAAAGCATTCGCTGCTTACCACACGGTGGCTGTGCTGGCTCCATGTCACACTCGTCAGGTCTAGTTGTACTGGGCTCATATTTCGCTGATTCTACAGGCACTTTGAAAGTCTGTCTCATTATCAGAGTTGCTGGAAGGACAGGAGAATAACCGCACATCCTTTCCAATATAGGTTTTCGAATATTTCTGTGTATCTATAAAATTCTTCCCAGTCTTCCTTGGTCACAAGTTTCATTGCATTCTTCGTCACTTGTCATTCTTGCGGGCTCAGAACTCACCTGAAGTTTTCACGCAGAGTTCTCCTTATTTAGCTCATGAAAGTTCCATAAGGTGCAAATTGCACACAGAGTGTAACAACTGCATAACCGTATTCTTCCAGGATGTTATCTATTTTTGGATATGTTTTTTGGGTTATACAGTTTTTTATTTTTTGTGCATGGTCTCTTGACAATTCACACTTTTATTGTGTGTGCCTTTGCTGCGTAGGCCGGTGGTTGTTCGTCAGTCTGAAAATACTGATAAGGCGCATTGTTAAGGACAATTATTGGGTGAGGGAGAAGATCGGAAATCATCTCTCTCTTTTTTCTGGATACATAAATCCTTAATTGCATTTCTGACAAGGCGCTTATGAAAGCCATCCACACACACAACGTAACATCAATGTTTTCCTCTCCTTTTTCCTGGCTAGTCTCAAATCAACAGGAAAGAAGATAACTTGGTCGGATTAGAAACATTCCTTTACCTGTGTTTCCCCTTGATTCTTGCTATAGATTGTCGAGAATTCCCCGTTGCAATTGTTGCCCTCTCAGTTACCTTTTGGTTCCGTAATAAAAATCGTTTTTGATATTTCTCAATTAAATTTGCTATTATTTCCATACCCTCCAGGGGAAGATGACGTTATTTCAGCACCCTACCTGAACACAGTCATTACATAAGGGCGCTCGAATTCGCACATACTAAATAAACAGATTTGTCAGTGGTCACTACTATGAACTCACAGTCTACCCTGCAATGAGACCTAGAGATGCAAACACAATTACTTCAAGAACATATCGCCACCATCTTCAAAGCAACGCAATAAACCAGTATGAAGCAAGCAGCTTCTTGCTTGGCTTACTCTACAACCCTGAAGATGATGGCGATATGTTCCTCCGAAACACTGGTTAGCTTTCGCCGGACTAACGGCGTTATGACGCAGGATATAGAATTCTTCATAGGTGCCGCTGTGAGAACTTCCATTTGTATAGCTACATTCATTGCACAAATAAACTAGGGTCAATATATTCTGAACTGATGCTATACATAGTATATGGGGCTGTTTCCATCTATTTCTTCCTCCTTTCTCCTTCCTCGCCAGCAGGTCAGGTGGTTTCGTACATTATCCTGTGAGCTTTGTACGTACTTAGAGTAACAATTGCAAGAGGACCACCAGAAATGCATGAGTCAAGACCCCAGACTACCTGAATCTGGCATTGGTACCGTAAGCCTAATATCGCAACATGAAGGCATGGTTCGCCGTCTGGAGGCGGGTTAAGAGTACCTCCACCATAGCCCTGTGAGATGTAGAAGGCAACGAAAAGGGAACCCGGTGCCTGGGGGTATAATTGCGCCACCCTGTCACTGGGGGACATAAATACAGAGGCCTGGTCCTCCAGGTTGGGAGGTGGACGCAAGGCTGATGACCCCGGTTTGTTACGAAACCCAAAAAAGAAAACCGGATGATCTAATTCCCAAGAATGAACAAATCTGGCAGAGTCTTCTAAGGAAGGTGATGGCTCAGAAAGGCTGTTTCGCTAATGATGAAGGCATGACAGGTATCTGGTCAAAGTTCATGAATTTGAAGTCTCGGCACTGTCTTTAGGTTGCCAAGCGCCGCCGTCTAGTTGTCATCAATCTGTCGAACTCAAATATATTTCTGGAGTCGACAGTTCCAACCAAAGATTTTTGTAGGTTTCCTCACTCCCTCCTAAGGCACAATAGATCACTGTGGTCCCGGTGCAAGGGCCAAGAATGCCCACCCTTTATACATTCATCCATTCACTCCCTCCTACAATGATCGAATAAAATAATTAAAGAAAAAATGAAGTAAGTCAAGAGAGCTTACTTCGTATTTAATCATTTACACTTTTCCAGTGTAATTTGGGGAATTATACTTGGTTCACTTGGTACATCGGCCACTAATTGACCTATTATACCAGTCCTAGATGATAGACGAGTATGAAGAATTTAGTGGAATAAAAATTGTGAGTGGAAACCAAAGTACAACAGAAAACCTTCCCCAGTGCTTTTTTATCCACCATAAATCCCACATGACTTGATCTGGAATCGAATCAGAGTCGCTCTGTGGGAAGCCGACGACTAACCACCTGAACTATGGCACGACTTAATCATTCATAACTATTGTCACGTTAAACGCCATATACTCATAGCCTGTGTTGTTGAAAAAGGATCTTAAGCAAACCACGAAAGGACAACTAAATGAATTTTAAGATGTTAGTTTTACGTTTCGACCACTTTAATGCCAGGGAAAGCAACATCTACATCACGTGACCTGGAGGCTCATTGGACCTCGGAACCAATCTGGACTTTGCACAGAGAAAAAGTACTTACCTTTGTTGAGGGTCGAACCCTGTTGTAGCTAATCACGTTACAGGTTTGCCCCAGGTCGTTAGCAGGATTAGAGTTGAAAGTGTTTTTGACCAAAACATTGAAACCATATTAACATATCTCTAAGCCCACACAACACACACACACACACACACATACTCTCGTAACTAAAAAGCATAACAACCTGTTATGGGGGGCAAAAAAATGTTTCATTTATTGGAAAGTATAATATGAATTTAATAGGTACCTAGCTGGAATAGCTCAGTCGGTATAGCGACTGGCTACAGGTTGGACGGCCGGACGGGTCTGAGTTCGAGTCCCGGTAGGGTAAAGAATTTTATCTTCTCCATGTCGTACAGACCGGCTTTGGGGCCCACCCAACCTCCTATCCAATGGGTACCGGGGGTAAAGCGGCCTGTACGTGAACCTGACCACTTAACTGCAGCTAATGCCGCGGTCAAGAAAACGTGGATTCATACATCCACTCCCCCATGCGCCTTCATGGCGTAGTGCCTAATTAATTAGGCACAGGGACAACTTTGCTTTTTTTTACCTAATTAGAATACTGGGAGGTAGGTTGGCTGTCTTGTGTTTGTATTGTTTTACTCGGTCATCCCATGCTTATGCTATATTCTACACGAATGTAAACCTCGAGACTGCTTCCTTCCAAACCCTTCCCTTTCACTTTGCTAAAGTCGACGTAATCTGTCCCGACCGAATAAGTTAGAGTAGAGGTAAGGACTACATTTGCATTCCTATGGTGTCCGATTGTATAATTTGAAAGACGGAGGATTTTACTCCTCCAGACAAATTCGTGGAGAGAATACTGTGGCCCCGTTGCAGCTCTTACCTTCATCTCACGCTGCGGTGCGTAACATGAGCTGAAGAATCTGTCAGGTATTCAACACAAATGGTACAGCTTCGTTATGCGAAACAGTTAATATGCGTAGGGTTTTAAAATAGCACATTTAAAATATAGAATTCCAGTATTAGTTTCTAAAACATTAAATAATAATCAGTCCTCTGAATCACTCCAGAGCGCCATATCTGTGACGTGCCCCCCCTCTTTTTTTCTCTCGCTCCCACTTTGGAGCATAGGGCTGATTTCTCAGTTTCATCGATCATTTTACGGACGGTAGGACTCCTTAGACGAGTGATCAGCCGGTCGCAAGACCGCTACCTGAACACAGGACAACATACCCACCAAACATCTATGCCTTGTGTGGGATTCGAACCCACGATCCCGGCTTCCGAGCGAACGAAGACAGTACATCCTTAGACCGCTCGGCTACGGTGACCAACGACGTGTAACCCTTCGCTTGTTTAAAATATTGAGTGTTCATTCTCTGTCGCCGTTCCAGCTTTGTGCTGCTGTGTATTGTGGCTTGTCCTTATCCTAATCGCCATGGAAACCAGAGTACGTACACACATATCCTATCTATGAATATTAATTAAAGTTTTTTATTTGTTCAGGAAATTTTGGAAAACTTTTTTTTTTCATTGGCGCTAGAGCCATCATTTGGGCCTAGGCCTGCCTCCATGAAACTCTCCGTTTCACTTCGGTTGTACTAGATCTTAGACATACGGTAGGATTCCTTGGGCGGGTGATCAGCTCCTCGCAAGGCCTCTACCTGTACACAAACACAGAAAAACGCACGCAAACATCCATGCCCTGAGTGGGATTCGAACCCACGATCCCGGCTTCCGAGCGAGCGAAGACAGTGCATGCCTTAGACCGCTCGGCTACCGTGACCGGCTTGGGAAACATTTACAAAATATTTATCGTAATTCTTATTAAAGTCCACACTGCGGTAGCGGTGCATGGGCCAAGAAGGCCCACCCCTTACACATTCATTCAACTTATTAATCGGTCCGGTAGGCATTCAGACCATTTTTGTAATGAACGAAATGAAAAAAAAACTTTTTTTGAAGAAATATACTGTAGTCTGTCACACAGAGTTTGAACGAAGTCGATTAGGTCCTTTGGAATCTATTAATTGCTGAGATATGGAGGGATCCACATGACGAAACATGGCGTTGAGAATAATACGGTATTTCGGGACGCGTCTGAACGTTGTTGATGAAGGTAGGTCAGTATGGGATCCACACAACTACGTGTTTTATGCGCCGAGGCGTAAATGCCCGATCAGAGAGCCATGCGCCAAGTTTCTAGACATCCGCGGTTCGAATATCGACCTGCAGCTTGCTTTACTGCATTGCCCTGGCCTTTGTTGGGAGGGATTCCCTCATAAGGAGTCAGACTGCAAGGTTCAGACAGAATACAGCACAACTGTTTGTTCATTTAACGATGTTTCGTGAACTGCTAAGGTACTCAGCATTATGACCACTGCAGCAGCCATCCATCGAGCGAGTCTATGTAGCAATATTGCTTTTCATTTGTGCTTTTCGAATCTCAGCTAGATCACCCGATATCCTGACAGCGAATTTTCGTGGATTCCTCAGTTCCTCCAGGCAAATGCCATGACTGATTCCTTCCAAATTCTTTCCAGTTTACCAATCATCCCACCATTCGGCGCTAGTGCTCTTGAGATATGAACGGCGCGGTAAAATTAACCACGCGACACCACTACAGGCAACCGTGGATGCGTTTCAGATCTGGACAATTCCTCGGCAACGAAACAATTTTCTGCTGGTTACTTCTCTGTTCCATTGCCATCTGAAATGAGAATAAAAATAGAATCCTCAAACCCACATTCAATTCCAAGCGCAAGAACACAGAAACCCGAGTCTTGGAATTCATAATACCCTCTTCGTGAGTTGGAAAATAGCTTTGAGAAAGACGATGAAATAGAAACAAAGCGAAAGGAAGCCATCGTGACCTATTTTAAATTTATCACTGGCTGGTTAAATCAACAACATACCAAGTAACTAACTAGTTAATTCCCAGATATAATGTAGCTAGAATCAAAGGCGACCACTGAACATCACCCTGCACCAGTTTAATTAACATCCTAGTCACATCCCTGAGATCGATTTTAATAATATTCTCCAATTGTTACTTTAATTTCGTCATATAATTGTTATAGTGCCGGTCACGGTAGCTGAGCGGTCTAAGGCATGCACTGTCTTTGCTCGCTCGGAAGCCGGGATCGTGGGTTCGAATCCCACTCAGGGCATAGATGTTTGTGTGCGTTTTTCTGCGTTTATGTACAGGTAGAGGCCTTGCGACGAGCTGATCACTCGCCCAAGGAGTCCTACCGTATGTCTAAGATCTAGAAAAACTGAAGTGAACGGAGTTCATGGAGGTAGGCCTAGGCCCACTGGGGCTGTAGTGCCAAGGAAAAAAAATTGTTATTGTGATGCGTTATTATTAACTCAAGGACCAAGATTCGGAGTATGAGACGAGTACGCTGGATACCAAGGTGACATCCCTTGTGTCGCAACTTGCTGTAATTTTGTGTGGAATTGCGTAATTCGTCGCAATACGAACTGCGGGCATGTACTGTGCCAGGAATAGAACGTTATTTGGATGGGAGTGTTTTGAACAGTCAGTCATATATGGCTATTTTCTATGGGCCTGATATATATTCACAGTTCTTGTTCCTAGAAATTCTGGTCCTTTCCTCATAATACGGCATGTATTTTAATTTGTCAGAAATCTAAATTATATTCATGTCATCCTTATTTCACATAAATTACTTCCCAGTTGCACAAGTTCCTGAAAGAACAAACAGCAAGAAGGAAGTGCCTCTCACTCAAATTAGTTACAGAAGGAACTAGCCACAGGATGCCGTTCATGCACGTTTCATGTTCTTGCAATAGGAATGCGATGTGACAAACTTGCTGGTTTATGAATTGGTAAATTAATTTAATAAATTACGTGCGAAGTAAATCAGTGAACAATTTTTTTTGTGTGTCTGAATTTTGCAAACCCTCTACAAGATAAGTTGGCACCATGTAAAAATTAATTCTGTCAAGCGTATTGTGGTGACAATTCTAAGCCCTTTCTGGCGTAAAATTAAAATTTACAAGCCTATACTATGCATGTGCCGGTCACGGTAACCGAGCGGTCTAAGGCATGCTCTGTTTTCGCTCGCTCGGAAGCCGGTATCGTGGATTCGAATCCCACTCAGGGCATGAATGTTTAGTGTTTGTGTGTGTGTGTGTGTGTGCGTGCGTGTGTCTTTTTCTATGTTTGTTTACAGGTAGAGGTCTTGCTACGAGCTAAACACCCGCCCAAGGAGTCCTACCGAATGCCTAAAATCTAGTAAACCGAAGTGAAACGGAGAGTTTCATGGAGGTAGGCCAAGGCCCAAATTGGGGATGTAGCTCCAAAGGAAAAATAAAAAGATATGCATGTAATACGTCGATTAGAGCACTAGCTCATCTGATATAAATTCGTTTGGTATTTGAAAGCAGCGAAAGAATGTGCTTAGCCATTTCTCTACTGCTAAACCCAGCTACTGGTGGCTTTTCAGCAATATGAATTATGCCTAACTATTGATATTGCTAACAGACTGTTCTTAAAAAAACAGCTTGGAAAGGGCCAAGGCTTTAGAAATAATAGCGAAGTAGTGATACTTTTCGAAAAACAAACTCATTCGACCATACACCTGAAAAGCTTCAAGGAAAGCCACGAGAAAACTCGATCAGAATAGCCAGTAACACCACCGGAACTCTCAAACCGGTTGCCTTCCGAATACAAATGTGGGATGCATAGTTGCAAGTAGTAATTTGTTTGCCCTGGAAAAGTTGGAAACATAATCCCCTCTTCCCCAGTTTATAGAACGAGAAAATCAAATTGCCGCAGAATATTTTACGGCTTGTCAAACAAATAATAATCTCGCTGTCACTTTGTTCGCAATTCGCAGTCTGTCTCACCGACTGCGACCCACACTTCAGTTTTTTCATCTGCACTCGACAGTTGCCCTCTTTTCATTATTTTCATTTATACTTGGGAGTTACAAGGCAAGTTTGAGGGAATTTACGAAAGAAAGTCCCATTTTCTCTTCACGTTATGGACCCCTTCATGGCTGTAGACAGAGATGTGTAAGCCAGGCGTTTGTCCTCCCCCTTCCTGAATTTTGGTAAATATTAAAATAATAAAAAAAAAATCTATAAAATATTAGTACCAACCATTTAAATTGTATTAAACATGTAAAGAATTCTGACGATGGTGTATAATACTCGTAATTACCGAGTATTTGGACTTTTTCCATTACCCCATATTCTAAAAGACAATAAAGAACGCAATTTTCGGAAACTGGATCTGTTTCCATCTTCAGATGAAAGGGTGGGAGGCACCTACTCTTCTGGGTCCTTTAGAGAGGGTTAACCTCAATCAGTGAAACAGGATAGCGCTTTCCAACGGACCCAGCACAGTATCTGCCTTCCACCCCTTCACCCGAGGACGGAAACAGATCCAGTTTCCGAAATGCTGTTCTTTAATGTATTTTAGAATACCGGATGATGGGCAAAGTCCAAAAACCAAGTAATTCCATGTATTATTCTATCTTGAATACCGTAGGGTGGTCAGTAAAATTAATCTCAAAACATAATTTTGTAAGCAAATTTTCTGTCTACAAACTCCTTCCCTCCACTCAACCGAAAACCAGTTCCCTCATTCGTGGAAAGGATTCTAGCGGTGCCCATGGACCCTCTATACTCTTACACACTAAACCATATAAAAACCTGTAATTAATGTATGCACTACCGGCTTTTACATAATATCCGCATGCTGCCCACAGAATGTGTTTGTGTGCTTTGTATGATTCTCAGAATAAACAGCGGCTGTTTCCTGGAACAACATTAACCACATGGCCCCTAAAATGGAGACAGCGTTTCCTGTGATGGAGGAACTGAAATTTAAGCATTATTTAGAAAAAATTTCAGGCTTTAAAATTTAAGGCATTTAATGGCTATTCTTGGGGTTGGGTTAAACGTAAATTAAAATTTATCCATGAAGTTGAAACTCCACGCTCCCACTGTTTTGCATCTGGGAAAGAGCGCCAGGTACCCACAGGGTAGGAACAAGTCTCAGAGCGGGTGTGGTGTGGTAGCTGAAGAAGGAATCGTATCTCTGGCGGGATTCGAGTCCATAGTCAGTCGTTGAGCTATTGCGGTTCTGATGACAACAGTAAACAAGGGAACGGGAGCTGCCGTAACCTGCTCTGACATTCTTGGCGCGAACAGTATCTGCGCCTCTCTCCAGATTCAGTATAGGCGCAGTAGCCCGAAAAAACATTATTCGGCAAATACGGAGTGTTTTCAAGGAGGTGCGACCTAACACAGCGATTTCACGTGATCCGGATTCACTTTTAATTTTCTAGATTACACCTAGGCCAGTGAGTTTGCCCGGATCCTGGAGGGTTGTGAGACGTCGAGGTTGTCACATTCTCTAGAGAATTGGCCCACAGATGGAGGTGAGATTGTCAGTCTTACGCTCCGGCTGCCCTTTACCCTCAGGAAGATTCATGGTACTCATTTCTGTTAGAGGCTGAGTCGACCCAAGGGCCATAGTGCGGCTGGAAGGATTAGGTCAACGGAAAATTCAGATGACGTCAATGGGAATCGAACCTGCGACCTTCCGGCTTTTAGCATAGTGCCTCAACCAACTACGCTACCGCATGACCCCATTTACCTGGTATGTTTATACATAAAAATACGCTTCCTCCTCACGGTCTGATAAATGTAAGTATGTTATTCGGACACCCGTGTATTGTTATGCTTTTTTCATAATTTCCCGTCCATTTGGAATGAATTTTAAGGCCATTTTTTGCCTTCTGGCAATACGGGTACTGAGAGACCTCTAAATTTTAAAATTCTCAGATTTCTGCTTCAAATTTCTCTCTCGGATCGTCTTTGTCGGATAACCCACGATTGTTCAGTATTTGGAGTAGTCTTTTAGAATTTCTTGGTTGCAAGTTCTAATGTAGGGGCCCGACTTCGCGCTCTGTGTGCCGTCATGATTCATGCTTACACAACTCTACGTGTACCTGTGACTGCTGCTGCCAATGGTAGGTGTTCCCGTGCGCTACGTATGTAATTACTATTGGAATCTGTGTATTTCCATATTTGCTTCGCTTCCATTGTAAGTGCATTATGTCAAGACTGATTTAGACTGCTAGTGCTATGAGGATGTATGATAAGGCCCAGCTGCCGCGAAAAGCGGCCGTCCTTGGGAGTAGTTGTGAAGTTTGTACACGTGTGACTGCGTGTAGGCTTACATCTTACACACTTCCTAGTGCTATTAATATACACCTGTCACCACAAGGTTCATTAGGAGACTGAATTTTCCAAACAATGTCAGGACTCGCACTGACTTTCGCTCGCATTAGCAGTGTGTGACAGTGAAGTTCTTTAGTTCTTTCTGTTCCTCTTCGCTACGAGTTTGGAGTCCACCCAATCTGCAAGGAAATTATTTGTACCGCAGGTTCTTTCCTCGGAAGGGAAGGCGATCGGAGCTTGAAGATAGTAACTCGCTTCCATCTGGTGTCGAGGTTGAGAATGCAATAAGTTGTATCTCTCTACCTCCCACACGCCTTCATCTCTTTTAGCCTACGTAGAATACAGGAATAGGTCTGTCTTTTCTTGAGATATCTAGATTTGCTGGCTTGGAAATGATGACACCAAATTCAATCATAAATGGGATTGCGCGTGGGTGAATATGCCATATGCACAAATATATTTGCCCTAATTGTTACCAGCTAAACAAACAATAGGCATTCGTTTATAGGATACAAAACCATAAATTGCATCAGTTCACGCAGTGTAAAAAACTGTCAGTGTAACCAGATGCTATCAGCCAAACAAGTAATGTGTTACATTTACGTATGAGGTACCTGGTTCGACTCTGTGCTACTCTGCGAACGCAGTTTGTTTGGATGGTAGTGAAGACGGAGACCGGGATCTGAGACATGGTGGAATGTTGTATAGTTCAGACATGAGAAACGGAGAAAAGTCTGCACTTCATCCAGCAGATTTTGAATGAAAAAGGCCTGCGTCCTAACAGGGCCCACAACCGTGCGTGGATGAACACGGTGCTGAGCTTCCATCTGGTCGACGTGTTTTCTTTGGAAGGGGCGGAGGCTGACAAAAAAAAAAAAGTAATATGAGTCGCTGTGGACGAGGTATGCACCCAAAATCCTTACGTGCTCAAATCGTACAAGTAGAAACAGCAACTGCAGACTGTGTGGTGACAATTGCCCGAAGTCATCGTAAGCGTCCGGACCTCCAGTTGACAACGCATACTTTAGTGGGTATTAGTGTGAAACATGGCAGGCATTCTTCCGTTCTGAGTACACATGTTGTCGAAATGTGTTTTCTGGTATCTCACATGCCTTATTGGTCTAATCATTATCTGTTCCTGATAGGAACATATTTTTGAGAGGCCTAGTACTCTGAGGACTGCCTTCGCTCGTTCGATCACTGGGATCTTGGGTTCGAATCTCTCTCAAGGTATGGATGTTTGTCTGCGTTTATTCTATATTTGTGTTGTTCTGTGTAGTTGGCGGCCTTGCGACGGGCTGATTCCCCGTCCAAGGAGTCCTGCCGGCTGTCTTACGATTAAGAAACAAGTGAAACAAAGCGTTTCACGGATACCATAAGTACCAAGTATGAGCAACAGACGAAAGGGAGGGAGTACTTTGCAGATATTACACTGCACACAATCGTAAACAAATTTCCGGATGTTTCTTTACGTAGGGTATTGGAAATAGAATTGTTTAAATCAAAAGTTGTGGAACTCAGTGAGACATATGAGGGAAGTCACAAATTAAAATATATTTTATTATAACTTTAAAAAAAATAATGACACATTAGTCCGATATATCTTACTTTTCGATGCAGCAGCTCTGCTTTTCATTATGTTTTGTCCATCAGCTCACAGATTCTTTTATTTCATCAGAATAACATTATAGATTTGCTCTTAAGCCATTCCTGCACAGCTTCTTCTATAATAATATTCGTTTCAAATGAAATTTCATCAGTGCTGAAACCTCAGCCCTAGAATTCGTTGATCGAACCACTCTTTACCCTCAACACACGTTACATTCGATTTCCACCAGCTCTCGCCCGCTCTCGTTGGGTCTTTCCATTCATCTGCCCTGCATTCACAGACCCTAAACGCTCCTCTGGGTCACATGATTACTGTTTCAGCCTACTTTAACCTAATTCTTCCGTAAATGTAACTAATTTTCGCAATTTCTGATCACAGATCATTCATTGTTCTTCTTTGGTGTACTACATTAATGAAGCAGCCATGTTAAAAATGTCACAGATTTTGGACTGTCACCATTCACATAAAAATGCTGAACGAGTTTCCATGAAATTTTGTGTGGGTATTTTCCTTAAACTTTGTCAAGAAATGATAGGCATGCTGAGAGATATCAGGCATTATTTGACTTTTCCTTGTAAACACAGAATGAACCTAGACCAGAAGGGCCAATATGTCTAATCGAGATATTTCATTCGTAACACGAAAGGGGTTAAAGTAAGCCGCAGTCTTCCACATTCCTCATAATTCGTCAATTCAAGTCGTCCTCCCATTTTGCTATACAACTGATGCAGCTGAGAAAGCGTCTTTGCAGGCACACGTAAGGTTTCCACACAGTGCACAGTCTGCTCCAATAATGTGTCGGGGGCGAGACCACGCCCTCCGAGTCAACGACCTGTGACAAAATTCCTTCGACTATCGCGATCTTACATGTGAAAACCGTACCAATGATGTGGGCCGCTCCGCCCTGGGCTGAATAGCGTCAAGTTCCCCTAAATCGCACATAAATTGATACGCGTGTAACTAGACAATTCTGTAGGTACGTGTTTAAAAAATCACTTGAAATAAACTACTGCAAATAGAGTAATTTCATAAAAGAACGCCGGTAATTCGGTAAAATTTAAATTGCTTATTTATCGAAGGCGATAAGACAGACCAACGGAATATATTGTGACTGAAAAGTAATAGTTTTTTTTTCTTATTGAACTATTTCTATGTGAGTTTCGTTTGTAGTTCATCGTACGTCTAATTGTTACCCTGTGCGAATTATTTTAAACTACTGCAGTGACGGTGGAGGGAGAAATAGAAAGAAATCTAATGAACTGGGATTGGGTGAACTGGGCGGCCACAAATAAGTCTTCTTCTTCTTATACGTCTATCCACAAACTTATTCAGAAACCTGACATTTCTTGATGGTCTCAGTATTATCGAAAAGTATTGATCCGCTCTCGTTCTGAAAGACAATGTTAGGACGTACAAAATCGTAACTTTCTAGCATACACAAACAGGCCTTCACATTATAGCTCATTGTATCTATGAACAAGATATGTTGAATGGCACATGGTAACAGGCGAGCTAGAGATGCAGTAAGCCATACTACAAACAATATAAAGAAAACACACATACACACTAAAAAATCTTACAATGTGATTGTTGTTTTACCTTATCATATTTAATGAGTTATTAACCTACATATCCCATATTCTTTAATGAAGACAATTTTATTGTAATAGTATGGCGGGTTAATAAACTGGACTATAGTTTCTTTACTGTACCAGACTAAAACTTTAGTTGTATCCAACAACTGAATCAAAGTCTGAATTTACGAGTCTTCACAATAATTTAAAATAAACAGATGCCTTTATAATTTGTCGTAGTGTAATATTTATTTGTGTTTTAGTAATATTCCTTATTTACGTTTACGAAAATTCCAACCTTAATTTGAAATTATCCCAATAGTCCCTAATTTGGTTTTAATAATACAAAAAGTATGTGATTGCATGCAGGTATACTTTGAATGGTGACTTACTCTTACAATGCTGTCACATGTACGAGCGTGACTATAGATCGGGTTTTAGATTGATAATTGGATTTGTTGGAGTCTTTGATACAGCGCGTGACTACACTTTAAAATTCACTATCACATACACACACTAATGTAAACAGTCACGTCTTCACTAGTAGTTGCTTGGTAGCCGTTTCTAATGACGGACGTTTCCCTTCCTCTGTGTTCCCGAATTATCTCCGGCCTCGGCTACCAGTTTCTCACAGTAAGAAGCTCACAACCACTGAACCCCAACAGTCCTCTAACTCTCTCACTCACCAACCAACTAAACTAAACTAACTGTCCTGCTCATAACATCTCGGTAAGAACCGCACAGAAAACACCGTTCTTCTGTTGCTATTTGCGGTCCGTTACCTGGTAACGGCCGTTATCTAGTTGTTTGTTTCGCAGTTGTTGCCTACAAACGGGTCTATATGTCACATGCCACCGCCATTTCTAATCTTCAGAGGGCTTTGCTTTTAACGTCTATGACCGGCCTCGCCTTCTTTCGTTGTGGCTCATTTTTTACAGTGATTAGCCTGATAAGTTGCGATCCGGTCCAGTTGAACCACCATTATCATCTTTTCCCGAGGGCTGTGCTTTGGACGTCTCTTCTTTCGTTTCGGAGGGTCCGACACATCCACAATGTCCAGTCACTCACTTTCCTCAACTCAATGGAAATCCTGACAGCTCGCTTCACGACCTCCAACTTGTGAGTTTGTCTGAGGGCCTCACATAATGTCTTTTGGCTTCCCACACGTAGCTCTTGTTTCAGGTCTCGGTCCGTTATGTCATTGTTGAACTTCAGCTGACTCCGTCATCTCTTCTCGAACGTTCGTCGTGTAGCGGCCCCTCGTAGAAGACAGTCCTTGGTCCGCTTTTTCCGTCTTATTTTTTCTCGACTGTCGGTCCTTTATGACCCGAGTCCCTTACGCCGCGCCGTTCCTGCACGGCGGGTCATCCGGCTGCGGACGGCGGCTAACTTCCGGGATCCACCATCGCCCTCGGTCGGTTTCTTCGGCTGTAGGCGGCGCCCTACGACTAGATGCCGGTCCCCGTATCAGTTCTCAAGTGCTCCGAAAGTTTCCACCTGGGGCTCTTCGTTAGGAAATTCACGTTGCGCCTCTACCTTCGCCGTTACCACTGGGTTTGCTCCTTCCTCTCCAGGTAGGCCTCCGTCTTCTCTAGACAGGCCTCCGTCGCTTCTTGGTTGGCCTTCGTCTCAATTCGCCAGGCCTTTATTTCTTCTATGTCAGTCTTAATTTCCTGGCCGGTCTCTGTCCTGGCCTCCGTCTTCTCTAGACAGGCTCGCGTCGCTTCTTGGCCGGCCGTCGTCTCTTTTCGTCAGTCCCTCAATTCTTATAGCCCGGCATCGAGCCGTTCTTGACTGGCCTCTTTCTTTTCCTGAAAGGAATCCATTTTGGCCAACATCAGTTCCATCATTCGCTTCATTTTTGTAGGTTGCCAATGCAACCAACCTGTGCATTCTTCAATCCAATCCAATACAATTTCTGACGTCAGTTATAACGTTATTATGGAGTGTGACTACAAACGGATTTTCGATTGATGATCGGATTTATTGGACCCTTTGATACAGCCCTTGTCTTACACTTTGCAGTTCACTGTTACATACAGTCACGTCTTCATTAGCTCGGTAGCGGCTTCCAACGGCGGACGTTCTTCTTCTGGGTTTCCGAACTATCCCCGGCCTCAGCTGCCAGCTTCTCACAGCAACAGCTCAACGACTGAACCTTAGTAGTCCTCTAACTCATTCACTCACCAACCAAGTCAACTCAACTAACTGTCTTGCTTGCATAAGGGGTGGGCCTTCTCGGCCCTTGCACCGCGACCTACAGTGATCTATTATGCCTACACTGTCCTGCTTATAACGTCTCGGAACGGACCATGCAGAAAACACAGTTCCTCTATTGTTTACTGACCGTTGCCTAGTAACGGCCGTTATATAGTTTGTTTCGCAGTCGTTGCCTAGCTGCCTCATATTCAGGAGATATTCGGTGCCAGTGCTCAATAAATCACTGAAAAATATCTTCATCAGTCGCTCCATTCTCCCTATTCCTATCCACTTACATCATTTCATCTTAACTAGATGCTAAATAACTTCCACAGTTGGTAAAGAAGGGAGGCCGATCACAGTGGCCGCGTGGTCTGAGGCATGAAATATCTTCGTCCACTTAAACGCTGGGATCGTGGGTTCGTATCCCACTCAAGTTATGGATATCTGTCTGCGTTTATCCTGTGTTTGTGTTGTTCTCTGTGTGGGTAGCGGCCTTGCGACGCGCTGATCCCCCGTTCAGGGCTTCCAACCGATTGTCTAAGGTTAAGAAACTGAAGTGAAACAAAGCGTTTCAGGGATACCCTATGCTCCAAGTGGCAACAATAGGAATAGATAGGCAGATAGACAGATAGCTAGATAGATAGATATAGAAGGGCGTGGAACTTGGTCTCTCAGCTGAAGGAAGAGCCGAAAATAAGGATATTTGGACCTAAGCAGGAGGAAGTGGCAGGAGCTAGAAAGAATTCTACAATCATGAGCTTCATAATTTGTAAGACTAAATATTATTGTGGTGGTAAAATCAAGTAGCAAGATTTCGGCGGGACATGAAGAAATGAGATGTGAATAGTTTACATTTTAGTCACAAAATGTGAAAGACACAAAGTATTCCGGAGACTTAGAAATATATAAAAGGATAAGGCGTAGCAAAATTGATCTCAGACACTGTAGGCTTGTTTGGATTCAACTGGCATGCGATGTAATGCGATGAAAGCTCTTTTGATCACGGTAATGCACATTCAGGTTCCATAAGAGCAGGAAATTTGTTGAGCAGCTGAGCGAATGCCATTTTCCGAAGGTAGATCATACACCATTTAGCTTGTGCCAATATTTGTTAATTATTCGTATATTACGACCCATGAAGCTCGAATGGTCTATGACCATACATACATTGGACACCACAGCCTAAGTTTTGAGTATATGTCATCTAATTGGCGATTATCGATTATTAACATCAATTATTCAACTGTGACGGTAATAATATATCCTAATTGACACAAAGTTGTACTGACTGACGTAAATGAGATATTTTATCTAATTTTAACCCTCCTGCTTCTTACTTTTTGTAAACATCTCTGTGATTATTTTTTGTTGATAAAATTGTTTGCTTGTTTAGCACAAGAACATTTTTGAGATCAAGGAACTGGATAACTTGAGATTACGAATTGCATAATGAGGCAATTCGTGATATATACAGGTCGCCTAGCAATGTTGGAGTGTGAAATCTAGGAGTATGAATAAATAGCTCGTGTGGAGGAAGACACTAATTTTGATGGGGAAACTGAATGACATGAGACAGAAATAAATTGTGAGAATTGGCGTTGGAAATACGAGATATATTCGGAAAGTGAAGATAAAAATCCAGCAAGAATGCAAGGATAGCGGTGAACAGTCACGGCAACGTGTGCTCGCAGTGTGTTTAAAATGGCCGTGTTGATTCAAAATCTCGCCAAATGTGAGGTTCGTGCAATAATTCGATTTATTCACGCAAAAGGCGAAACTGTTGCTGAAATTCATCGCCAACTTGCTTTACGGCGAAGATGTTATGAACAGGCAAAACGTGGCAAAATTATGTCGTGAATTTGAAGCGAGAAGAAGTGATGTTCATGATGAAATAAGGAGTGAAAGGCCAACCGTTGTCATTGATGAAATCATTCAAAAAATTGTTGAAAACATTCGTGCTGACAGACGTTTAAACATCGATTATCTTCATCAACAATGTCCAGAAGTGTCAAGAACTGTTCTCCATGTCTTAGAGAGCAGGCGGGTCATTTCTACGACGCTGGAATAAACAAAAAGACGTTCCCAAGCTCACTAAGTGCATTGCGATCCATGGCGACTCTGTTGGAAACTAAATAAAGGTGTGTTGTAAAAGTGCTACAAGTGGATGCCCCCTAAAATTGCTTCATATTTTTTTTCTGGACTTTGTATCGTTACTTTCCGGATATCCTTTGTAACTGGCTCAGGATTGTGTTCAGTGGAATTTTTACGTATTAGTGGTGTTGAACCTTCGGGTTACGCTACCCAAGTTTGTTTATAAAAGATCACAGCTAAATGGATTGAAAACAGTCATGATTTTCAGAATTTCCCGAGTTCCTTCAGTTATACATATAAACCATTTCTTAGGATGCGCGTTGTTATCAAGCCGGTTGAAGTAGAACTCTTTCCCGAACGTAGCTGATGATTGTGCATTATCTGCAGTGGAATTCTTGGAATGCTCAACACTTGCCGTTCATGTCATCTGCCTGTCTCATTCGATGCTGTTATCACCGCCACTTAAACTCGTTTATATACACAGGGGAGTGGGCCATGGCAAATTTCCCGAATTCGGGGGGGGGGATTAAGACGGTGATTAGGACGATGGAAGGTGGTGAGAAATACACACGAACATAAAAGTGGAATTCGAATCCTTTACCCCAGCATTCACTTGGTGTTTTAAACAGCACAGTTACTTCGTTAAACATATGATCTGAAGTAAAGGGGGCTGTGTGATATTCTTGACGTTACTAGCGTCGGATTGTAGGATGACTGATCAGTAATGAATTTGAAGGAGGTGGTCTTAGCCTAATTGTACTTTCCCGGCATTCGCCTGGAGGTGCTGAGGAATACCACGAAAAACATCGCCTCAGGACAGCTGTGTACTGAATACAAGTGTATACCGTTACCTGTATACCAGCCTGTTCGGTGATCTGAAATCGAGAGCAAGGAAGTTGTTGGCGATGTAGCTGATAAGCGAGGAGAGAAATCTTTAGTCTACAACTGGATTAAGGGCACTATAGAGAAACGAGATATACAGGCTTAATTCGTGCCGTCTGTATTATCTGTATTGCTTTTATCTCGGTACTTTGGCTGTAGAAGTGGGCAGTATCTATGTTACGTTTGATACTAGAGGAAAATAGATGCAAACGATAGGCACGTGTAACAATAGGCGTGTTGTAGTGTAGATCAAGTTTCAGTAGTTTTTACAAAAACTGCGTAAACCTTGCTGTTAATCTATGTTGTTGATCAAGGTTAATCCATTGAATAAGATAATTTATTTAATTATCCTCTGAAATGTATTTTTCCATATATAAATAATAAATACCCCACATAGGATTGAAGTCATTGGATTTTTTTTAATTTACCTAATCCCTCCAGCCGCACTATGGCACTGGGGTCGACTCAGCCCCTAACAGAAATGAGTACCAGGAATATTCTTGGGGGCAAAGGGCGGCCGGCGCGTAAGGCTGACAACCTCACTGCCATCTGTGAGCCGATTGTCTAGAAAATGTGGCAGGCTCAACGTCTCACAATCCTATAGGCCTCCACGGCCTGTTACAGGGATAGCTTTACATTTTACCTTTACCCACATAGAATTTCTCATTTCTCCTGACCGCAACTAACGAAGTACAAAAACATGACTACATTGCAGAGTTCTATACCTGTAGAGAACAAACAAAATTATAGTTTTACTTATTTAAGAGGTCAAGAACACCGTTAAATATTTTAAAAAATTGAAGATGTTCCAAATAAAAGTTGTAGGTCTCAGCGATATCTGCATTTTGTACCATGTGCCTTCAAATTTTCACACGCGGTCTGACATTATGCTTTTACTTAGCGCACGAAATGAGTATGAATGACCATTATGCTTCCGTTTGCCTTGAATTGGGCATTTAATTTAATCTTAATTCCTGTCTTGATGAGAAGATTAATTGTAAAATACACTTGCTGCGGCCGCAGACTGGTCCTTCAGAAGTTATGAAGGCGACTGGAAGTGTCACGCTTGGAGGTCCGGGTCCAGTCACGAACTTGCAGCCACAGTGTGCGGACTCGGCGGATGACCGGATGCCACTGTCTTACTCTCCTTCTTTCTCTATATTTATTTATATTTTCTATTTGCTTCTGATTTCTCTGTTTCTTTTGATTCATCCGCTCTTTGTTTCTTCCTTTCCATATTCCATTTTTTTTGGTCTCCAATAAGATGGTTACGAAACAAAAAGGGATCACGGACCTTATTCTGTGAATGCTTTTATTTGTATATAAGACAGACTAGAGGTTATAAAAATTATTAAATAAGTGTCTGAGATATGTACGATATCCATTGGCAGGTCTATGCAATTCCAAAATATAAAAATTATCACATAACTTCAAAGCTTCGCATCGTCACAGTGTTTGTAATTTTCAGTATTCCCAAACATGTTGCATACAAACTTGGATAGTTAATTTACGACCCCTCTTTGCACTGAACTTTTTATACCTACGCCCATCCGCAGTGATTCTTCAGACATAACTGAGTCCAACTAGTAAATAGTATCGCCATTTTTTATCTTACACTGAACAATCTTAATGTGCTACACTCCCTACAACATATTCTTAATTTTTCAAGATAAAACCGCCCAAGCAAAATAGCACACCCCAATTGGCAGCAACAACGCAAAAACACTTATGTCTCCGAGATATCAGCGTATTCAAAACAAACACACAAGTGACCACTGGCAACAAGGCACACCCACGTGATTATAAAAATAAAAAAGGATGTTTAAAAAAATTAACTTACTTTCCATTCCCCTCTACCAAATCCTACCAAACAAACACCCGTATACATTAAACAAAACAACTTTAACAACAATTAGTATACAATCAGTACTTTAGGAATTGTGCTAATTATTGATAAATATTTTAATACATTTAAACATTGTAACCTGTACATATATATTTATATGTACTGTATTGTATTTTGCATGGTAAGACCAGTAGCAACGGATCCACTGCGCAAGCAGTTCAGTAACGAGCAGGGACTCGTATTGCTTTTTATGACGTGCCTGTTGATGCTCTAAACAACCGAAACATGTAGCATAGTGACATTTCAATAAACATCGCTTATTGAGAAATAAAATTTTGTGATCGGATATACCACATACTAGTGATACACAATAGGATGTCCAACATACGAGTGAAAACGTTTCACGAAGATCTACCAGCATACATTTCTCGGTCATCTTGTCAAACAATTAATTCGAGCCCACAATTAAAGAGTTAATGACCATGCCACACTTGCACACTCAAAATAAGAGCGCTCCTGCAATGAAACCCATTACGTGCCGCTAGTATTGCGTCCACCATAGAATTTCGTACATTATCAGTTTTGATATTATTAATAGCATGAAATTAAAGGGTGAAAAGATTGGGTGCCTTTCAGTGGCCTTAGTTTTATGAAATTCGATAAGAGTTGTTAGAGAGTGACAGACAAGTCGTCTAGCACTCGTAACCCTTGATGTGGTGGAACAGATAGGTTTATAGACAGGCGTAGTGGCAAGCTTTTCTATGTTCAGTAATATTCAACAGGCCTCACCATTCCACAGTGGGACGACCCATGGCATGCACTTATTTGCATACTGCTACTGAAATTTTCCCTCAACATCATTCAGTCATTCAGACAGTAATTCACTGCTTCACTCAATTAAGCCAGTCATCACTCAGTCACTAGATCAATGTCATTAAAATTGTCAGTAAATGAAACATTCGGATTTACACAACAGTGAGTATTCATTCGGACTGTGGTCTTCTGAGTTACGAGTAAAAATCTTGAAGACTGGAGGGAGCATGTTCTCCGAAACGATGGTGTCTACCTATAATACAGGTATAACACAGATGACCGCTGTCTGAACCAGCCAATCAATCACTTGGTCACTCGGTCGTCGTCATAGTCAGTTGTTCGTGCAGTCGAGCAATACGTTAGCTCTTCACGCAGTCAGTCAGTCCGAAATACACATAATCAGTCAATCTATGTCTCAGTCAGTAATTAAATCATTCACACGACTATATAAAGAAATAAGTATAGCAATGAATCAGCCAACCACTCAAATTGGCAGTCAGTATGTGAGCCATTCACTTGGTATGTAAGTTCCACTCAGTGAGGACCAAAAAATGAGGCAGGAATAGGAATGCATTCAGCAAGTATGAAAACGTTTTATTCTTGTAAAACATAATTAACACAGTGACTTTAACAACGCTAATTCAGTAGTGTACAAAATATAACACTTATACATAACAAATAATTAAGTAACATCCGAAATTAACAAAGAGTTTGTAAAAAGACGCCAATAATATACACAGGGGCAATATGCAGCTCAGAGTCTCTATTGATAATCAGTTTCTATATTATGCAGGTAAAGGCACAGAGAAGGAAGACCAGGGTAATATCTCGCTCACTAGTTGCTTCTAAATACGACCTTGACAGGCCAAGACGAGTACCTAAAATTCCGTTTGAGTCTGAAAAGTATTTCTAATGACTGACTGTTACACTTTTTTTTCCTTGGCACTACAGCCCCAGCGGGCCTAGGCCTACCTCCATGAACTCCGTTCACTTCGGTTTTTATAGCTCTTACACATACGGTAGGACTCCTTGGGCGAGTGATCAGCTCGTCGCAAGGCCTCTGCCTATAGACAGACTGTTACACTTCCTGTAATCTATTGTTCTTCACACCATCTGCACTTTCTCCAAAACCAACCTATAATGTGCATGCAGTTTAATTCTGTGGGACATTATTTTTTAAATATTATTCTGCTTCATCTGCTACCTGCAATTCAAATACACTGTTCAAATGTCTTTGGTCACATCATACAGAAATATTTTTATTACAAAATATTTTGTTGAAAAGAATAAATAGCTTTCATTTTATGTCACGTATTTGACAACACGGGAAATTGATGGTATAAATTCAGATTATAGCAAAATGAACTAGAAAATCAAAAGCATAGCACAAACTTTATGAGATCACATATGTATGATATTCCTATATTTTATATTTCTCCTCACAAGAAGTTGTGTGTCGTCTGAAATCTAAATATTTAATGTATTTATGTCGGTTTCAGTACTTCTACTATGATATTACAAATATTTTAGGGAGGTCTTAATAGTCCAGAAATTAAATGTGTTTCTCTTGATTATAACACCTAGTCCATAATATTGACCATAGAGATGTGAAATTGGGTCATATTATTTGCGTAATATTTCTTATTGAAATTTTCCCGTTTTTCTGTCTCTGTGGGAAAATGGTGTTATAATACTTTATAACAAATTACGATCACCTTTCCCACGTGCCTTCCTTATGAAATATCATACGACATATCACTTATCACTATATTTCGTATGACATACGATAACCGAAAAAAAGAGAAGAGAGGTTTGCGCTGTAGAATGTATATATATTGTTACGAACATTTCCTTTTACAGTCTGGTTCTGTCACATGCGGAACTGATCAAAACGGGGATTACTTTCATTTCTTAACCTTCTTGTGATGTCTTGGACTTTTATAAGTCTACTACATTCAAAACAATATTAAGTAAAATACATTATCTCAAAAGTATTTGGATTTCGAAAATAATTTTTTCCCAGTTTCACAACCCATTTTAGCACATAAGCACATAAGCTTTCTATGATGTCAGTGCGGCACTACTCAAAACCATTAAATCTGCACAGAAAATACCGAAGCCATCAATATTTACATAAGTGGTGAAAACATAAAGACGACTTTTAAAATATCATTTCAGTCATTTCTGATAATACGCCTGAAAAGTCAGTCACAAAACGTCGCGACACAGCGGTTAGACCTCCCAATTTTTACTTTGTAAGTCCCAGGTTCTGTCTACAGCACTTGGCTAGTCTATCACTACCTCGAAATGAATGCTAGGATAGAGACCGAAAATAAGACATGCCTGCTACGTTTGAAGCCCTTTTTGTTTCCCATATTTCGATGCTGAAGCACAAAGACTGTCTAAGTAAACTAAGAATAGATTAATAAATATATTTCTCTCATCAGCCTGGCTGTTTATGCGGGACACATTATTTTAATTTTGTTACTACATTTTGTTACTGCGCAGTAAGTTGTATAAACTGCCGGAGTCTCTCAGCTTCGGTCCGTACAGGCGAGAAACTCAGGTTGGGCGCATCATTATATTCTTTGTTTAAATGATTTAAGATAACCTTTGTGTTGTAAAGATTCCTCATAATCAACAACTCCTATTAATGACATATCTATACGTCCATGGAGAAGCAGAGTATCCATATTTTAGTTAGAACTGTCCACTGCAGCTAACTCTACATTGCCTAGTCCTTAACAAATTTAGTCCGAAGAACTGTGATGGACGTTGACCTGTTTGAGATACTATTCTAGAGCCTGGACCGACTGAGAAAAGCCACATACTAATTCGAGGCAGCTGTTCCCTATCCTGGACCTTTAAGATTCGAGTCAATAGTGTGCCTCTTCGCTCGGTAGTGTTCGTAGCGGAATATGTTTTCGAGATAACAAGGAAGTAGCCGCAACCTAACAGTCAAATACTTAAATACGGTTCTGCCAAGAAATTTTGCAACTAGTGGTTCAGAAACGTTGATGAGACTCGCTTTGTGTACCCGCATAAGACCGACTTCCATTAAGTAGCGACAGTCTTTCCGAATGATTTGGCGTAGCGGTAACTTATAGATTTACATTCGAAATATACTTGTTTCGAATCTCGACTGGGACACAGACTAACCTCAGAGATTATTCATAAGAATCCTCAGTCCTTATGGGAAAATTCTGGAATAGCACCTCGATTAGGCCACAAGGGCTCACTTCCAAATCCTTTCCAAAATATGCTTCATCTATCATCCCACCGTCCGATGCTATATAATGTAGTTACTTAAGAGTAGTTGAATAACCGACACAAGACGAAGTTCCTGGGATCAGTTATCGTAATTCTGTTTCCTGAATTCATAATAATTATTGCAAATTTAACTTTCTTCACACTTAAACATACAAATTTTGCTACTGCTTTTCTTAGTGCACTTAGCCACAGAAATACGAATTTAGGCACAATATTAACGTTTAAGCTTCTGTACTTCAGAATTACACACTCGTTTCGATTTATTTTTAATATTTTCGCGTCCCTATGGACTGCGAACTTTCAGTCGCAAATTAGCGGTGAGATGTAGTCACAGTAGAGTGTAATTATGGTTAGAGAATCATCAGCCACAGCTGATTTTCTGTTTGAGCATTGTGATGTCGTCTCGAAGGGATCGAAGAAGTTCGGTGTTTTCACGTTCCTCCGTAAGACAGATGATCCTGGACTTCGCGGACTTATCTCCCGTGTAGTTCGGATGAAAGACTTCGGAGTTTGGATCGAACAAAGCGTTTCTGTCCACAAAAGCTATGGGTATGGGTGTGGGTGTGGACGTGTGACGTTCCTCAGGCTCCAGATGATTCGTTGTGGAAGACTTAGATGTCTGGTATGGAGGAATGACAAGATCCCCAACGTGGGATGGTGTGAGAGGATTCTCACTCTTGTGACGTGCCTGTGTAACAGCCTCAGTGGCATGAGAGGAAGTCACATGACCTGGTATAACGGAAGGCTCAATCATGTAAATGGGATGCAAATTCTTGTCGTGTGACGTTGGGGGTTCAGAGTCAAGATTAAGTGATTTTTGGAGCTCAGTATGTTGATGCACTGGATGGGAAAGGTGGCTTAGGTAATGTGATTTTGTAGTGTTAATTTGATATGATGCCTGATTTTCAACCTGAATTTTAGATTGATTGTCAGGTTGCAGCTCCTGGAATGGTGGATATGAAGGTTGATTTACAAAGTAGGGTTTTATGGAGCTATAATGAGACTTTATGTGTTTTTCAGATTCATGATTAGAGACAGCTTCAGGCTGAAGCATGTGGTATGATGAAATATAAGGTACACTCTCTTGGGATTGTGGCTTCTTGAGATTAGGGTCAAACTCTGTTGATTCTGAAGACTTTACTTTGTGATTTGATAACATAGGATGCTCGATTGTATTGCGTGATTCTATAGGAAACAGGTTCGTATGGAGTGATAAAGTGTGACTATCCAATCCAAGAGGAATTTGAGGCTTAATATTAATAGTAGATTCATGTGATGAAATGGATGATATCACTGCTGACTTGTGGGAAGCAGACTCAAGATCTGATTTTATGTGAGGTTCTGCCTCGTGGTGTAAAGAGACGGAAATGCCATTTAGGTCTTGTAATGGTATAGAAGGCACGGGTTTATGGTGTAATGGTTTTTTAAGCTCAGTCTCAAGTAAGGATGGTAAGTAAGTTTCTGCCTCATTGTGCAGAGGAATTTGAGGTTCATTTACATGACGTTGCGCGGGAGTCACAGATGAATGATGAGGTTGCTCTTGAAGGTTAACCTGGAGTTGTGAAGATATATGAGCCTGAGATTTATGGTGTAGTGGAACAGAAAGTCCATTTAACTGTTGTGACGTTGCGGAAGGTACAGACTTAGAGTGTGCTTGTCTTTTAGGATCATACTGAAGATGTGACAGTACGTGGGACTCTCCCTCATGGTGAAATGAAGCGGATTGTCCACTTACGAGAGGAAAGTTATTGTGATGTGAAGTTTTCTGAAGCGAAGTGTCGTGTTGTAATTGTGTACGAGGCTCTAGCCCATCGCTTATGGGTTCATGTATGTCTGTTAACGTCACTGCATTCACAGCATTCAAGTCTGATGGCGTCGGAGGATTAGCTTCAATGTGTGGGTACTCTACATCTTGTGAAGTCAGAGGAGATTTAATTTCTTTGTTTGACGGCACAGGAGACCTATCCGTATGTTGAGGCACGGAAGTCTGAATTTCATAGTATGATGGAGAAGAAATTTTAGCTTCTTCACGTTGCAAAGAAGCCTCATGGTTAGGTTCTAATTCTTCGGCTACTTTCTGTAGTTTTATTCGTGAATTAGCATGTTTTTGTTGTGACTTCGATTCAAGTTTATGATGGTATAAAGTTTTCTGTTTTTTATCCTTGTCTTGTGACTGTGAATTTGTGTCAGTGCCATTGACTAAATATGACTGACCATGAAGATGATCGAGTAAGTGCGCCTTCATCTCATGCGATGAATGTACCAAATAAGAATCGAACTCCTGATGCGGCTGAACCTCATGAGAAAAAGAAGGCCCAGGTGGGGCAAAATGAGACTCCGTGTCATGAGTTTTTGACGATTTACGAAACTCCGTGTGTTGGTGTGAATGAGGTTCTCTCCGTTCATTTGATATTCTGATGTATTCATGTTCAAGAAATTGTGTTTTGGGAGAAGATTCATTTTCATGATTTTTTCCCGATGTATATGGGTGATGCTGCACTTGTGCCGTTGTGGAACCAGGCTCGAGTGAGTTATCTGGTAGATATACATGATGTCTGATGTCATGGTAGAGTGAAAATGACTGAGGTTTTATCTCTTGATGTGCTGAGGCTGAGGGAGATATATGATTTGTACCTGATGCATAAGAATGAGACTTTATTTCTCGGTGTTCTGGTAGAGAATGAGGCTCGAGGTGGAAATGTTGACGATGTAAGTCAAGTTCAATATCATTACGTAGCGAATAAGAACGACGTTCTTCGCGTCCATACACTGATGCTGATTCAAGCTCTTCCTTTCGTTCTGGAAGATGTGGATGAGACTCTTGGTGGTATTCTGGTGTCGAATGCGGTTCGTATTTCTTACCTGATAGACGTAAATCAGACTGTAGATCGTGTGATGTAGAATATGACTTATGTTTCTGGTCGAGTCCATGTGAGTGAGGCTGAAGTGCATGTGAATGCGTTGGATTGGTTTGGAAGTCTTGCTGGTGGTTCGCTAAATGTGATCTAAGCCTGGAATCATGCGAGCGAGGCTCTAAATCGAAGTGAGACCTCTGAGAAGGAAATGCCTGAGGTTCGACACCATATGCATTTACTTCATGGTACGAAGTAGCCGACAGTGGCTCACCTGCTTCTATGGGTTGAGAGTTATCCCTTAGTAGTGTTTCCCAGTGCGGTGAGTACAGATTTTCACTGTATCGGACAGATTCCTCATCGTCTCCTGTTTGGCTTTGTGATGTTAGAGCTGGTTCTGGTACTGTGACCTCAAACCCTCCTTTGTCCAACAACTCTGAAACATGTGGTATAGATGTCGCATGGCTACCACTCAGAATTAATGGTGATACAGTTTTCTCATTATTTAATGTATTTATATACTTCTGTAGTGGCATTATATTTTCATATGTAGAACTGTCAATATCGAATGAATGCTGGGGTACCAAAATGCTTGAGGGTGGTATTTCGTAGTATTTTTTATCCAATGGTTTGTAACTTGGCAACGATGGCGTAAGGGGAAACGTAATGGAGTTACCACTTGTGTATGATACACTGCTATCAGGTGGCTCATAATTGCCATTGTAGGGACTATCTTGTGACTGCATTCGATACTCTCTTTTCTCTTGTGCTCCATCAATGCTCAGTTTTGATTGATCCGAAATATTTTCTTCTGGGTATGTGTCGATAATGGAAGTCAAATCAATTATACTTGTGTCACCATTCTTCACCTCAGATTGAATCTTTTCCGCTGAGTCGATATTAGAAGTATGTCTATATATGCTATTCCTTGGAGAATTTTCTCTATTTGTTGGCAGGGAGTATGAGTGATCATCATCTGTGATCTTATAGTTTAGCGGACTACTTTCAATTTCTTTGAAAGAAGAAAAATCAGAATATGCAACTTCATCCTGAAGAGGAATTTTCGCCTCTCCTGTTCCACTGCTCTGTGTATGCATTTCTCCCGTGTTAACATTAGATAAAAGTGGATGATCCATATTATATTCTGAGGTATATTCTGCATTTGGTTGTTCAATCAATACCCTATTTTCAAAATACTCGTCGCCATTCTCTGGCATCGAGTACTCACCGATTTTCTTGTCGAATCTTGATATATCATTATTAACGAGAGACTCGATTTCATCCGTTGGAATCGTTGTTTTTGTTACAATTGTATCTATATTTCGTTCCTTCTCAGTCAGGTCTCTATTATTATTTTCAAAATTCTTTAGCGTGTCCACAGGGCTACGAGTGTTCGCAAGAGGTAAATTTTTCGAGTTTTGAAGCGTTTCGTAATAAGGATCTCCCTCGTTTCTTGTTATAATCCTATCCCCCATCCAGAAAACATTTCCTGTATCTACTTGAGTTGCCTCGTGTGACTCATCGGGAGCTTCAAAACTTCTGTCCTTGTTATACGGGGCATGTTTATAATGCAGATACTTCAACGACAAATCATTATCTGGTCGATACACTTGATATTCGTTATCCCTATATTTCGAGGTTGAGGCTATTGTGTGTTGGAGGCTGTGGTCGACATTAGGAACCTGGTTCAATGCTCCGAACGAACCGATGGTATCTAATACTGCATCTGGATTTAGAATATTTGAGTGTGAAATTCCGTTAAAGGGCAGAATTTTTGTTGTTTTCGCGTTTTCGACTTTAGCAATTTTACTTTTATCTGAAGTAGACGTCGAGGCTTCATTTCTTTCCGTGTATGACAAGGGTGATTTCGAAACTCCTAGCTGGGACACAGATTCAAGATGGTATATTTCTGATGGGGTGGCTGGTTTATTAGTTTCGACTGTGTGAACAGTGTATGTTGTTGGCAAAATTTGGAAGGGCTGGTTATGTACATTTGTAAAACTTTCGTCATTTCTTCCAAGCGATTGAGTATCAATATGTCTGTCATCAGCTACACTGTAAACAACTTCACTGTGACTCGGTAAATAAGGACGTGATTCGATAGCAACTTCAACGCCTCCGTTTGTTTGTGTAGAACTTAAGGAAGGAGGTGGGATAACAAGTGTTTCTTCGCCAGGTAGGGAATTAATACTTTCACTTCCCATCGGCGTATAAATAATATTTCCGGTTTCAGAGAGCACATTGCTATTGCTTGGTTCAGTCTGTTGCAAACCGGAAAGCTGATTAAGATTTGGATTTATAAGAATATAATGACCTGGTAATTTTGGCGTCTGAATTCCTTGGTCAATTGGAAATGAACTTGAAGCACGTGTTATTGGGTTCTGTGGTAGGAGTAAGGATTTTGAAGCAGGAAGTGATAGGTCTAAGTGAAGAATATTTCCAATTCCAGGAATCACGCCGCCAGCCGCAGCACCGGAACCATAATCATTTTCCTTAGAATTTGCGAAGTGTGACACTGATGGAGGTAAACCAGAATTATATGAAGCAGAGAAGGGTCTTGATGTTGGTGTAAACTCAGAACTTCCTGTTCCAAGAAGAAGGGATTCTTTGACTGATTGTATAATGTTTTCATTATCATGAAGTGTGTTGCCTACTGGCGGTATAAGAATGCTTCCAACTCCAGGATATATGCTGCTAATTTCCGGTTCAACAGAATTTACAATTCCTGGCGACAAACCGCCAGCCACTGTCCCAACAATATATCCTGTTGCAGGAACAGAATTATAATTTGCTTGTCCAACGGTGTTTCCATTTTCACTTAACAGACCGTCAGTGGCTGAATTAGCAATGTTTCCGATTCTATTAAAAATAATGCCATTTTCTGGTATAAATTTGTTTCCAATTCCAGGGAACGAACGGCTGTTTTCTGATACAGTAATTTCTGTATTTTGATCTATTGGCACTACACCTGGAGTGTGTCCGATAATTTTGTAAACAGTAGGAATGGGTTCTGATGCAGGCAAAAATATGCCAGATTGAAGTATATTGTCCTTTATAGGCAACAAGTCGCCATGGGCTGGCTCAAAAACGTTTGCAGCGGCAGCTATTAATCCACCTTCAACTGATCGTTCAATATTTTCGTTTCCAAGATGTACACCTGCAGCAACTAGTGCATCAATTTCAGGCAATCCGTCGGTAATAACTGGACCAGCAATATTTCCAGTTCCAGGAAAAGTTCCACCATTTTCAAGCTCAACAGTGTTATATAATACTGAATTGAGTTGTGACGACGGCAGAGAAGGATTCAGATCGAGATCGAGAACATATCCGTTTCCAGGCAACAAGCCATCAACTTCTGGTGCAATATTTCCAGGAAGTACTCCTTCAACAATCTGTCCAACAGTGTCCCCAATCTCAGGAAGTATTCTAACATTAGCCGATCCTTCAGTTTCAAGAATTACTCCGCCTTCAACTGGTAGTTGAATATATCCAGCTCCAGAATGTACATTTGCTGCAACTAGTGCTTCAATCTCAGGCAGTCCGTCGTTAATGACTGGCCCAGCAATGTTTCCATTTGCAGGCAAAATACTGACAATTTCTGACTCTATAATGTTCCCTGTTCCGGGGATCAGACCGAAACTTTTGAGTCGGTCACTGACAGGAGGTATGTGAGTCCCAGTGTCATAGTCTATTGGCAGTGCACCTTGATGGCGTGGAACAGAATTATAAAATATTGGATTGAGTTGTGTCGCAGGCAGAGAGAGATCGATTTCGAGAATATTTCTATTCCAAGGCAACAGGTCACCACCCTCTGTTCCAGTATCTCCAGGAAGTACTTCTTCAACAATATGTTCAACAGGATTCCCAGCCCCAGGAAGCACTCCACTGTCAGTTGATCCTACAGGTCCAGAAATTACTCCACCTTCAGCTGGTCGTAGAATATTTCCGTTTCCAGGATATACACCTACAGCAACTAGTGCATCAATTCCAAGCAATCCGTCGGTAGTTGCTGGATCAGCAGTGTTTCCAATTCCAGGGAAAGTACCACCATTTTCTGGGCCAACAATATCTCCAGTTCCTGGAAGCAGAACGCCATTTTCTGGTCGACCAGTATCAGTAAATATATGAGTCTGAGTGAGTTTGTCTACTGGTAATCCACTTTGGGTTTGTTGAATTGTGTAATGAGATACTGGATTGGGCTCTGTCGCCGGCAAAGAGAGATCAAGTTCGAGAATATCTCCGTTCCCAGACAACAAGTCACCAACTTCTGGTCCAGTATCTCCAGGAAGTACTCCTCCAACAATCTGTTCAACAGAATTCCCAACCCCAGGAAGCATTCCGCTATCAGTTGATCCTAACGGTTCAGAAATTCCTCCACCCTGAGCTGGTCGTTGAATGTTTCCGTTTCCCGAAAATGCACCTACAGCAACTAGTGCGTCAACTTCAAGCAATCCGTCGCTAATGACTGGACCAGGAATGTTTCCAATTCCAGGAAGAGTACCACCATTTTCTGGGCCAACAATATCTCCAGTTCCTGGAAGCAGATCCTCATTTTCTGGTCGACCAGTATCTGTGGATATGTGAGTCCGTATGAGCTGGTCTTCTGATAATACATTTTGGGGTTGCTGAAGAGCGTAATATGCTATTGGATCAGGCTGTGTCGCCGGGAGAGACAGATCAAGTTCGAGAATATTTCCATTTCCAGGCAGCAATCCGTCTTTCATTGTTCTAACATCTCCACGCAGTACTCCACTAACGCTTGGTCCAGCTGTGTTTCCAGTTCCAGGTAGTAATTCGCCAGCATTGTTAAGATTTCTCTGTAGCACCCCTCTATTTGCTACTCCAACAGCTGCAGGCAGTGTTCCACCATCCGCTGAGACATCAATGTTCACAATTCCAGGCAGAAGGCCCTTAAAAGACTGTACAGCTACATCAGACACTTCACTACCAGTGGGATGCCCAATTTTTGTTATGTGCTGATGATACCCAGGTACATGATTCAGTTTCTCTATTGGGTGTGATGTATGTGGAATATTTTCATGGGGCTGTGCAGAGTTCAGATATGGGTAAGACTGGCCTGCATGTGACAGTTCGGAATCGTGTTCAAGTGCTGAGGGAATAGGATACTGGGTACGGGTTTGAGGGCATGGCTCACCTGCCCACAAAGTGTGAAGCACAAGCTCCTTCGGATGATGGTCCGAGATAGTTTCATGGCCCTGTGGTTCCTTCAACTCTGCATTTACATGAAAATCTAGGTGTGTGCTACTTCCGTCGTTGCTGTGTTGTGGTTCTACTGTCTTGGCAAGAGCTTTCATAATCACTGTGAGGTATGAGCCGATCTTGTGCAGAAGGATATTGCGATGGTCACTACCTAGCGGAACCTCGATGCCCAGTTGCGTTTCTCCATCGATCTTGGCTGATTCGTACTTGTTGGCATTACAAGGATCAGGTGAATGCTCTGCGCCGAAACGAAACTTCACGCTAGCGTGGGGCTGCAGACTCTTTCGTAGTATAGAGGATGCCTACACAAAGATTTGACATCATATCAACACTCATAATGAGATATGTTTCTAAACTTTTAGTCCAAATACTATGGGCACTTTGAAGCTAGCAAAAATGTTTCTGAAGCATAGACACAAAATCTACTAACAAAATTTGTGGAAATTCATTGATTAGACCTACAATATTATATTTAAGCATCCTGTTGCACTCCATAGGACACATGATACAAACTCCGTCTTCAGTGCAAACCATATATTATAGAGGAACACTATGTAAGATTTGAGGCTTTCACGGCGGTGACTATGAAGAAAGCAGTCTTCTGGGATTTGGCACCGTGTATATGTGGGGTTAACACCACATATACACGGTGCCAAATCCCAGAAGACTGCTTTCTTCATAGTCACCGCCGTGAAAGCCTCAAATCTTACATAGTGTTCCTCTATAATATATGGTTTGCACTGAAGACGGAGTTTGTATCATGTGTCCTATGGAGTGCAACAGGATGCTTAAATATAATATTGTAGGTCTAATCAATGAATTTCCACAAATTTTGTTAGTAGATTTTGTGTCTATGCTTCAGAAACATTTTTGCTAGCTTCAAAGTGCCCATAGTNGATAATAGTTTTATGCGTGTAAGAAAGATATTTCTTGTTCGTTCTTCTGTCCAAATATCTCGACTAAATTTGGTATTGTGAGCTCTGCATTAGAAGTTGTCAGGCTAGATTAATTTATGTTTGCGTTTGTTCAATTAAATATCTACTTTACGAAGCTAGTGAGAATGTATTAACTCTCTCGACAACAAAAGAAAGTTGTACGAGTAGTAATATAAAGACTGGCATGAGAACACAAAGTAACGTATATAAATCTGATATTAAATAATTTTCGATGTATGTGTACATAATTAAATAAGATGAACAATTGGGGTTATGCATTGTGCTATGTATGATGTTTGTCTGCAACAACAGATCGGTAACTGCAATAAATGAACACCAAAGCCGGCAGTGATGCAATATAACGGAGAATCACATCCGGAGAACAGAGGCACTCCAGTTACGGGTGACATATTCTTGTGAGAGATAAAGAAGTACAGGAGATCAAACATATAGCATTTTGTGGAAATTTATAATATATATATAGTTTCATCTACTTTGAATGTGCAATCAACTTGTAAGGTTAATCACTTCCTTTATATGTCCCTCCTTTAAAAGATCTCAAATATGGCAGGAACTTTGAAAGGGATATATAAAGCTATAAATACATGTTTTCCTCATGGGGTGAGGTTGAGTCCATTTGGTACTGCGGCCACTGTTTCGCGTATTGTACCAGTCCCAGATTATAGGCGGTGATGATGATGATGATGATTATTATTGTGGGGCAATCAGCGGAATGCGAATTGGCAGGGGAAGCCGAAGTACTTGGAGAAAACCTGTCCCAGTGACACTGTGTCCACCACAAATCCCACACGACCTGACGTGGGCTCGAACCCGGGCCACCGCGGTGGGAAGCCGGCGACTAACCGCCTGAGCTATGGCACGGCCCTACACAAAGAAATCTGGCCCAACGACGAGAACTCTACAGACAGGTAAGGTATGTTAGACTTGCATACAGAATCCTGATGCGCTTTCGGCTAGAGGTGTAGTTCGACTTCAGAAATAAAATTTTTCTACTCATGGCAAAGTCTACTACTCTACTAATTTCATGCAAACTCTCATTCCCAGTCGTTGGTTTGAAAATGTCTTCCCTCCCTACTTTGGCATTGAAGTCTCCTAACAAAATTTTCATAGGTTACTTCGGGAATTTATCAAATATATGTTCTAGTTCTTCATAGAACCTGTCCTTTATGTCGTCAATTTTTTCTTCTGTTGGGGCGTGAACATTCGTAACGTATCACACCAGCGACCTTTTAGTGTTATATATGATATCCTGTCACTAACGAACTATACCTTCTTAACTGATGATACGATTCTTTTATGTACGAAAAAACCTGTACCTAATTCATGATTTTCATTCCCCTTGCCATAGAAAAATGTATAGTCTCCTACTGGTGCGATGCCACCTCCATCGCATCTGACCTCCTGTACTCCTGCTAAATCTAACTTATATTTCAAGATTTCTTCCGCCACTGCCCTGAGCGAATCTGCCCTATACATCCTTCTAACATTCCACGTACCGAATCTCATATCCGTTTTCTTTAGCTTAGGTCGTTCGTCCAGAGTATCCGCCCAGGTCCGAGGGTACTTGAGAATTTTCGTAACAAGCTTATTTTTTACGGCGAGGAGTTGTTAGCCCCACGCCCAACCCCCAATCTGGAGGATCACCCCTTGTCGGCCGTCTGCGACTGCTTATTCAATATATTCGCAGCTTCCCTCCATATCTGGAGGGCGTCTCCTCCATCCGCAACCTGAGGACGCGCCATGCCGTGGTGACAAGGGACCCACCTAACATGGAAACTTAGTATCCACGGACTGAAAATCTAGAGACAGTAGCAGAGCGAAGGCAGCACAATTGAATGATATGCGTGAGTTTCCTTTTTTAGTGGGGGGTGGAGTCCAGCTGGGTTCACTCGGCACGGCGGCCACTGATTGGACTATTGTAGTCTGCCCCGGGTGATTATGATGATGGAGAATTTGGTGGAATGAAGAGTGGCAGGGGAAACTGAAGTACTCGGAGAAAACCCGCCCCAGCGCCACTTTGCCCACCACAAATCCCACTTGACCAGCCCCTGGATCGAACCCGGACCGACGCGGTGGAAAGCCAGCGACTAACCGCTTGAGCTATGGCGCGGCCATGTGACTTTCCTTCCATAACACAGAACTTGCAAGCCAATAGCTTGGTTGCTGTTTGCTAATCATTTTGACGTCATGACTGTGCGAGACATACTAACTTCAGTGACTGCGTTCCGTCGAATGATAAAGGGAGCAATTTTTGCATGTTTTAAAATCTACACCTGGTTCGGTCTTTTCATGTAACTTGCTTATTTTTGCATCACTACCAGCTCGGCCGCTGTGTGCTAATCGTTCCTGACTGAGCAAGCAGATCTGTAACTTACATGACACTGTTGCAACGCCGTGTAGATCAGGATACAAACGACGAGTCTGCGCTGTCCCATTTCTGGCTACCTGAGCTGTAGATGCTTTCACTTAAAAGCGAAGGAAGCTTCTAGTCCCATGTCACCAGCAGCGAACAGTTTTACAGTCATCTGTCTGTCTAGTCTTTATATATCTGTGTTCCCATATCGTTACGTGTCTTCGGCAGTAAACACAAGTCAAGGTTTCCGACACTGTTTACATTCCACTCGTGCTCAGTGCATCTGGCCACTGCTGCTACAAATGCTATTACAATGTGTATGAATGGACTCTTCAGACAGCTTTGGCGGTTTACCGCTGATCAGTTGTCTTGGCGCCAACTCCTCGAGACCCACGACCAGTTTTTTTTTTTTAACTGAACACTTGCGGTTATAGACCTTATGTAACAGTCTCTCTCACTAGAGGATGAGTATGTCGTTTACAATTGCTGCTGGTCCTCGCCAGCGCAGTAATTCTCGGATCCGAGTCCCCCGCGATTCATAACCATATTTTGCTGTCTCAGATTTGAGACTCCCCAAACCTGGTGGGCCATGTCCCCATATTTATATCCCCCAGAAACAGGGTGGCCCTGGGGAGTCGGGATAGCGCAGTCGACATAGCAAATGGCTATTGGTTGAACGATCGAGGGGCCGAAGTTCGAATCCGGGTAGGATAGGGCCCCAGACGGGCTCTGGGGCCCACCCAGCCTCCTATCCACCCCGGGAGTAAAGCGGCCGGCGTGTGAAGTTGACCACTCACATCTAACTAGTGCCGAGGTCAAGGAAATGTGGCTCTCTACATCCATTCCCCCATAAGCCTTCATGGCGCAGTGCTTAATTAGGTAAGCATGGGGACAACTTTACCTTGTTACAGGGTGGCCTAGTTATACTCCCAGGCACTGGGTTGCCTTTTCGTCGCCTCCTATGACTCGCAGGGCAACGGTGGAGATTTTCGACCTCTCCTCGAAGTTAAGGGTGAGCTAAAAATCGCTTTAGGCCTGCCGTTAAGGGAGCTATTTTATTGCCCTTTTTCACAGCGACATTCTGTAATGACAGTGAGTAGCCTTTGGGTTCCTTGACATGAACTGTTTTAGATCGGTTAAATAACTACTTACATTAGTTGCTCAAGGAAGGATTGAAATTTAGTTAATAAATTTACTACTTCATCAGACCATAACCCAACTGTCCCAGAATCTCTCGGTACAGGTTCTTAACCCTTTAAACTAGAGTGGTCACTACATGTTCCACTTGCTTAATATCAAAGCAACTCTGCGTTTTGATCACAGAATGTATTTATAAATTTGACATGATATTCAGAATAAAAAACGATTACTTCCTAAAAAAAAGTTCAATCTGATATTCTTTATAACGGAGAAGGAATATGTTTTCTGTGAGACACGAACTCATTTTGTATTATTATTTTGCTTCAGAAGATCAGTACCAGGTTCCACTAAAATTCGTTCAGCTTCAGGCCTGAAGGATGCGAGATCACAATGTGTCTACTGCACGCACTCAAACTTATAAGATTCCTGTATTTCTTATAATTTGATCTTGTGGCCCGGAACACGTCATCCGAGAAAGAAAATATGGCTTCATTCTACTCTTTTAATAAACTTACTAATTATATAATTGATTGCAACTGACATAAGTAATTAATTTTGGGTTAACGGTTTATAAAACTTCAAATAAATAACTTCACTCCAGCAACAGACTGCTCAGAGGGACTTCGAGTCCAAGTTATCTCTTGCGCTTAAACTGTATTCTCATGAAAATCTGAAAAAATATTCTCGTGAGTTTTCGTAGGCTTACCGTGGATACGTCTATCTTAGAAAGTGACACTGCTCAAGTTGGTACAGCGGTAAACTTCAAGTTGCAGCGGTGAGGTACACGGTGGCTATATTGGGTGAGATATTTGTCTGTCTTTCCAGGAAACTGCCTTAACCATTTACCTGCTACACACGAGATATATCGTTTATAGAATACTGACCCTTCTGGTATGATTTATGGAAAAGTTAATTAAAGAAACATGGTTTGTCAGCAATAGAAATTAGGTGTCTATGTTACCACTGAACTGTAGTAACAGAAGAATCTTTATGTAAAATTTAGCACAGAAACGGCTAAAATAGACCACGACTCCTTTCAAATTGTGACATTTTCATGTCCCATGCTATATTAGTCTATTTAGTAATGCTTTGTAGGCTTGCAGGTTTAAATTGTTACTGGATCTTCGAGAACTGAATGTTTTAATATGACCTTGAACATTCTAACACAGTTTCGGATGCAAATCGAGCAGGCGTCTGTCCAATCCAGCCGGCGGATCCTTCACCTTCGCATTTGCTGACGCCGCAACATCGTCATCATTTCTGTAAGGTCCCTGGCTGCACTAAACTGACACTTTAATTACAAACTGTGAGACGTTTCGAAAATAAGCGTGCAGCAATTACAATCATCAACATAAGAAAATTCCAGTTTTTGCACGTGCATCTCATAAACCGCACATAGAGCAAAAATGTGTGTATATATCCAGTTGAGCAGAGTAAGGCCTCCACCCTGCATGTTCATGTACTGTTGTTTCCATATCTGATTCACCAAATAACTAAATATTTGGATTCTAAAGGGTTCTGATGACGGTGTATAATACTCAGAATTACTGGGATTTTGGACTTCGTCCATCGTTCGGTGGAGACGTTGTGTTTCCTTGTTTCTAGAGTACCAGACGATGGACAAAGTCCAAACCCCCAGTAATCCTGAACTAAATATTTGTCCAACTAACGAAGAGTAAATGACCAGTAACTTAGTGATAGTAGAAGACGAAGGTTCAACCTCCGTTGGAAACAATCCTGAACCAGCGCCAGTCTCACCCCCCTCCTCACAACCGAATTTTCCTAATATACAGCTTAATCTTATCCTCTCACATTCTCGATATTTCCAGCGGACACTTTCCACGTAAAGTTGTCCCTGTGCTTAATTAGTTAAGCACTATGTCATGAAGACATATGGGGGAGTGGAGGTATAGCTCCACCACTCTTGACCTCGGCGCTAAATGAAGGTGAATGGTCACTTTCATGCCACTGCCTCTTTGTCCCCGGAGAAAGAGCCCTCGGTACCCATTGGATGGGAGGCTCGGTGGATCCCAGAGCCTGTCTGGACGCTTTGTAGAAGAGAAAAGCTTGCATTGCCGGGAATCGAACCCGGGTCGTCCAGCCAGAAGCCTGTCGCTATGCCGACTGAGCTATTCCAACTACACTTCCAAGAGAATTCCCCGCCAATATTCTGTAAACATTCACTGTCTTCCCCGATTCTAATTGCATGTCAACTCATAGCAGTCTCCTATAATTCAGTATCGTTATAAGTCTTGGTAACTTGTACAAGTAATGAAATTTTTAGTTATATTAAATACATGTTTGTTAATATCTCTTATGAACTAATTATCTGTATAGATCAAGTACAATACACCACTGTAGGTCGCGGTGCAAGGGCCGAGAAGGCCTATCCCTCATACATTCATCTGTATAGATCAATCAGCTCTATAAATAGCCGAATTTATGGAGTGGCCGACTAGATGATTTACTAACTTTTACGTCTCCTCCTCCTCCTGCGGGCGCTACCGCTCATGATGAACCTTGGCCTCTCTTAGGATTGCTCGCCATTGGTCCCGGTCTTGTGACTTTCGCCTCCGGTGCCCATTTTCTTCAAATCTTCTTCAACTGATTGCAGCCCGCTGATAGCAGGTCTGCCTACTCACCGAGTGCCCTCTGGTTTATGTAGAGCTAACTTCCTGCAAGGGATCTGCTCCTGAATTCTATGAAGTTGTCCCAGACCTCCCGATCACTTTCGCCACATTTTTTCCCCCTTGGCACTACAGCCCCAGTGGGCCTAGGCCTACCTCCATGAACTCCGTTCACTTCGGTTTACTAGATCTTACACATTCGGTAGGACTCGTTGGGCGAGTGATCAGCTCGTCGCAAGGCCTCTACCTGTAGACAAACACAGAAAAACGCACACAAACATCCATGCCATGAGTGGGATTCGAACCCACGATCCCGCCTTCCGAGCGAGCGAAGACAGTGCATGCCTTAGACCGCTCGGCTACCGTGACCGGCTTCGCTATACTTGGTTCATTATATAATTTATGAAGTTCATGGTTATACCTTGATCTCCACATACAATTTCCCTTAATTGGGCCGTAAATTCTTCTTAATATCTTTCCTTCATCTTTCCTTTTGAGGGGTTAGCTTCCACTTCCATATGTAAATATAGGCCTTAAAAGCGTCTTCTATCCAACTTAACATATTACAGGATCTTCCTTCACACTGAAGGAGCGACAGACAAGTTTTACACCCAAATAAAATTACGTTCTAATGCAGTTAATCTTTAGGTCTCAGAGAGGACACTGAAAATTAAAATGTTATTTATAGCTCTGTTTTTATTCGTACCTCATCAGTCTTTGTAAGTACACTACGGACAGGTTGGCAATATTGTCATGTGTAAGAGTGACTATAGACGGGGTTTGGATTGCGGGTTGGACTACTTACAGTTCGTAACTACAAGTAACTATAGTACCATCGCTAATCTCCACACTTCACATACTAAGGGGCACGCGGTAGCGTAGTTGGCTGAGACACTATGCTACAAGCCGGAAGGTCGCGGGTTCAAGTCCCGATGAAACCACTGGATTCTTTTCAATTGACCTAATCCTTCCAGCCGAACTATGGCCCTGGGGTCGACTCAGCCTCTAACAGAAATGAGTACCAGGAATTAATTGAATCATTTTCCTGGTGAGTAAAGCGCGGCCGGCGCTTAAGGCTGACAACCTTGCCTCCATCTTTGAGCCGATTGTCTACATAATGTGGGAACCTCAACGTCTTAAACCCTATGGGCCTTCACGGCCTGTTACAGGGACAGCTTTACTTTACTTACTTTACAGCACATACTAAGTCTTCAATCTGTTTTACAAGTCGTTTCCTGGTAACGGATCTTAACAATGGAGATTCTTCAGCTTCTGTGCTCACGTCGTTACTGTCCGGCCAATGTCCCACAACTGCATTGTTGCTCCATTTAGCTTAACTCCCAGGCTTGCGACCACGTCACACCAACCTAGCAGTCTTTGCTCCACACTACTCTTCGGCTGGTATATTAGTTATATATAACCGTTTGGCACGGACCTCGTAGAAGACACCGTTTCCAACAGTTCCTCTATTGTTGCGTGTGGACTCATTACCGTGGGAACCTGTTTGTTTCGCGGTCGCTACCTAGTAACGGGCCTACACGCTACAATATTATTTCTTGGAATAGACACTGAAGTACTGTAACACCTCCCTCGGTGAATCCTTCGCACAGTTTAGAGGGTGGTTGCCCCTTCGTCGCATTTCACGGACTAATTAACGACGGCACCGGGCCTGACCTTACCCACCATTACTCTTGTTGAGGGCTAATGCACCCGCATGCCGGCACGTGCCTTCCTGAACAGTTTATTCATGACGTCAGTAGGATGGTTTTAGGGGCGAACGTTTGACTTCGTGCGTGCCCTTATTGTTAGTTCGTCACCCCAGTGATGTTATTGGGGTTGATACCAGCTATGCGTGATACAGCTGAGTCATTGCAATCTTTGCAAGAAATGAGTACTCCTCACAGCAGTGAGAGGAAAGAACCAGCTATGCGAGATACAACTGAGTCATTGCAATCTTTGCAAGAAATGAGTACTCCTCACAGCAGAGAGAGGAGAGAACCAGCTACGCGTGATACAACTGAATCATTGCAGTCTTTGCAAGAAATGACTACTCCTCACAGCAGTGAGGGGACAGAACCAGCTACGCGTGATACAACTGAATCATTGCAGTCTTTGCAAGAAATGACTACTCCTCACAGCAGTGAGGGGACAGAACCAGCTACGCGTGATACAACTGAATCATTGCAATCTTTGCAAGAAATGAGTACTCCTCACACCAGTGAGAGAAGAGATAAACGTACGCCGGGAAGTGTTTGAAAGCGAAGAGCGGAGAAGGGCGTTTGGACCTAGAATGCAGACGAAGGAAGGAGAGAATTGCATAATGAGGAACACTGCAAACTATACTAATCACATATTATAATTAGGGCGTGCTGGGCCGCGCCGTAGCTCAAGCGGTTAGTCGCTGACTTCCCACCGCGGCGGCCATGGTTCGATCCCGGGTCTGGTCAAGTGGGATTTGTGGTGGACAAAGTGGCGCTGGGGCAGGTTTTCTCCGAGTACTTCGGTTTCCCCTGCCAATGTTCATTCCACCAATTGCTCCACAATCACCCTCACCCTCTCAATCGTCGAGTAGCTTTTCTCTGCTTTAGTTAAAACGCGACTAGCATAAGCTATTGGCAGATCCTTCCCGATTATGCCTTGACTTAATGCGCTTCCTATCCCATCTGCGCTTGCGTCGCATGTTACTATGAACTCCCTTCCAAAATCAGGATATTGTAATAATGGTTGGTTGCATAATATGTTTTTCAGTGTTCCAAAAGCCTCCTCTTGGCCGTTTCCCCATACGTAAGGCGTATTCTTACATGTTAATCTGTGCAGCGGCTTCGCGATTGGGCTGAAATTTGGCACAAACCTCCTATAATAGCCTGCAAGGCCTAGAAATGCCTTGAGCAGCTTCGTGTTACTTGGAACTGGGAAATCTTTCACAGCGGTGATCTTCCCTTCGTCTGGCTTTACCCCCTCAGGCGTGATCCTGTGGCCCAGGTAACAAACTTCCTTTCTTAAAAATTCGCATTTGTCGGGTTGAAGACGTAAGGAATGGACTCTCAGTTTATCGAAAATTTCTGTTAACCTCTCATTATGCTCCTGCAGGGTTGTCCCCCATGTTACCATTTCATCCCTTTTGGGTTCCTCTCAGCACCCTATCTCAAGTGCCTTCAGTCTGCGTTTTTCCCTTAATGTGAGGGACCAAGACCCTTTACCCGTTCATTTAAAACGAACTGCAGTT